>NC_137879.1:28911577-29246577 GCF_963924005.1 Protomyctophum bolini | reverse complement strand
CCTGTATAATCTTTTTATTTATTTACTCTGTATAAACTTACTAGGGTCCTAGCTGTGACGTCATGTGGGTGTACTGTACTTATGCAAGAGTCAATGCTTGAAATTGTTGTCCGTGCAACCACACTTGCAATTTCCCAGAATTGCACCTTTCTAATTATGTAAATATTTGTAAAAACCACCACAGTACCATTTTAAACCTGGCGTCCCTATTTTGGGCATAAAATAAGTTTCCAAAAAGACCTGTAAATAGTCGATCTACAAGCTCATGCAACGTCGAGTATTTTCCTTACTTTTGAGCTTGATGATCGGCTGTTTGGGAACCGGGGGGAGACATCACATTTCTCTTTTGGGTCTTAAGCTAAATAGTTTGGTACCACTGAACTTGGGCATACTTTTTTTACTCGTAAAATCATGAAATGGATGTACATTAAGGATTCTGTCCGACAGCTGCGAGGATATTCTATAGGCCTGTGTGTGTAGGTCCGCTGTAGGTCCCTCCTTAAGCTGCCGCCTGCTGATCTGAATAAATAGCTCTTTGTTTGACCCAGGAAAAGACATTTTTTTGAATAAATAATCTCTTTGTGGGCCAAGCCTTGATGGAATACAGATATGAAAACAATACGTTGACTGTAACTCTAAGTTATGACCCTCTTCCCGTCAATGTTGACTCTGTCAGTGCATGGGTAAGAAGAGAAAAAAGGGGAAAAAAAGAGGCGAGGAAATGACTTGAGTAGCATAGCATGCAAATCAACACACATTGGAACGTCGTTTCATTTTGTAAAAATAGTGCTCTTTAATATAAATTAATGAAATATCTTAGAAATATAAATATGTGCAAAGTTCTTTCATTTTATTTTTTTTGTAATGCATTTCTTTATCTTTCTTTCTTTCCGTTTGTTCATTTGTTCGTAACTCTTTCGTTTCAGATATTACAGCTTATAATTGCCAGACTTTGTGGCCAGCCTTTTGCAGGGCCGTCTTTATAAAAGACAAAAAAACAACAACCAAAATTCACACACACATGTAAGGTCCGTGTTTGGCGCCCGACACATGTAAACAAAACCCCCACCCGAGGACTGGGATTCGACCAACGCTGCCTTTCCATACGGGATATTTTGTGTGTTCTTTACTTTGTGTTGTGGTTGTAGCATACCAAAAAACTAAAACCAATCACTATTCCCATACTTAGGGTTGGGATCCTTTAGGATTTTAACGATTACTTCTTAACGGTCCGATTCCTTCCCGATTCCTATATACCTGTATACCTCACTTGTTCTCAAAGTGGAGTACATGGGACCCTCTGGGTTACCTTACAGGCCTGTAATTCTGAGAGTGTACAAATGTTTTGTTCACTCTCAAAGTAAATGAGAACCAGCATTGTATAGCAGACAGTAAGTCCATCCTTACCAGCTCTGACCTGGTTCTGGAAACGGTTCAGAATGTGATGGAACCAACTTCGGTTCCTCAATCTCGGTTCCGGATCCCAACCCTCACTCCCATTGTCAATGTTTTCGTAAGGGCGGTGTGTTCAAAAACACAACTACTATAAGAACGCAACACCGGAACTCAGCGTTGATCCAACCCCCAAGTCTGAGGTTGCTGTTTTGTATTCTTTAAGAAAAGGCTTCAGATGTGTCATCACAAATATGTATGGGAAGACTGGTGTTTCCCACCACAACCCAGAGAGACACACCGTGTTTGTTTGGAGGCAATCTGAGAACCCATCGTCAAAAAGTAAAGTAAAAACAGCGCCCTCTTTTCCTTTGAATTTGATGGAGTCAACCGTCTGTCTCGAGAGACTAGTTTGGAGGTAATGAAGGAAGAGAGAAACTCAATATGGAGGATTAGGATCACATAATTAGCACAGCTCCTTTCCTCCCTTGCTTTCCTACGTCCTTGTCATCTTCATGACTGCAGATACTGAATATGAGGGAATTCGCAGGGTGAGAGCTGTTTCTTTTGTTGAGAGACATTGCACGCACACATACACGTAAACGCACACACGCAAACAGCAAAAAAGTGGGACGTTTTCATACAATCAGGTAAGCGAGGAGTCAGGAGACGCAATGGGGGCTGATTTATGGAGGGAAAACGGCAGGGCTGGTTTCACATAATCAACCTTGCAACTTCCAGTTCGCCATTCCCCTCTTACAGAGATTAATATTAACATGTACTGTAGGGCACTGCTTCTCAAAGTGAGGTATGGGGACCCCCAGGGCAGGGGGCCTTGAGGGGGTCCCCAGCAAAACGAGTAACAATTTGAACACTTAAGCCCTATTTTATGCTTCCAGCAATATGGAAATAACCAATTTACAAGCTCATAACATGTCGTGATGTGACTCGTTAGCTTTTGACTGACGACGTCGTTGTGGGGGTTCTAAATGGACCCTTACAGGTTTGTAACTCTGAGAGTGTACAAATGAAACCAAATGGTTCAAAATGGAACCAAATGGTTCCATTTGTATGCTCTCAAGAGTTATGGGAGGTCCTTGAAATAAAATACAAAGGTTTGAGAAGCACTGGTGTAGTAGGATAATAAAAATAAGGTCTACTGTTAGTCTTGGTCGTCCGCCAAGGCTTTTGTCTCATGCGACAACAGTCTGCGTTCTGTCACTGTCAAAGCACTGTACCCTGAGTGGAGAGAGAAAGAGAGGATGGCTAATGATGATAGAAGGGTAACGTGGATAGAGGGGAGAGGATGCTTTTGGGTCATTGTTCGGTAGAAACCTTGTATGTCCAAAATGGTGGTGTCTGTGGTGCCCCAACGACCCTCCAGGGTTACGGGATAGATGCCGTGTAAAAAATAACCTGTGTTTCAGGATCCCATGTGGTTATTATTTAGTCACAAGTCATCGGTTCAATTATGTATGAAAGCCAACAAACATGACTTAACCTCTTTGAACCTGGCTTCCTTCTTCGACATGTCGACACAGACGGACATCTAAATATCTTTCAGAAATGTTCAAACATCGTGAAAACAACCGATCTACAAGCTAACAAGGCGTAGTGAATGTGACGGGTTGTGAGCTTGTAGATCGGCTATTTTTGCTATACTGCAGCACGACACGGTCATAGGGCGAAGTATGCATTGATTTGTAAAAAAACCCCCAAAAAAACATACCAATTATAAAATATGGAGATGCAAGGTTTCTGCCTCCTCTGTTCCAAGCCAAGGCGAACGTACGTGTGTGTGTGTGTGTGTGTGTCCAGTGTGCGTCTCCAGGCATGATTTGCCCCACACCCTTCTATGAGGCAATGCCGGCTGGGAAGCTGCAGTGGAAATGTGTACGCCACCACAACACACTCATACTGTATTCTCTCACTCTGTCATCTCTCTCTCTCTCTCTCTCTCTCTCTCTCTCGCTCTAACACTCACACAGACAAACAAACACTCTCTCTGCTTCGGGTCCCTCGTTTTGGGCTTTTCCCCTATTCCCCCATCGCTCCTCCCTCCCCGTCTCTTCTCTAAGCCTCAGTGTTCAGTGCTCTCTTTCTCTCTGTCCACTGATCCAGATTGTTGTAAATGTCAGAGTGGAGAACGACCGAAAGGCCAGGCAAGGAAGGAGAGGAGGGGAGAGGAGGAGAGGACAGGACAGGACAGGTGAAGAACACAGGATCTAGAGATGGGACGATATGAAAATAACATGTCACGATTTATTGTGGCAAAGAATGTTGCGATCAACGATATTATCGCGATAATCAAAATATGCTTAAAACTTAAAATGTCACTTCTGTTAACCACTTGAACCTCCGGCATCCCTATTCTGGGGGAGAACGTGCGCCGAAGAGCGTCCATCTACAAGCTCACAACGCGTTGCAACACAACGCATTGTGAGCTTGTAGATCTGCTATTTTTGGCGAATAGATTTGTGTAGAGTGAAATAAGAGCATACCAAATGCGCTCTTTACACGTCCGTATCAAGCATACTGTATACGGGTTTAAGTACTGAATGTCCAGCTCAACAAAAGCCAATTCATCCTAAAGTGTATGACGGAGGACAATTTCATGATACACTAAAATCTCTGCGATACGTTTTTTTTCATCACGATAAACAATAATAACGATTGTCGTCCCATCCCTAACAGGATCACAAGTCTAGTGAAGCACACACACACACAGAGCCTGCACACCTCACTGTGATGTATTGATCATGCTTCCGTCGTCATTGTCAACATCGACACCGATCGGCATGGAATCAAACAGAAAAATAAACTTCTACGAGGCTCTGCTCTGCGTCTGAGCCAATCCAAGATGGCCACGGTGACCCCTTGACCTTTGGCTTTCACCTGCCCCTCACCGAATTGGCTGTTCATTTTCACGATGGGGGGGGGGGGTGAGGTATCCGTGGTTACCCAGACGAGTCTCCACCGCTTCCCATCATGCCCGGTGGCGAACGGGAAGGTCTGGGGGCCGAGCGACGACCAACCCCACCCTGCCGTGTGAAAACACACGTCTCTCTCTGGTCCGCTCGGACGCGTGCTTCATTACGACAACTGACCCCGTGGATCGGCATCTGAACCTCCGGTCAGTCACCACGGAAAGCGCACCGCGCAGGCTATATACTTCCGCCCGCCGCGCTGTTCACGTGTTCAAGCGGGCTCCCCTTGTTGCGATTCCCGACTGGTCTGTCATATGGGGGCGTCGTACTCCTCCAGGAAGTCTCTGAGCGTGTGCGGGAGGCCCTCTGCGTGCTCCAGCGGGCCCCCCGCCACGGTGTTGTTCAGCGTCTTCCTGCACAGGTGCTGCAGGGACGAGAGCGACGAGGAGAGCGGCCGCGTCAGTTCCAGCGGGAGCCGCTCGCCCCCGGTGTGGATGAGGTACACGCTGCTCGCCCCGGGGGTGGCTCCCCTCGCCCCCGCGGCGGCGGCGGCGCCCCCCGCAGCGGCGGCAGCCCCCCCCGGCCCCTTGCCCATGTAGTGGGCTATGAGTCTGAGCACGCAGTCGAAGCGCGGCGGCTCCTGCGTGCTGCGGGGGTCCGGCTGCAGGAAGAAGTGGCCGTCCTCGCTGTGGATGCGCAGGTTCTTGGTGCCGCGCGCCGTCTGCACGGAGAGCGTGAAGAAGTGGCGGTGGTCGGAGGAGTCGCGCACCAGGAAGGTGCCAGGGGGCTCGCCGCGCAGCAGGGAGCTGGCCTCCCGGCCCCCCACGGCGCCCCAGTAGAAGCCGCTCTCCTGGAGCTTACGCAGCACACACATGACCTGCATGGAGGAAGTGGAACGAGTAGGTGTTATCCTATATACATAATTATACCATCGGCGTCGGTTGGAAACTCAGTGGTGTAAAGTAACTAAGTACATTTACTCTGTACTGTACTTTTGAGGGATTTTTACTTTACTGGAGTATTAACACATTTTCAATACTTTTACTCCACTATAAAGTATTTGAAAACTTTAGTTACTACTAGTTCATTTGATTTTGATTATTTGGGCCTATTACAAAACACTAACCACTTCAGCCCCACTGTATACATATATTTCGGCTATATTCAAAATGTATAAAAAAAAATCTTTTGGTTAAATATTCATAAAACCCACAGACACACTTTACCACTTTCAACCTGGCAACCAACCATGGAATTTAAAAACCTTTCGGTCTGTTAGACCTTCATCAACTAGTGCTGGAATTTGGACAATTTAGCAAAAAGTAGGGTTAATGTGGTCCGTTCAAGTACATACTAGTACATACATTTTTTAAATGACATAACTCCCCCTTCAGGGGTGGTTCTGGTTATAAAGGAGACATAAACAAGCAATCCATCACTCAGTTTGAGGTTATGGAAGGTGAACCTTTGTAGATGAAAGGAGCCAATAGAAACTAAAGAGCTCTGCCATAACTTCAGCACACAGCTACTTCCTCTTCTGCATAATAATGGAGTCTGTGCGTAACAACTGTAGTCCCGGGTTTCCAGAAGGTGACATTACGTATTCCCTGTTCCGGTTCATTTATCCATAGCTTTTGTTTGAGTGACTTGGCAGCAGCAGACACCAGCTAAAGGTGCCATTTGTGTTTCCCGTTCGAATCTGCTGCCGAGCCAACTAAACGAATTATATGGGAAACAGACGCGGAACAGGGAACGTGTATGCAACCTTCTGGAAAGAGCCCAGTGGTTCTCAAAGTGGGGTCCAGGGACCCTCAAATGGACCCTTTACAGGTCTGGAATTCATGTCCTTATTAACGTGGGTCCACTGATGTAGCCTATGGATCAAGTCAGCATGACATCGACATTGATTGTTTAATACCTGATGTCCTATAGTTTCAATGGACGGATTATTATTTTGATAGTATATTGTTGACTGATGCTATTTTCTTCGTTTACCTGTGGCACCACACTGTCTCTCTGCATGCGATATTAACCTTGCTTAATGTGAGTCGCTCTGGACAAGAGCGTCTGCTAAATGCCTAGAGTGTCAATTGCAAAATGTAACTCTTGGCACGCTGCATGCAGGCCTCCCCTCCCTGGCGCACACCGCTCAAAGACTCACCTGTTGGTAGTGTGCGTGGGAGCTGAAGGGCTTGTAGCGGTGGGCCAGGTTGAGGCCAGAGGATGACCCCGCCTGACCCTGACCGCTGTGTCCGCTGCTGCCACCAGCACCGCCGCCGCCCGCTGGGGGGGTCAAGCTGCTCATGGCGGCCGCCTGGCTGCTGCCGTGTCGGCCGCGGCGCGTCACCGCGTCGTCGCCATGGTGGTGGTGAGGATGGCGGCGGCCCCCTGCCCCCAGTACCACCTGAGGGGGGTCCGGAGGCAGGGGGCCCGCCGAGGGGGGGGCGGGTGGAGGAGGAAGCGACGAGGAGGAGGAGGCAGCAGGAGAGGACGAGGGAGGGGGAGGAGAGAGGGGAGAGGAGGAGGGGGGTGGATTCACACACCGGGTCCAGGGTCCCGGGGGAGAGGAGTCTGATGCATCCAGAGAGGGGCTGGGAGAGACCACCGCCTATGCACCTCTGCAGAGACACACATGAGGGGGGTGGTGGGGGGGACATTGCATTAGAGCAGTGGTTCTCAAGTTCTCAACCCTTTTCATATGAAAGTCTATTAGTTATTTGGCATTTGAGCCACAGACCTGCACCGTTTGATGAGATTTAGCCTCTCAGACCCAAAACGTAGGATATTTTGGTATATTTTCAGGGGCCTCAGTTAAATGTGTTAGCATCATCACAATCACTTAAAACCTATGTCATACTTATAGGCTGTTAAAATATCAGATGTATAGGCCTGGGCTACAACAAGCTGACATTTTTTTTAATAATTGCAAAATGAATAATAATAATCGAAGAATCTTGAAAAATACACAAATCTTCTCGTCTGGAGGTCCCTCCAGTCCCTGGCACAACATAATGTTCATATAAAGCTACATGAGCAAACATGACTATAGACCACGAAATGTGACATGACATCCATATGCACTGTACCTATATTCTCCTCTCTGATGTGTAGGCTAAGGAAGCACTGATCATAAACAGGACGATCGTGTTATTTATTTAGCCTCCTGGATGGACTTTAAACCAACAACACACACACACACACACACACACACACACACACACACACACACACACACACACACACACACACACACTGTCTCTCTCTCTCTCTCTCCCCCTCTCACTCAACATAATTCATGTGAAGTGCAATTATCTCAATGATGATGAATGCACACGGCCGGTAAAGCGAGTGAGTTGGTGCGGCTGGCGGGGGCCGAGGGGGTTATATTTAGATATAGCAAATTTAAACGAATTCTTTGGTTCATGCATGGTCTGGGCTCTGGGGAGTGGGGGTCTGCTCTGGTCTGGTGGTGGTGTGGTGTGGTGGTGTGTGCCTGCCTGCTAGTGCTGTCTGTCCTGGAGTGTGTAGTCCTGACTCCTGCAGCCCGGATTGGAGCAGGCAACTGTGCAGCCCAGACAGCAACTAGATCCTGATTGCTTTCAATTGTCTTCGATCGCACGTCCCGCAAGGGAATTCTGAAACGGGGTCATTGTGAATGAGTCCAGCGCGCCTCCCCCCCCCCCCCCCCCCCCCCCCCCCTCTCTCTCTCTCTCTCTCTCTCTCTCTCTCTCTCTCTCTCCCCTCTTTCAATAAATAACCCCCCCATTCCCATTCACTCCCAGTCACAGAGGCCCCGGCGGGTCTCCAGTTTCATTCTGAATAGCATGTCCCGTCCTGCTCAGCATAGTCTGGGTCTGAATGATCGCCTCGCTGTTGCTAAAATAGGCTAAAATAGAAACATACATACACACGTCTAAATCCTCAGCGTGTCCAAAAATAACTCCCCTGACCTGAATGTAGCCTACAGATGTAATCCTTCGGGGTCCATTTGGTTACATGTTGTGTTGAACTATAGGCTACCATACATTATCGGAGTTAAACCAACTGTAGGCTACATGCATGCAGCCATAAGCGGGTCTAGAGGCTACGAGCGGCGCCATCATCATCATAATAATAATAACGGGACTCTCAATCATAGAGTTAAAATTCTCTCAATGCCGCGCATAGCACATACACACAACATCCCTGCATTCTATCTAGGGTGTAACAACATAACTGACATTGTATACAATAGTAGACACACATGAACACGATATATGTAGCCTACACCTATAGGCTACTATAGTCAGTCATTAACCTACTTTCTACGGACCAATGCAAAGGCTGTGTGTGTTTGAACCGGTTTGAACACACACATGCACACACCGACCGTATGGCTGGCTGCACTGCGCCGCATCGAAGCGCACACAAAATTATACATTCTAGTGACATTAAACCATTGTTATAGTATGCACGGTGTGTCTTGAATTGCTGCGATCTGGTCCAAATATGACGATTTGCAAATGCCTTTATGATTTTGCATGCGTTTTGCGTAAAGGGCTTATGCGCTATATTAATGCTTACCTTGTAGACGTGCCCTATCCTGCGCTGCAGTTGTCCTCTGTACGGGGATAAGGTGTCCAAACTCCCCAAAAGTAGCACCAGGCCTGTATAAATTATTAAGTCAGTCATTAAAATCCAGAATGTGGGTCCCTGCGTGGGGTTTCTTTTCCTAGTCCTGTGGAATGTGGGTGATATTGTGTTCTCTCTCTCTCTCTCTCTCTCTCTCCGCGTGTGTGTGTGTGTGTGTGTGTGTGTGTGTGTGCGTGTGTGTGTGTGTGTGTGTGTGTGTGTGTGTGTGCGCACGCGTGTGTGTGCGTGTGTGTGTGTTGTTGCGTTTACGGTAGGCTGTTCCTCCGGCCAGTATAAACCCCGATGTTCGTAAGAGCTCCGCCTTTCCCCGTTCAGAAGGCTCTTCCAGTAAACACACACACACGCACGCAGCGCACACGCACGCAGCGCACACACACACACACACACACACACACACACACACACACACACACACACACACACACACACGCACGCACACACACACACACACACACACACACGCACACGCGGCACGGCAGCGCACGCTCTTGGCAGATTGCCAATAAATAATCAGCGTGACCTTTAGCGGACTGTTTCCTGGTATTGGTGGGTTCCCTTCTCGACAAGGTGAAAAAGTTAAAAGCAGAACATATTTATGGCGGAATACAGAATATTATTGACGAAATTATGAATGATGACGGCATGATGCGTTTACACACAAACCACACGAATATTGCACGGCCAAAAAACGCAACTATATTATAGCTTAGTGCAAGCAGCCCACTGACATTACACTTTACTTAGGCTATACTATTTATTATGCCAGTTAACAAGAAAGCCAGCTATTATAGAGCTATACCATTTACATATAGAATATTATTCAAAATAGCTTAATGGTAACTATTACGTTGCTTAATGCACTTTTTATTTGATAATTTTCACGTTTTGCACACATTGTCTTGTTTTTGTTCTGTTATTTTGATTCGATTTTTTGTTTAGGCTGTATATAAAATAATAACAATATAAAATAATAATAACTTAATTATTAACCTAATTAACATAAATAACCAAATTATTATTATTATAATATTATTATTATTGTTGTCGTTGTTGTTGTCTGTTCAATCATTATATACAATTGTACAATCAAATGTACAATTGACATTGTATATTTTATTATGTGTAGCTGTGTACAGTCATTTAATTACTGCAATTAATTTGTAGCTGACTTAATAGCAGAATTTGCTGAATTAATTCAGAACTCAGCCACGAGAGGTCGCACTTAAATCATTTCGACCAACGATGGAAAGTGAGTTTTCATTTAATAAAATATAGATTAAGAACAGGACACGTATTCCTTAATAACAACAACAACAATAATAATAATAATAATAATAATAATAACGTTTTTATGTTCACAGAATCAGTCACCTTCTGTCATCCACTGTCAATTAAACTCACGCAACATATCGCGAGAGTGTCACCGTGTCAAAAAGAAAACAGTGGAACTGGATCTACAAGCTGATAGCGGGTCGCAGCCATAACTATGGTGCCATCATTTTCAATTTGTAGATCTGCTATTTTTCCACAGGCTGACACAAACGGTCCCTGTCGATAAAGTTGTGTGTTCAAAGTGCTGTCTGGGCTGCTGGTAGCAGCAATGGCGGCTCCCATGTCGTGGAGGAGGCTGGTGTACTCCGTGTACACACCGGCCATCGCTGGGGTCTTTACCCGCATATCTGACAGGTTATTCCGCACGCGGGACAGGAGGAGAGGGTAAGGAACGACTTTGATCCAGAGCAAAGGAAAAAAACACCCACATAATGGCGTCCATGGGGCTTGTTTACTGTCTGTCACCCTCTGCTCTGAGTCTCCCCTTGTTTGTGAAACAAGTCATAATGATTAAGTACAGTACAGTACCACAACAACCATATGCATACACATATGTTTTTATATTTTGTATTAGGCTCAGTTCTTGCAACATCTGGATGCTATGTGGTTGTTGTTAATGTTTCCCCCCATTCATTGTTCATGTTACATAATAATTTGCTCAGTAACATTGTGTTCTGACTGCAAGGCATGTTCCCATGCCACAGTAGTAAAAGTACACACCCTTTAAAAAAATGAATGGCAGATCTTCAAGCTCGTAGCGTGCCACGAAATGATACACTATAACCTTGTATATCTGCTATTGAATAGCCATAAGTGGTTAAATCTAAAAATGACACTTTATATGCCTTTTATATTCTCTCCCTAGCTTATTATCTCTAAAGAACACTGTGTTATAGTATTATGATTCACCCATTCATCCAATATGGCATCATGTTACCTGGGAACTGACTGTTGTGCCTCTGGCATGCTTGGTTCATAGCGATGACACGGATCACTTTACCACAGATTAAAATTGCATATCCGCTCAATTAACGCTGGAATGGATAATACACAAGAATGACTCATTTATAACTGCCAGGTGCAGAAAGCTCAGAGTATGGGTTTTTATGCCGTTCAAACTGGGTTTTATCTGTAATTCTCCCATTGGCTTAAAGGCAGCCTAGAGGCAGTCAATCATGAAAAAAGTGTCCACTAAGATCGTCAGTACTACAATCGCTAGTAGAGATGTAGCCAATGTAGTCCAGGCGCTTTTCAAGCACCTGGGAAATATGACAAACATGGGGTCTTCAACATGGGGTCCGGGACCCCTATGGGGTTCTCAGAGGTGGCGGGCAAATATTTTTGTGATAACATTATTAACCACTTGAACCCTATAGCATCCGACCTTATTCTGAGGGGTCGGGAATAGCAGATCTACAGCTCACACTGGGAGGAGTTGTGAGCTTGTAGATTGTCTGTTTGGCAAAGAGGTTTATAGAATGAAAAGTACAGAGTGAAAGGCGCCAATGTCAAGTTTACTATGAGGGTTAAATGTCTGAAAAATCTGATTTAACCCATTTTGGGCGGGAACCCCTTTTGGTGTTTTAAACATTATGTTATAATTTAGCTATTGAAAAATAGCAGATCTACAAGCTCATAGATCTACAAGCTTGTAGGTCTGCTATTTTTGAAAAATCGTTAAAAAAAAAAGTGTATGTTTTTAACTCTAAATGGGTTAAAGACCCCGCCTTTAGACATAAAAAGCTGCAGGCAAATAGCTGAGATTCTGTAATGTTTGGTGGTGGAGGATATATTATGTAAAGGGTGATTGATAACACAAACTTAGAAGATCTATAACATCATCTCACGACAACCCGTGAAATTCATCCATTAAGTGAGACGCAATGCCTTTTATAGGAAGTGAAATTAGAGCTGTTATGTCCATCACATGGTTTGAATCACATCAGACCAATGGAATCCGGAAAACGAACACACACACACACACACACACACACACACACACACACACACACACACACACACACACACACACACACACACTAATGTACTGAATAGGTCTTCTATTAATCACATCTACCCTTACTTTATTCACTTAGTCTCCTTTTCTCAGCAAAATCCGGGCGCAGGGGTATAGTGTGCCTGTCGAAGTGTCCTTGAGCAAGACACTGAACCACAAATTTATTGCGCCCGATGTACAGGTTGGTGCCTTGCATGGTTTCCTCCGCCATTGGTGTATGAATGGGTGAATGTAGAGCACAATCTATGTAAAGCGCTTTGGATAAAATCACTACAGTATCTACATGCACCATTTACCTGCACCCTAGAACAGTCAGTGATTCTCCGGGTACAGGCTTTAGTTTAGACATACTTAGTATTGGTCCGACCGACTGATATTAAACCGACAACCTACCTCAAACCCTAAGGTTATTGTAGCGGTCAATTTGTATTGGGGGTGGGGAGGCGGCGGGCCGGGACAGGGCGGGGGTCGAGAGACATGGCCAATGCATTTACAGGGTTCCCCAGACAAAAACACAGAGAAACCCTGGCTTAGATGACAGTAAAATGACAATTTAATGACTTTAAATAATACTTTAATACTTAAAATAATAATAAAATAAAAAAAATAGACCATTACTACATCAAAAGTAATCAACAAACTTTATTATAATTATATTTGTGGAACCGGGTCAAACAAAATGTTATTCCTCAACTGCCTCAACTCCCACAATTCCAAAGTGCTATATCCCGAATCGCGATATTGTCCAACTCCTAATTTCCGATACCGATATATTTCATTCATGGAATTAACACATTATGCAGCCTAATTGTATTTGCCCCGCTGGATGCATTAATAAATGTAAGTTTTCCAAATAAAAATAAACATCATACATTTGGTAGAAGTTTTATGCAAAATTGGAAATATTGGCCGATAATATTGAGAGGCTGATAATATTGAACATCTCTAACAATCAAGCATTATTTTATACTCTGTCGCTATAAAGTATAAAAGGTATATATTTTTTTACATTGAATAGAGTATTCTCTCAACAAAACAACAAAATAAGAGTGAAACCTTTCATATAGAGAAGTACAGACAGGCCATTTGTAACTTTAGTTTAAACGCAAGACACAAGAATACCAAATCAGATGATTTGAAATCTAATGAAAACAGAATTGGAGATGAATATCATGTTATGTTGGAATGTAAGAATGCTAGCATTATGAACTATTGACAAAAAAAAACCTGCCAATTTATTTTATAACGCGCCCATCTATGTTTAAATGAATTCTAATCTAAAATCTGAAAAATGATCTACAAAGTGTGTGCTTTTCTGAAAAATGTTTTTCCACTGTTCAAATTATGAATGCCCTTTTGATGTATTTCTGTGCTGGATGTATATTGTGTATTGTACTGTATACTTTTATTGTATACTAATTATGAATCTGTGCTCCATACCACGTGAACATGGTTGTGAGTTAAATAAATGATGACGAGAAACATTTCAGAATAGTCACCCCATTTAAGGTTCGGTAGGAACCTTGCATAAGGTTGCCATCACTCAGCCAACCTTTGTAGTTTGCACTGACTGCAATAAAACTCACAAGGTTTAGCCCAAGCTATGAACACAACGCAAGGAAGTAGGGGTGCAACAGTTCATTGAACTACCGGTAATCGATTTAATCAATCATAAAAAGATATTGATAATATTATTATAGGTGGAAAGTTTAAATAATGTAAAAAAAATAAAAAAATAACACAGTTGGGTGACAGTCGGTCACTAATTACTTAAGAAGATAATCGATAGTTGCAGCCGTACAATTAAGTTGTCTTTGCAGCAGTTATAAAATGCATTTACTGTTTGTAACTGGAATTTGATTGACTGGACAAGAGCCCTTAAACCACAGAGAAATCCCCCTTCCTTCCACACGTTGCACGTTTCATTGTCCTAGACCGTCCAGAGCCTTCAGGGGCGTGTGCTGTTTTTAACTGGGTTCAGTGTTTTTTTGTGTCCCCCCTGATGGTTTCACTCAGACAGTTGCTTTAAGCTGTTTGCTCCTATTGTTCCTCCCCGAACCCGAACTCTGTGTCCCCAGACTGTCAACAGCAGCGTGTATGAAGACCAAAATAATGCAGTGGAATGACTTCTGAAGTTCTGACTGAGTGTGTGTGTGTGTGTGTGGGGGGGGGGGGGTGTACTTGGCCAGATGTCCCCACAAGTATATTTTAGTATCATTTTAGAATGAGATATTGTGAGGAAAAGTTTTCTGATCCTCCAGTAGAGATTTTTGTAATGCTTTTATGCAAATATATGGGACTATGGCTTACATATTTAGGAAACGAGTCAAAGTGCGGTTAAGATTAGTTGTTTACCTGATGTGTGTGTGTGTGGTCAATGGTCACCCCTTATTAAATAATAGCTGATCTACAATTTAGGCATTTGGCAGACGCTCTCAATCCAGATCAATTTACAGTAAAGATCTACGAGACAAGGTGTGTGTGTGTGTGAGAGTGTGTGTGCGTGCGCGCTCTCGCCTGAGGTTCCATCCCTCTTCCTTTAATGTGGTGGCAAGTCAGACTCATTGGTGTGACGGATGCGGCAGAGAGAAAGGGGAAGAAAAAAAAGACAGGGGGCTTCTTGGGGTGAATTCAAGGTCACTAGACAGAAGAGACACACACACAATATGAATGTAATTAGTTGGTTCCTTACTCTATTGTTTGATTAACCACTGAAGAGACCAGTATTTATTTTGTTTTGTTTAATTTAAATTGAAGATCTACAAGCTCACAATGTGAGCTGTACGTTTTAGAATAATTGTGGAAGCGTGTAGAACTTCATTTAAAAGTTATTTGGAAAATCTTCACCCATAATGACATGCTCAAAATGGGGAGGCCACGTTGTAGATGGTTTAAAAAGGAATCCAACGACTGTATGAGTGGGGTGAGCTAGTGATTTGTTTCCCTTTTATCCTGGTGGCTCTCCCGAATGGGTCGCGTGCCATTTGACTGATGGCGGCATCGCCATCGCATTCATGAGCTGTTGTCACGTGCATCTCATGTCACTTGTATGATCTCTCGTGACAGTGTTCTATTTGAAGAGTAAAATGTGTGTGCTCAGCAGCAGGGGTGCTGTCGGGTAACGAGTGTATATTTTACTAGGATACAGAAATCTATCCAAAATCATTGTGTGTAGGAAGGATAATCCATTCAATGATAAATCATTCATGTGGGCCCAGGCCAGCCTAGCGGTCCAGGCACCTAGGCTCCTAATGCACCCTGACAGCCGTTTTGCGGGTTTGAGCCCCATTCCTGACAAACTTTGCTGTATGCCACTCTCCGGCGTCTCCGCTCTCTGTCCTCGTTCCCTGTCTGTCTTCACTTACTCTATCAATAAAGGAAAAACTTAATCTAAATTAATTAAATACATTTTTGGGGGAGACGATTTGACATTTCTGACTACCTCAAGGAGTACTCCAGTCCAAAGTACCCCTAGTGGTACTAAACTCTGGTATAGAGGAAGGCTCTGGTGTGATTCAATCCTAGGCCAGCAGGGGGTATATGGCACCCAGCCAGAGGTGACCCAGGCGTGTTTATTAGCCAAAAACATGCCTTTTAAGGACAAAAAACTAAAAAAATAACATTATTCTCAAGTTCTCATTCGTCACAACTGATTTCTGATTACATTTGGATTCCATAGAAGTCAGCTTGTCTTCTATGGAAGACAGAGAAGAAGATAGCCTATAAATACTATTTTAAGTGGTTAAACGATCAGTAGAATACATATTTCATATTTCATAAAAACAAAGGTCTCTGGCGTCTGGCATTTTGTGCTAAATAAAATACAAAATTACCATCCTTTTTTTTGTCATTGCTGGTATGGTCGACTATACCAGTAGTTAACCCTCTGGCCTCTGGCATTTTGTTTTAAAATACAAAATGACCATCCTTTATGGTCGACTTTAGCGTCTGTTGAATGTTTATGAAACACAGTGCTAGTGTGTGTGTGGGTTCCTTTCATGCGGTCTCACAAATCACATATTAGGTCTTGGCTTAACTTTTCATTTGTGACTTGTTGAGATTTTATTTAGCTTAAATCCATGTAATCTTGTATTGACGCTGTGTTCCCCCCTCCCATTGGTCTCCTCCAGGTCCTCGGTGCTGCTGCTGGCCCCCCTCCTGGCGGAGTCTGACCCGCCCCCCCGTCACATCTCCATGCCCACCGGGACCCAGGGAGCGGACGGCAGTCTCCACGCCCGCTTCAGATGGATGGCGGAGCACGTGCCCGCCTTCAGGGTGCCAGGCACCCACGTGCACATCCTCACCTCTCCTGACCAGTTCTACCAGGCCATGAAGGTAAGTGGGTGGGCATTTGTTTTTTGTTTTTTTCGTTCCATCAAAGATTTTCCAAAATAGTAGTATAAATAGCAGATGCTCACAAGGCGTCGTGAAAAAGTGATAGAATAATCTCGAAGACAATAATTGATAGTTCATGCAGCCATAAAAAAGAGGGAGAGAACCTGTGGTCTATTGACCACACATTGACTGGCTCGACTGCAGATTTGAACGGGAAACACAAATTCCTTTCTTTCCAGGTCAAATCTGTACTTTACTTTATTCGTTTATTTGGACAGGACAGTGCATATTAATGGACATTACATGTGAATGCAACGCATGTATGCCGAATTTAGCAAAGAGCCGCAGTCCCCACACAATACATAAAACCAAAAATAAAATAAAAGCAGAACAGGCAGACAGTGGAATACATTACATTAGGAAACAAGCATAACAACATATGCATACTACAGGAACAATGTACAAAGGTATAAAGTGTATCTATATGGTTTAGTAGTGTTTTATAAGGCAATAGAGATTTGCAACTAAAGTAACTTGTGCACAAAGTGCAGTAATTCTTTCAAGTAGTACAGGATATGCTATTAAAGTGCACGTTTTTTTGACGATACATGGTCAAATCTGCATACTTAGCATGACTGTAAGTCATGTTTTTGGTTGGCGAGGGTTGGCTCATTGATTCAAGATTCTGTACTGTTACATCCTCCTTACATTGCTGCATCCTATTAGATACTTATTAAGTATAAGAGTGCAAATCCTGGGTTTTGCATTCTGTTGCAGCAATAACTGGAATGGCTAAAATACACTATAGTGAGACAGGACGTTAAATCTTTTTTTTTTAATGATCAGTACTTTATTTTAGATAAATACATAAAACCTCAAATACAAACACAAGCAACAACAGCAGAGTACGTATTCATGGACAGACAAGATAGATAAGATAAACCAAAAAAAAGAAAAAAAGAAAAATCAAATAAAAATTTGAAAATAGTTTACATTATTTACACCAGGGGTTCCCAAACTTTTTTCGACCAGGTACCCCTTTTGGGGTAGATATTTTTCCAGGTACCCCCTCATCCTCGCAACACGGATAACAAATAAATGTATACGTCTAAATGTAGACGTTTAAATGTAGACGTCTAAATGTAGACGTCTAAATGTATACAGACGTCTAAATGTGTACGTCTAAATGTAGACGCTAAATGTGTACGTCTAAATGTAGACGTCTAAATGTGTACGTCTTCTCTTATGGGGGTCCCTGGCATATCTTTTCAAATGGGGGTCCACGGGCTAAGTAGTGTCAATTTGGGGGTCCTTGACATGAAAAAGTTTGGGAACCACTGCTTTAAACACTTTAGCACTTTATGAACATGAACAAAATAGATGGGTCCCCCCTGGAACTCCCTCAGGTACCCCTGGGGGTCCCCGGATCCCACTTTGGGAACCACTGATTTACACGACCAAACGCAGCATCATCAACTGTATCATAATGTGTAGTAATACAATAAACAATCAAGAGGGCATTGCCTGACCATGGATCACACCAAGGGACCTGCAACATGACTGAGGAACACGTCCCACTTCAGATCATATTTATCCAACTGATTATTCATCTTAAAGGATAACCTCTCCAAAGCAGCCACAATACAGAGCTGAGTGAACCATACATGTGCTGGAGGTAAAACCTCAGACTTCCATTCCTTAACAATGATTTTCCTGCCCACCATTAATGCCGTTTGAATCCAGTCAGCTAGAGGTGCAGGGAGGTGTTTTAGTGGCGATGGATCACCCAGAATAAAGAGAGCCGGTGTATAAGGAATATCCTGGTTTGTGATTTGCATTATATTCTCATGAATAGCACACCATAGCGTCTGTACCCTCTAGGGCACTCCCACAATACATGAATAAGTGTACCGAGGTCCTCATCACACCTCCAGCAAACCGGACTATCTCTGAGCTTAGCCTTGAACAATCTTCTCGGAGTCCAGTAGACTCTATTCATTATTTTAAATTGAACTAATCTGGTTCTAAGTTAGGACGTTAAATCTTGATTTTAATTAAATTACTCGATACAGTCGACAGACAGACATACAGTGTCAGTGAGCATACCTGTCCTGTGCTCTCATTGGCTGTAATACAGGACTTCTCTGGACGCGGTCGCAACTCGGTCGCAACCCAGTTCATACTGTACGATGTCCAGTCAGCGAGAGAGCTGACTGCTAGATATTCAGAAACGGTCGGGGAGGCGCTTTTATCGGCGCTATATCTTCTCGCAGAGCCTTTCACACACAGCGAGTAAAACCCTCTGCGATCAAAGCCTGACAGCATAATCGGAGCAAATATCGGGCAGTGTGTACGAGCCATAATGGAAACCCAGCACTGCACTGCAGTTACACAGAGCCTATTTGTGAGAAAGTGACAGCTGAGGCATCTGGCTGTGTCACATGTGATGCATGTGACAACAAGCCCACTAGGCTGTGCTGATCAAATATGAGTCAAGGTTCTTTCCTAAAAATGTTCAGATGTTTTCAGAAACATGTTTAGCTGTAAAATGAGTTACTTGGCTGCCATGTTGGATACAGCAGAGCAAGAACCAAGCACCATGGATATGATCCAGGTGCTGTCTGTCAAAATGGTAAAGGCTGCATTTATATAGCGCCTTTATCCAAGGCACTTTACCATGCTTGTGCATTACATTCACCCATTCGCCCACACATTCATACACCTGCTCATCACGACTCGGGAGCTAGGGGTTCAGTGTCTTGCTCAAAGACACTTCAACATTAACTCTGGCGGAGCTCGGGATCAAACTGGGAACCTTCTGGTTTCCCAGCAGCGTCTGCAACGTCTGTAATAACATCACTGGTCTATAACACACCATTGAGAATCAAACATTCAACCAAGCCATTTAATAACATGCACACATCACCTAAATAAGGCACATCGAACTGTGCATTGACTGCATTCGCTATTTGTTTATTTAAAATTTGTAGTGCAATTGTTACTGCTCTTCATATAGATATTTAAATGTTTGTTTATTTGCTATTTCAGTTATTGCTGCAACAGAATGCAAAACCCAGGATTTGCACTCTTATACTAAGTATGTAATAGGATGCAGCAATGTAAGGAGGATGTAACGGTACAGAATCTTGAATCAATGAGCCAACCCTCGCCAACCAAAAACATGACTTACAGTCATGCTAAGTATGCTTTTAAAGTGTCTCGTTACATTGCTGGTGTTTTCATTTGAGTTTTCTTTTTTTTGTTCTCCTTTGATGCATCATGACATGTGTTTGTTTTCTCAGGCACGCATAAAAACAGCCAAGAAGAGAGTGGTGATGGCCTCGCTATATCTGGGAACAGGCCCTCTGGAGCAAGACCTGGTGAGAGCGCATGTGTGCATGCGTGCGCGTGTGCGTGTTTTCCGACATGTCTTCTTGTAGATGGGCTATTTTCAAATTACCGAAGTTTAAATATGTTTAATACATGTTTTGTAATAAGAATCATAATCTACACAGTAAGATGGTAACTAAATGTTTCAAATAATTGTAGTAGAGTAAGAGTACAATATTTGCCTCTGAAATGTATTGGAGTAGAAGTAAAGGTATAGCAAATTGGTAATACTCCAGTAATGTAAAAGTACCTTAGTAGGCCTTCTGTACTTGAGTAAATGTACAGTGTGCGCGTGTGTTCGTGCATGCACACTTTGGTTTCAGTTTTAGAACTTCACCAAAGGTAAGGTTATGGGAGCTCTTCACCCATCTGTTTATGTTCATTTACTGTAATACTCACTAATGCTCATTATAAGATGGCCCAATGTCTGTCTACTCACTCTGTATCAATGGTGTGCTGTTGGTCTGTTCAGAAACCAGATTACCAACATCAGACTTTCTCTTCCTGGACAGTTGGCATGCTGAAATTGATGCCATTATTCTCGCATTAACAAAATCATCATCATCATACTATAATTCACTCAATGTCTGAGTGAGTGAGTGAATGAAACACTGTCGTAGCTCCTCACTGCTTGCACCAATCGCTCCGACTTTTCACACAGGCATTGATCATAATATTATGCAGAATTTTAAAAAGTTTATTGCAAAAACATGCTTTTTGGGGGATAAATCTGCTATGTTTCAGTATCGGTAATGTGATCTGTTACATTGCATTACCCACACTGTACATAATTTGGTGTTCATATATTCAGAAGTTCTACTAACAATAATACAACTGTTTGAAATCTTGTTTGAGTTGTCCAAACCTGCTGATGATGTCACTGGTAGGCAGGGTTCTAAACTGTCCCCAGCTCTCTTGAAACACAGCAAGTAGACAGACATGGTGCCATCTTGTAATGGGCATTAGTGAGGACCAATTATACCAAGAAGAAGTACGTTTAGGCTTTAGGCCATGGTTTCCTGTGGTGGTGGTGGTGGTGGTGGTGGTGTTTCACATTGTCATAAGAGTCGGTGTGTCTGTGTGTGTGTGCATGCACTTGTATAATGACAGTTCCTCACCTGTTGGTGTTCAGGTGGACTGTATGGAGGAAGCACTGCAACGCTCGCAGGAAGACGAGGACGCACCTGACCTCAAAGTCTCCATCCTGCTGGACTACACACGTGGCTCGCGAGGTGAGTGCCGCCAAGTATGCGTTTTGTTTGTACGAGGCTGCTTTGACATGTCATGCTGCTAAATAAACTGAATCCACTGAATCTCCTGGAAATAATCCCGGGTATCAGTAAAGAAACCGTCTAGATTAAAAATAGACAGAAGATTGCAGAAAGTTAAAGTTGGCTATTGACCAAATTGTCAACCTCCTAATTTAACAATACCGGTAATTGGTAAATGTTCATGTAGTGTTTAGGATATTAAACCGGTCATTGTTAAAGGTAGCCGTAGCGTTCAGGGGGTAACCCACAGGAAAAGGAAACCAGCATTCTTGTTTAGATGACATTTCTGACAATCAGCATAATGTAGGGAGTAACCAGGATACAAAACAAAAAACACATTCTTATGCTTTTGTGTGTATGTGTGTGTGCGTGCTTGCTTGTGTGTGTGTGTGTGTGTGTGTGTGTGTGTGTGTGTGTGTGTGTGTGTGTGCTTGCGTGTGATTGTGTGTGTGAATGTGCAGGCCAGGTGAACTCGAGGACCATGCTGCTGCCTCTTCTACAGCGCTTCACAGATCAGATGCGAGTCTCTCTGTACCACACGCCCGACCTGCGGGGGCTGCTGAAGCTCCTAGTCCCCCAGCGCTTCAACGAGACCATCGGAGTCCAGCACATCAAAGTCTACCTGTTTGACGACGACATCATCATCAGCGGGTACGTGGCAGACACTACGATTGTTTGGAGGCCTTTGTACTGTATTCAGAGGCCGGGAGAAACAAAGAAAGATTATTCGTTGTTACTGCTGTACCCGAGTACAATACATGAAAAGCAACTTGCGGGGACTTGCAACTTGCTTGAGATGGGTAATCCAACAGGCTAGATTTCATTGACGCTGACATGGTCTTTTTAAGTCTTTAAATATACTTCCCACTGACTAAATGTTCAAAACAAATGTACTTAGAATTCAACTTCAAGAAACGTCAAACTTTCTGCCAGACTCTAACTTCATTGGCACATCACAGGCTCCCATCATTTGCCGTTTCCAGGGAACGGAAGAACAGCGATAGAAAGAAAGCAAAATATTCCTGAGTTGAGTAAGATATCTGGTATGAGTAGAGTAAGATGTATGCAAACATACAGTAGATAGGCTTATGGTTAGTAGAAATAAATTATAGCTCCATACTGTGTATAGTAACAGATCTATCTCAACTGTTACTATATTTTCACCCAACATTTGTTTTAAATTAACGTGTAATTTGAAATGTTTTGGAAGGCCATGATACGTCCCAATTCTCACAATTCTCAGTCTTACATGCAGGTGAGAAATCATTTTGCAGTGTATATCAGTCATGCCAGTATACAGTTAACATATTAACGATCAAGAGAGAACACTGCAGTGTATTTCGAGGGCTACCGTTATAATTATCGTTAATAACAGTGGTGTGTAGTTTCGGTTTTGCATAGGAATGAGGATATGCTGTAAATATTCCCACCCACGCACACACACACATGAGCACGTACGCGCACAGTCACCGATTTAAATCACGTTTTAAGAGGCCTGTGTAGTAATTTTAAGTGTTAATTTTATTGTCTTTACTTGCATAATGGGGATAGTGTACAGTACAAAAATAATTACACATATCCAGTGCTGCAGAGCACTGTCGATTTTGTTGATTCGTAAATCCATCATCAGCCACTGCGTGTTATCCAAAGGTTCATATCCCTGGAAGTAGCCTACAGTACTTAACGGATCACACACTGGACCATTGATATGCAGCCAGCCTGTGCTGTGTTGCCTCTCGGCCAATCGGAGAACCCATCGTCACCAACTAAAGGACAAACGGCGCCCTCTTTACAGTCTGTCTCCAGAGACTACCTCTTTACAGTCTGTCTCCAGAGACTACCTCTTTACAGTCTGTCTCCAGAGACTACCTCTTTACAGTCTGTCTCCAGAGACTACCTCTTTACAGTCTGTCTCCAGAGACTACCTCTTTACAGTCTGTCTCCAGAGACTACCTCTTTACAGTCTGTCTCCAGAGACTACCTCTTTACAGTCTGTCTCCAGAGACTACCTCTTTACAGTCTGTCTCCGGAGACTACCTCTTTACAGTCCGTCTCCAGAGACTACCTCTTTACAGTCTGTCTCCAGAGACTACCTCTTTACAGTCCGTCTCCAGAGACTACCTCTTTACAGTCTGTCTCCAGAGACTACCTCTTTACAGTCTGTCTCCAGAGACTACCTCTTTACAGTCTGTCTCCAGAGACTACCTCTTTACAGTCTGTCTCCAGAGACTACCTCTTTACAGTCTGTCTCCGGAGACTACCTCTTTACAGTCTGTCTCCAGAGACTACCTCTTTACAGTCCGTCTCCAGAGACTACCTCTTTACAGTCTGTCTCCGGAGACTACCTCTTTACAGTCTGTCTCGAGAGAGACTACCTCTTTACAGTCTGTCTCCGGAGACTACCTCTTTACAGTCTGTCTCCAGAGACTACCTCTTTACCTCTTAGTCTGTCGTAAATGGTCGTTCCTGATTGATTTGATCGTGAACGTAATTGTCCCTGGAAGACATGCCAAACTGTACATTTAAAATTCTAACAAATTGTACACACTGCGTGTAGAGGGTTTATTCCTAGACTACACCACCGCGTTATACTTTTAAGTAAATTTAAGGCAGTTCCTTTTATACTTGGAAACGGTACTTAAAACGAGTATTTCTTTAGATGAGTTATTTTTTGCACAAGCAATTTCCCAGTACGATAAAGACTACTGCAGACGAGAGGGGCATGACGGGATTCAGGTTATGAACTGGAATGTTGACATTATATACCTTTCTCCTGTCCACCCTCGACCCTCTGCTTTCCTCCCGCTGTGTGTCAGGGCCAACCTGAGTGACTCGTACTTCACCAACCGACAGGACCGCTACGTGCTGCTGGAGAACTGTGGCGAAGTGGCCGACTTCTTCTCGGAGCTGGTGGACGCCGTGGGAGACGTGTCCCTGCAGCTGCAGCCCGACGACTCGGTCAGCATGCTGGACGGCATGGTGCACCCGTACAAAGGTATAGACACTCTGTCAGCGCGCCGCATAGATTGTAGTTCTCAGTCGGCATGCCTGATTTTACTAATTTGGATTCCATAGAAGGCAGCTTGTCTTCTCTTGCGCAGCAAAAGAATAGGCAATCTACAAGTAGATACTTGTAGATTGCGGTAGAGCTACTATTTGGAAATATACGGTACCTAAATAGCAGGTACTTAAAGCTGCTATAAGCAATAATAACTCAAAGCTTTAATGACCTTTTTAATTCTTTTTGGTTTTCAGACAGCCAGCAAAGGGTAAAACACCCCCCAAATTATTTTGGTCTCTGTGACTAGGGGCCACAATCTGCATTAACAAACAATCCTCAAAGCTTTGTCATTAGTCGATTTGCCTGTCTACTTCCTGATTGGTTAGTCATTTCGACCAGGTTCTTTTTCGACCAATGACAAAGCTTCCAAGAACATCTTTGAATGCAGATTGTGGCCCCTAAACATTTTTGGGAGCGTTTTACTCATTGCTGGCTGTCTGAATACCAACAAAAACGGTAATTAAAATGTTGACATATTATTGCTTATAGCAGCTTTAAATGGAATTGTGTATAGAGCGTCGCAGTCCCGCCCCCTTTCAGAACGACGAGTGGCCCAGGAAGTAATTCCCCATTCATTTTCCCCATAGACTTTTCAAAAAGTATTCATTTAAAGACGTTTACACCGTGGACAAAGCCCACTCAGCTCGTGACAAATGTTTTGGGCAGATCAAATAATTAGTAAGAAGAAAAAAAATTGTTGTACCCTGCCTTTTTTCCCCTTCTTTCTAATTATTTGATCTGCCCAAAACACATGGTTATGATTTGTCACGAGCCGAGTTGGCTTTGTCCGCGGTGTAAACGTCTTTGAAAAGCCTATGGGGAAAATGAATGGGGAATTATTTCGTCGTTCTGAAAGGCGGCGGGACTGTGACGCTCTATAACGATGTCTAATAGAGTATAAACTCTCGACTTCCTGCAGTTCACACTGGGTCACGCGAGCTGTCACAGTTTAAAATGTATTTTGACAGTTCATGGTCCGTTAGACTCTCGTCAGTCCCGTGGAACTGACAGATAGGTCATGCAGTCAGATGTTGCTAATGGAGTGTGAAAGCACCAAAGTGTGTGTGTGTGTGTGTGTGTGTGTGTGTGTGTGTGTGTGTGTGTGTGTGTGTGTGTGTGTGTGTGTGTGTGTGTGTGTGTGTGTGTGTGTGTGTGTGTGTGTGTGTGTGTGTGTGTGTGTGTGTGTGTGTGTGTGTGTGTGTGTGTGTGTGTGTGTGTGTGTGTGTGTGTGTGTGTGAGTGAGAAGCTAAATGTTGGAGCAACTTGGAGTCACATTTGTGGTTCACTAACGGTGCACTGAATGTGAAATTGTCATAGTTTTGTAAGTGCAACACTCTGCGTGTGTGTTGGAGGCTGGAGCCTGCCTGATATATCAGTTTTGTAGATTTTTTAACGACATCTCTGCAGATTCTTTGTATAGGGCTTAAGTGGTTCAGTTAAATATCTGTTTGTGTGTGTGTGTGTGTGTGTGTGTGTGTGTGTGTGTGTGTGTTGGGGGGGTGGGGGGGGGGGGGGGGTTGTTAATATAGTATCACACAAAGTTTAACCACTATATCCATATTTTACATCTGCTATTTTTGAAGAAAGTCATGGAAAAGATTATTTACACAAATCATCTCTTATGAGGGTCCCTCGCTCAAAATATTTTCAGATGGGGGTTTGTGTCCGAATATAGAACCACTGGTCTAGGACTCCAAAATCGGGATTGGGATCGTCATCGGACCCCCCCAAAGGGTGTGTTAGGGCATTAAGCAACTAGTCGACTAGTAAATCCACTAGTCGACCTTGCTGGTGTTAGTTGACTAGTTGATAAAAATACATTAAAAAAAAGTTAATTTTTTTCCCCGATTTTGTAGGCCTCAAGATCAGGTAGATTATAGTTATAGTCACCAATGTACACAGTTTTTAAATGTACAAATGTTTATTTCCAAAAACTTTTTTTTTTTTACATAATAGGTGGTTAAACAACTAGGCAACTAGTCAACTAGTAAAAATGACTTTAAGTGAATGCCCGTGTGTGTGTGGGGGGGTGTGTGTGTGTGTGTGTGTGTGTGTGTGTGTGTGTGTGTGTCTGTGTCTCTCTAACTGGATCACAGACTGCCGGGATGTTGGACAGCGGGTTGAATGACCTCATGTCTGCAGTTGAAACGGACACCAGAAATAGAGTAGTGATGTCACAATGTTTCTGGAAGACGGTTTGGACTGGGAAGTGGGTGGCTGGCAGACACACACACGCACGTGCGCGCACACACACAGACTGACTGGGAGACGTGCACACAGACACACAGTCCCGTGTAATGATTTACACACACGCACACACGCAGTGAATTTGATAATGAATGGTGGTAAGAAAGGTGATGGTGAAGACTGGGCTTACAGTAAAATATAGGCTGACTCTGCATTTCCACTGCTTCCCAAATCCTCCTCTGTGACTCACAGCTGGAAGTGGCTGCAGGCGCCTCTATGGTACGCACTACGCACGCACACTCTCAGAACACCTCACTCAGTCAGACTCCAGAGAACCCATACCCATTAAGTGTGTGTGTGTGGTCCAAATGTCACCACAGATATAAGTACAGTATCATTTGAGGAATACACATTGTGAGGACAATGTTCCTGGTCCTCACAAGAGAAAATTTTGTTTTTATGGTAAAAACTGATTAATTTTTAGAGATGGGTTTACAATTCAGATTAGGATTAGGCGTTTAGAGGTCAGGGTTGGAGTTTGACAGTTCGCACCGGTGTGACGCACCAAAAATATCCTATGCTAATAGACTTGCCTATCCTTCTGAAATAGTGCTGTGCAACTAAGTATCGCTCAGGTTTTACGGTTAAAAAAATCACATGAAATTTTGATGCCGCCACAAATAATATTGGCACTCACTTGTGTGCATGCATGCATCTGTGTGTACTTTAAAGTGCCACACTCACTGATCTTGGTGTGTATGAGTGCGTGTGTGTGTGTGTGTGTGTGTGTGTGTGTGTGTGTGTGTGTGTGTGTGTGTGTGTGTGTGTGTGTGTGTGCGATGCACGTTCATATCTCTAGTAGTACTGCATGTTTCTGAAGTTACCCAAACCCATGAGCTGGCAGAATTTTGGTCCAGTTTACTAAGCTGGAAGCGATGGTATACAGTAGTTTTTCATTCTGTTCTGTGATATGGTGACATTAGGTTTGTGCGTTTCCTTCGTCTCTCCAGGCAACCGGGAGGATTTCTCGTCGTCGGCCAAAAAGCGGATCATGGAGGTGGTCAACGCGGCTCGGACGCGGCAACAGATCCTGAACGTGGCGGAGGAGGACTCGGACGACGAAGGCGGGGCAGGGGAGCGGGGCGACGGGGGAGAGGACACCTGGGTGTTCCCGCTGGTACAGATGAAGCCTCTGGGGATCATGGTGGACGAGCAGATCACACAGGTGAGTGTGGCTCCCCGATATGACCTAACGCCTCACACAGAACTCTAACTATAATGATCATTATGTGAGCACACTCTCAGAGTGTTGAAAGAACTAGAAGGATGGATAATATGACTCATTATTACCTGAAGTAATGTCAGTTTACAGTAGCCTACCAGCTAGCATCGGCTTCATAATACTATCCTCATCTTCGTTACTGACAAAAACTACCCGAGGGCGAGTGACGGACTGCATCCCAGATGCAGGGGTGTAATGTGATTTTATTTGTATTTATTTTCCTGGCGGAACGCTATTTTAAAAACAAAGAAGTTTGCTTTGAACTAGTACTTTTCTCTTCTTCGACGGTGGCGGAGACATTGTTGTTGCGTTCAGATATACAGCTGAAGTACTGTAGCCAAAATGTATGCGAGGAAGCATTTGCACAACCTGTTATGCAAAGTGGTTGTTTGGGTGCTCGGTTCATGAATTGTGGGGAACGCGTTCTAGCGTGCAGCCCATCACGCTGTGATCGTAGATGGGCTGTAAATCTCATTTACAGCGTGTGGTTCAAAATATGCACAAATCGGATCAAGAATGTGTTGAGTCTGGGATTTTAGAACTATGAAGCACAAAACATTAACGTTAAAAACCTTTAAGTCATAAAACAATCTCATTAAATTCATAAAATGAGATTATTATTGTTATTTCTTTCAATAATTTCTCATTTTAGAAATACATTTTTGGTCAACTGTCAATTGAGATAATTTGGCCTCTCAAAATATATAAACAAAAGTTTAGGAATGGACTGTATTTCTTCTATGTGGGTAGAGGAGACAGTTCTGGCCTGTGATGAGGCGTACATTAATTCTCCAGATTTATTGCCAGCGCTGTCTGTCACTCAAATATTTAGTCTCGGCTTGTAATCGCATCAACTCAACAGTACAGTACATGATATCGTCGCTGTCTGGTGGAAACCTCGTATGTCCAAAACGTTTTATTTTCTTCAACTTATCAGTAAAAACGGCAAAGGTACAGTATCTACAAGCTTGAAACGTGTTTAACCCATTCTGACCGGGCACCCATTTTGGTGTCAGCATCATGTTATGCTTTAGCTATTGAAAAATAGCAGATCTACAAGCTCATAGCGCGCCACCGAGTGGCGCGCTACGAGCTTGTAGGTCTGCTATTTTTGAAAAATCGAAGAACGACTGACATTTTTTAAAATCTGATCTCAGGTCAGAATGGCTTAATCAGATCAGTGTGTGTCCAGTGGAAACCTCGTATGAATCTGATCTCAGGTCAGAATGGGTTAAAGCCTGCAGATCTGCTATTTGTTATACTTTGTGTGATGTATAGAAAGCTTTTCATGACCCCGGTATTGCGCAATCTCTGTGTAAAAGTCGCCACAGACATGCAAGGTGAACACTATACCAGCTTGTAATAAACGTTTATGATGTCGTTTTCAGAAAGCCACACCTGTCAGGTGCGTTAATTACACCAAGAAGAAATTAACGCTCCTCTGACACTAATGTGACTGAAAAGATTCTGTACAAATTCTAGTTCTTTCATTTGAGGTTTGAACCAAAATGAATACTGAAGCTTACAGATGCATGTAACATGTTTATTTCTGTGGTTAATTTGTGGGTATGAGCCTGGGAAATAAATGTCCTTGAATTCTTTATACATGTTTTAGCCATTCAAATATTTTATGATGTATTTCCTACGGGTAATTATCACTTAAACCCTTCATATACTTATTGATCGTACTGGTCACCCAGGGATCTATCCGTGGCACACTCCTTTTTTCCCCACTACACGATTGATTGATTGATTGAATACTTTATTAGGCAGAAATGTAAACGGTACAGAATACAGTCAAACACTCGGTCTAAAAGGATATCACCGAAAAAAGGTCCTCCCGGTCTTGTTTCCATTCAGATCCTGGAAATCCCCAAAATGTGGTAGAATGATGTATTTGTAGGTTGGTGATTATGTCACTTAGAATAATGTCTTATTGTAATTTCCATCTGTAGATTGATCTTTGTGACAGGTGGATGTTTTTACTTGCAGGTTGGAGACTGTGGCAGGTAGAATAATTTCCCATCGTCTTTGAATTTGTAGGTTGTTGACTGACGGGCAGAATGATGTCTTATTGATGTCTTTCATTTGTAGCTTGATCTGTGTTAGTTGTGACAGGTTGATTGATGTCCCATAGTGTTTTTCAGAGGCTGAGCCAAGTTCCTGGATGCGTTGACAGTAGGTGACCCCGTGCTAAACACGGCATGTCGTATACTTGTACTTACACAATGATCTATGGATGTGGAACAGGTTGAGCGTACTTAAAAAATGATCCATTAGTCAACATGTCAGTATGTCAGTATGCTGAAGTATATGACCTCAGCGTGCTCTTCGTATTTGGAAGAACAGCTTTTATGTCTCTAAAGCCCAAACACACCAATGATTTGCCTTGGTGCGGTTGACCTTAAAACAGTTTTGTTGCAAGGAGTTGCGACTAGTTGCATTGGTGCGATTTGGGGCGGGAGTGAAAGAAGAGGCCAAAGTACCAAAGCTTCATTGAGTGCTTTCTCCTATGTCGTCGGTCTATTTGGTGTCCCTGTTCTCTGTAATACATCTGTAGGCCAGTGGTCCCTAACCTTTTCTTGAAAATCTCGAAAGCATTTGTGGCCCACCCATCTGAATGGCTAAATGACTGCTGTCACATGCTGTTGTTTAACTTGTGTAACACATCACACCTCCGAATCCACAAGCACAGCACCATGCAACACACACACAACACACACACACACACACACACACACACACACACACACACACACACACACACACACACACACACACACACACACACACACACACACACACACACACACAGAAGGCTTTACTGTGGCTCTGGTTCTGCATAGAAAGGCACCCCAATTGCACAATTACAATCTCTTTGTAAAAGTCACCACAGACATGCAAGGTGAACAAGACACCAGCCACTCTGTTGTGGTTGCTTGTCATAAACGTTTAATGGCGGTTTTGGCACTTACTCAAGGCAATGCCAATTAGACAATTATGCCAAGAAGAAACGAATGTTCGCTAACACGAACGAGATTGTGGAAAAGACAAAAGGCGAGCCGAGCGCTGCTGAGAATTCACAGGGTGATGACTCCTGTCCAGGTGGTGATGAGGTGCTCACGAATAATAATGAAGAGAGGTCCCATTGAGACAGGCTTCAAGCACACTCTGAGCAAGGATACATTTAAAAAGCCTTTAATATGTTGACGGGACTATTAATCACATTAAAAACATTAAAATACTCGACAGCACCCTGTCTTCTTCAGGGCGTGGCTAGAGGATTCATCTATATCCATTTATATGTTTGCTATTAAAAAAAAAGCAAATCTACAAGCTTGTACATCTGCTATTTTGGAAAATATTTTAAAGGACATCATTGAAATAGTTTGGAAACGTTGAAATAGCAGATCTACAAGCTCACAATGCGTCTCGCATCGTGAGCTTGATAGCAGACCTTGATCTGTGGGAACCCCTTTTGGTGTTAGCATTACGTTATGCTTTAGCTATTTAAAAATAGCAGATCTACAAGCTCATAGCGTGCCACCGAGTGGCGCGCTACGAGCTTGTAGGTCTGCTATTTTTGAAAAATCGAAGAATGACTGACATAGAAACATTGTCATTTTCAAACGGACATTTTTAGAATCTGATCTCAGGTCAGAATGGGATAATAAGTGCCCCTGTTTTACGTTTTCCACAGCGTTTGCTGACCGACGCGGGACCGGACGCCACGGTGTTCCTCACGTCGGGTTACTTCAACCTGACGAGGGCCTACATGGGCCTGGTGCTCGGCGCCGGGGCCGACTACCGCATCCTCACCGCCTCGCCGGAGGTCAACGGCTTCTTCGGCGCCAAGGGCGTGGCTGGGGCCATCCCCGCGGCATATGTCCACATCGCCCGGCAGTTCTACAGCAAGGTGTGCCAACTGGGACAGCAGGAGCGAGTGCATCTGCACGAGTATCACCGGCCACAGTGGACCTTCCATGCCAAGGGTGGGTTCTGTGTAGGAAATGGTGACCACACGCGCACATGTTTGTATCTTTTGTACTTTTTGCCATTTTTAATGGTGAGCCTAAAAGTAAAAGCCAAAGAATACGCTATTTTTTTTTGTGTATGACAAAATCAACTATGCTATACTATAAATCATGTTTAAAGGAGTAGGTCACTTTGTGTATCCGCCAGTCGTCAAATGCGACAAACACAGGCTACTGTACAGTAAGTAAGTACATTTCTGGAGTTTTCGTTTTAATTACATTTTTTGCAAGCTGCTGACTTTCATTCCACTATGTTTTAAATATAAATATAGTATTTTTGCCTCCTACATTTCTAGGAAGGCACTCTTGGGGACCCCCCCCCCCCCCCCCCCCAAAGAAAAACCAACCAAACAAACAATTAAGCCCTATTTCAAATATATTGGTTAATTTAAGGTTAAGTGCTGATACTTTTCCTTTTTTTGTCTGTTGAAAGTTGCGAGCATTAGTGTGTGTAGCGTGAGAGAGGCTGGCTTGTACAGTCATCCTGCCATAGCCTCGGGGCAAGGATGCAAGCACACACGCACTCTCTCATAGTTTGGTTTTGGACAGACTCCGGGGGTTTCTGCATGTGCTTCCTTTTTAGCTGTGGTTTTTGGCCGACTTAAAAATCCCTACTGGAAAATGTGGCTAAAGAAGAAGAAGAAAAAAATGTTTTAAGCATTCCCCCCCCCCCCCCCTTCTTCTTCCAGGTCTGTGGTATTACCTGCAGGGTCAGGAGAGGCCTTGCCTGACTCTGATTGGCTCCCCTAATTTCGGTTACCGCTCCGTTCACCGCGACCTGGAGGCGCAGATCGCCATAGTGACGAAGAACCAGGAACTGCAGGCCCAGTTGCAGGAGGTACTGCTTTTACAGCCAGAAGTGATGACTCAGTTCTCCTGATGTTGATGCATTCACACAGTCAGACACACAGTCACATACACAGGCACTCACACACACACATACCCACAGCAGCACGCATGCTTATTACTTTATGACTTGTTTGAATGTGTTCATTTTTCCTGACGTCGAAATAAATAAAAAGTTCTCTCTGAAAGAATATATACCTATTCAAAGATTTGTGCCGCATTTTTACGATTTTTTACAAAAATAGCTAAAGTATAACAGAATGCTTGAAACACCAAAAGGGGTTCCCGCCAAAATGGGTTAACCCTTAGCCTCAACCTTCTCTGCTACATGCCCAACCTCAACCATACATCTTAAAGGCATTTATTCCTTCACCCCCAAATTATGTCCCCTTTTTTCAAGGTTTTAAAGAAGAAATACCATTTATATTAATACTGTATTATCATTAAAATATTAGTGTTTTTTTTGCCAACTAGTTGGAGGCCCACTTGCAATATCCTCACGGTCCGCCAGTGGGCCCCGAACCACAGGTTGAGAATCGCTGCTTTAATCCTTGAATGGCGTCATTTCTGTCATTCCGTGATTTGTCTTCCCCACAAAGCTGGTAAACAATGTAAACGCATGCAACAGAACATGGTCTACATGAGAGCCACACACAAATTGTGCTACTGTTATGTACTACAAATCCTATTAAGATTGAGTGAGGTTTGGCGGCCCGCTTTCAGAATCTCTGAGGGAGGACTCCCGAGGGGTCCTGGACCCCCTGTCGAAGACCCCTGACGCAAACTAAACACACTGTCCTTCACTCTGTCCTGTCAGGAACAGGAGATGTTGTACATGAGATCCACAGAGGTGTCCAGCTCCACGTTCGAGCGTGCCGACCGCCACGTCAAGCTGTGGGTTAAACTGGTGACGCCCCTCATCAAGAACTTCTTCTGAGATCCTCCCAGCAGGTACACACACAGCCCCAGCACGCACAAGCACACTTACACCGAGTAACTGGGGCAGAGCGCCCGGTGGTTCGAGAGGTCGTCTGCTAAAGCAGAACTTCTGGTCACCGGGTTCACCTCTGGGCCCCGCTCTGTGTGTCAAAGTGTCCCCGAGCAAAAGACCCTTAATCCATTTACATCTGGAAAGCAAACTGTGTCCTTTTAGAAAGATCTTACCTAAAATGTGTAGCAATTGGTTTTTCAGAAACCTGTTCGATTTAGAAGGTATTTTGTTGCTGTCCGGCTGAAACCTACGTGTTTTGAGCTTGTAGATCTGCTACTTTTGCTATTACTGAATTTGAATCCTGAAAAGTCACAGTTGTGGACACATGAGGATTCCACAACGATTTGAGAACTACTGTCTTAATGACTTAAGCAGATTGTCGCTGGGGTGGTGGTGAGTGTCCTTGATGTTCCGCTCGACCTTGACTACACACAGCGCTTCTCGTACATTCCCTTGGAGGCAGCAGAACTCACCTCTGACGATGCACTGGGCCGTCCGCTCCGCCATCTGGTCCGACGATGCACTGGGCCGTCCGCTCCGCCATCTGGAGGGCTTTGTGGTGGAGGGCGGCGGTGCAGTTACCGTACCAGATGGCGGATGCAGCTTGTCAGGGTGACCTCCGTTTCAGCTGGTGCCATTTGTTGACATTCATTTCATTCACATTTGCATTTGTTGGCGGATACTTAGTACTAAAAGTGCGACTGCGAGACTGTTTTAACCACTTATGGTATTAAACCCTGTTGATGTAGTAAACCTGAGTTAGCTATACACTTTACACTTTATATACAAATATCTACAAGTGAGATATTTTTGGCTATTGTTCCCCCCCAGAATATGGATGTTGGGGTTCAATTTAGTAAATGGAATCGCTTCTTCCGGTTCCTCGAATCACAGAGCGCAGAAACGCAACCAATAAACGTTGACGGACAATATATTTAGATTTCATTTGGATATTGTTGTTGTTGCCAGACTTGCCACTACAAAAGCACTGTCTACACAACCCAAGGTTTGACCAAAGTTCAACATCACTTTAAGTACATGTTTTTACATATCCACTAAAAACTACTGGTGACTGTGTGATGAGTTGGTTGTCAGAACTCATTGACTCCCACACACAGCCACTTGGGTTTTCCTTCACAATGCTGTTCCTAAACACAAACAGAAAGGCAGACCTCGTATCAAGCAGCCTGTGGTTTCTTAGAAATGTCTACAGTCATTGTGGTGTGTCCCGGTTCCATTGCTGGAAGAAGTACTCTGTGGTATTTTTACTTTTACTATAAAAACATCAATGTCCAAAATCATGTTACAAGTAAAAATGCCTATATTTTAAATTGTACTTGAGTGTAAAAAATGTAAAAAGAACCACCTCTCATCCGCTGAAAAAACTTAAGAGGTGCTGGGCCACAAAGGGAACATGAGAAAAATAAGTGTGCGGAGCTTCCCTTTATTTTTAAATTGCACTTGAATAAAAGTACTTAAGTGCTCACATCAAGACATACTTGCAGTACTCCCTCAGTAAATAAATGAGGGAATTAAAGCGTTCCCTTAACGTTTAGTATAATACAATTAGTAACTGAAGTTTAATATTATTGTAGTGGAGTCAAAAGTACAATATTTGCCTCGGACATGTAGCGGAAATAGAATAGCGAAAAATGGAAATACTCAAGGGAATGAAAGTTGTACTTAAGTACAGTACTTAAGTAAATGTCCAGCACGGTCCTGTTCCTGCACTTCCCAGAAGCTATGTGCTTGGGCTGATTCACTTCCATCATGGACTGAGTCATTCTGCTGAGAGATCTACCGATGCCATTTCTTCCTGCCTGATACCAATTCCGATAACCGTAAATTGCGTGTTCTTAACAGTACCTACGGTATCTGTGTAATTAAAAAAAGTAGTCTCAAAGTGGGGACAATTAAGGGACTCTCGGGGGTTCCCTGAGCAGGTCCCAAATGGACCCTTACAGGTGTGTAACTCTAAGAGAGTACAAATGTTTATGGACTTCCTTGAAATGTCAAAGTTTTAGTACCACCGATAATATAGTAATAAACCCATTTTGACCTGAGATCAGATTATAAAAATGTCTTCTCTATCCTGACAGTTTTCTGAAAAAGCTATGTTTCTATGTCAGCCGTTTAAAAAAAATAGCAGACCTACAATCTTGTAGCGCGCCAGATCTGCTATTTTTCAATAGCTAAAGCATAACATAATGCTTACACCAAAAGGGGTTTCCGCCCAGAATGGGTTAATTTTCAATGTGCAGCTACCAGTTAGTAAAATAATAATCTAAATAGTACAGTCCCTGCACATTGCTGCGTTTTTCAGATTTTTTTTGCAGCGTTTTTCTGCTGGTTTTTAGAAAAAACGTGTCCAGTCTGCAAGGACCTTAAGAGTATAAGACCTTAAGAGCAACATCACCTGAAGCATTCAAAATATTACTGTAAATGAAATCATCATGCAATACATTATGCGGTATCAGAATGGCATCGACTGGCATACTTGCCAATACCGATGGCAGCATTTTAGGCAGTATCGGCAGCTTTTCCGATACTGGTATTGGTATCGGAACAACTCTAATTCTTTATTGTCTGGCGGGTGGAAACCTCATATGTCCAAAAACTGTTCTTTTTCAGATCCTGTCGATCAAATGTAGTTATTATTTTGTCACAAACGCTTGTTACTGCTGTTCAATACACTTGCTCTACCTTCCACCGCTGCCAGTGTGACCACTTTAGAGGAAACGGGTGGCTCAATTAAGATGTTTTCTGGTAATCCTTGACGGTTAAATTGACGTTTGAGTGACTGTCATTATCGTTCCTAACAGCTGTGTTCTGCTTCACTGATTGGCTTTATTGACTGATTGGCCAAAAGCCAACAATGTTTGTTTGAGCGTTTTCCGCCCAGACCTGTTTGTTTTGCAGACGAACAGCGCGTCAGCATTTGAGTTTTCTAGTCACACATGGCGGACACCTTTCCCAAATTTTGGCGTGATCTGAAACAGTGTTGTTTCAGCTCAACTTAAGCTAATTTTGCACTTTTTACTCCACTACAGTTATTTGAAAACTTTAGTTAACGTACTAGTTACTTTGTAGATTTGGATTATAGTTACAAAACACACTAACCTATTCAGCCTGTATGTGGCATGTGCATACCCCTATACTGTATACTGTATGCTATGACTATTTGAAAATAGACACAATGTCACTTTGCAACCCATTGTGAGCTTGCCTTGTAGATATGATATTTTCAAAGGATTTTTATACAATTTATAATTTAATTTGAAAACTTGTGAAATGGGACCTTCTGCTTGTACTTTTACCTTTGGTACTTTAAGTATGTTTTTGGGCCAATACCTTTGTACTTTTTTTTTACTAAAGTACATTTGGAATCCCGTACTTTTATTCCTCGTAGCATTTCTGCATTGTGGCATTGATTGTGTTATTGATGATACTTTTACTCAAGTAGACAGTCAAGAGTACTTCTTCCAGCACCAAGGTGTGACTACAGTACGTATACGTTCCAGATGGTGCTGTCGTTTAGTTTGTTTCACAGCAGGAAGTGTCGGGGCTCAGATAGGGGACGGTGGAGCAGGAAGCACTCGGCTGGGCGACAGATAGTGACGGTAATCTGCGGTGGCTGATTGCCACCTGAGACTGTGGCCGTCGCAAAGACAAAGGAGGCACAGAGTGAATGATCCTCTGCCAGAGAAGAACAATAGTTAAAGCACAAGCTTTCAACAGCCGTACGCACACATTGTTGGCTATGTTGGGAAATCTTAAGGAAGTGCGTTGTTACTGGTATGTACAGTATGATGACACGAACAGACGGTGAAAGGTTGCACTAGTTCTTTGTTTACACTGTCCCTCTGCAGCCATCTATTCTACAGTATAAGATGTATAAGATCAGGGCGACAGGGGTAGAGAGTGGCCACTTGCCCAATTCGATCCCACTCTCCCCCAGAGTTGGTGTCGAAGTGTCCTTGAGCAAGACACTGAACGCCTAATTGCTCCCGATGTGCAGGTATGGTGCCTTGCATGGTTTCCTCTGCCATTTGTGTATGAATGTGTGTGAATGGGTGAATGTAATGCACATTCTATGTAATGCGCCGTGGATAATGGTGCTATATAAATACACCATTTACCATTTTATTTTTTGAGTGGTGCAACCACTCCTATAGACAGCTATGTGTGTTCCTGGGTCTGTCCAAGCACGAAAATAGCGTTATAGATTTGTTCACCACCAGGTGTCACTGTTGCACAGCCTAACACACAGACACACACAGGCCAGGGAAGAGGGCTTGTACAGTACAGTACAGTACAGTACAGTATGTGTACAGCACAAGTACAGTACAGCACCACTCACTTCAGACGGGTCTGATCTTTATTTATTTTTTGATCAAAGTTTCTTTATTAATATTTTCAAGTCACATATGAGTCAAAAATAGCATACAAAAATAGAGTATTTTACCCCTCACTCCCCCCAGAGTTCCTGCTTCCGAAAGAGCCACAACCAAGGTGTCTCGTACCATTAACAAAGGTATTTCGTACATTGAAATAAAAAGCACATACAAATACTGTATACAGTACATATTCAAAAATAGAAGACAAAAATAGAAGACACAATACACAAACCAAATAAATAAATAATAATGAATTAAAAATGAAATTAAAACAATTACAGTAGGGTCAGTGTTATGAGTTATTAAGGATTGTTGGGAATTTTTCCTTCCATTTAAATAGCATTAGTCGCCTAGCCAAAAGGGAAGCAAAGGCTATCATACTCTTGTTTTGCTGGCTAAGACGTAGATCTTGGGAAACAACTCCAAACACTGCAATAGTGGCAGAGGGTTCTATGGGCACTTCTAATACATCTAAAATGTATTTATTTAGCTTTGGACAAAAGCATGTGCAAGAGTAGCTTGAACTTGATTGCAACGATCACATATAGGATCCATGGTAGGAACTAACTTAGATAGTTTTACTTTGGACCAGTGGAGGCGATGTGTAACCTTAAACTGAATAATAGTATGCCTTAGGCTTAGACAGTTTGAAGAGTAGTGTATCCTATCCAGAGCTTCCTTCCAAACATCATCAGAAATGTGTGTCCCTAACTCCCTCCCATTGATTTTTTTTAATGAGATAAGTGGTTCCAGGTCAAATTAGTTTAATAAAGAGTAAACTGACCCATTTACCCCTTTAAAGTGTGGATTCACTGGATTGAGGGTGGTTGTGATGGGAAATCCGTAATAGATGTTAAAATAAAATAAATCGGAAAAAGTGAGAACGGGGTATATATAAATTTCAACCGTATTTGATCGAAAGACAAAAAAACGCCTTCGTCGAAAAGATCCCTGATTGAAGTGATGCCTTTTTCAGTCCAAATGTTGAATGCTCCGTCTATAATTGAGGGTTTGAAACTATGATTTCTTACTATGGGGCACAAATTGAGAAGTCAGTAAGTGAGAAGGCTGCACTGTGTCCAGATCTTAACCCATTGATGCCTGAGGCCGAATCTGGGAACGCCTTCTAGGGCCCGACCTAAGGTTTCTGAAAACCTTCAAATTCTGGTTCATTATTTTTTTAAATAGTTATGTTGCTACATGTATAGCAATAGCTGATGAGACACAGAGCGCGCGCCGGCATCAAGGGTAGAACAAGTATAGGTTGCACCTGGCATCAATGGGAGAGTGTTTAATAATTACATTTGAGGTGTATTTGGACACAGGGTGCTCCAATATTCCGTATCGTCGCCTATCTAAAATAAGGCTTGTGACACTAGCCACCTCTGGTAAAATCGCTGATATCCTTATTGAAAAGGATCATATAAATAGGTCTTCAAGGTCCTTATTTTGTCATCTGGGGACCCCCTCAAAATCAAGTGGGGACCCGACCCTCAGGTTGAGAACCACTATTGTAGAGAGATGGGGAAACCAGGGGCAGAGAGCGAGACAACAAGAGACATGCGAGACAAGATGGTGGTCCCGGATTGGACCCCGGGTCCTTGGCACTCACTAGACTAGCGCATTCTGACCTGAGATCAGATTTTAAAAATGTCTGTTTGAAAATGACAGTTTTCTGAAAAAGCTATGTTTCTATGTCAGTCGTTCTTCGATTAAATTTTTTTTAGCAGACCTACAAGCTCGTATGAGCTTGTAGATCTGCTATTTTTAAACGGCTAAAGCATAACGTAATGCTAACACCCGCCTAAAATGGGCTAGGAGCATTATGGTCTGTGTGCACAGGCTGAGCCCTCAGCCACCAGGCACATCTGTGAGGGGAACTTGATCATCCGCTTTGGATATATTCAGAGCGTAACACTATTGTATGGTTGCTGTTGGGTGTCAAATGATACTGTGATGCAAGCTTGGGTGGCATCTATCTACCGTATTTATTCATACCAAAACATACAAAGGAGTCATTGTAGAATGTGTCGCCTTGTCTAGCCTACAATAATGTGCAGTTAACCTACTTAGACAAGTCATGCTGGGTTTAAACCACATGAAACCCTACCCTAGCATCCCTATTCTGGGTATTTCATAGAAGGCGAGAATTCTGAGAAAATAGTAGATATACTTTTCTTCTTGTAAAAAACAATTGACATGAAAGGTATGATGGATTGAAGCTTTAATAGGACTTAACAGGTAACAACACCTATGATTTTAGCATCATACCCATCTTACCTGTCGATTCTAACACATTTAGCTCACTACTAGCAATATTATTCAATTCTACCTCAAACTTGGGAGTGGAAATAATCAGGTCTGGCCTGCCTTTGCTTTGAACTGCCTGCTTTTGATACATTGTGTTTCTTAAGAATCACACTCGTGAGGAGCGCCCACTATGGCTGCCACACAGTTGCAGATTCACTGCCACTATATTCTGTACGTTACAAGACATATATGAAATATTGTATAAATCGAAACCAGTCACAAGATGTATTTATATAGAGGGTATGCGCATGCATAAAGTGAATGGCAGATCGAGTGGCAAAGTGAGTGACAAAGTGAATTTAATGTTGTTTAAAGTCATTTAATGCAATCAAATATGACTTTTCTGTGTGGATGTGTGGGCTGTCAAGGCCAGAAAGTAGCTTTTTGCCACTCGGTAGGCGTTCCGGCATAACTTGCGGGTATGATGATGATGTCACGCGCATACCCTCTATTGGCCACGTCGTCTTTAAGTCCCCTAAATCAAACATTAAAAGTCCCTAGACTTTTGGCTGGCAAACGTTTTTTTTTGTTAAAAGTGCTCTAACCAAACATTAAAATTCCATAGACTTGCCATATGACGTAATTTCAAAAGCCATGCATTAAGAAGGGAAAAAAAGGTTCTTGCTGTAATAAACACATGTAGCACTTGACGCAACTCTAGAATTGTATACATGGCTTGCAGAACATACACAATCATAATCAACACAATCAATAATGACTTCTGCTTTTCAAAGAATAAATCTGCATTGCTGACTACATGTATACAATAAAAACAAACAGGAAGTGGTTCAGGGGACATTCTGGGTTCCTTGGGAGGCGGGTTTAAAGCCCTTACAGGTCTGTTACTGTACAAAGGGAACCAAATGTCCATTTGGTTCCATTTGTATACTCTGATTAATGGGTGGTCCTGGAAATTAAAAGGTTTGAGAACCACTGGAATATATTACATTCAAAGATGATGGGGACAGTTGGGAGGAGGTCTGGGGCTAGGAAGGGTCTGTCTGTTGTAGTTAGTTAGTTCTCTTGTAGTTGTTGCTACCCTGAAGGATGATGCAAGCCTCGTCAGCAGTTTGTTTTTCACCACCATGGTGGTTTTATGTTTTTCGTTGTGCTGTCATATCCAATCACAAAGTACTGATACAGCACCACAGGCCATGACGGTAAAGACAAGCCACAAAATCACTAGCAGAGAACAGGCCAGTACTGTTTACCAATCAAACCAAGGACACATTCACAGTCCTGAATGAAAGAACTAGAGCTCTATGTACAGTACGGTATCTGTCTGGCCGATTTATCTGCAATTATATGACTTGGTAGGCTATGTGCAGTTATCCAGCCAATGTGTGCTGAAAAACCTTCTCACTTACATCGAAGAAAGTTGTATTTTATATCATATATAATAAGTATGTATTTTAAATGGACTTGTTTGGAGATCAAAATAAATATTTATCTATCAATAAGTTATTTTATTTTTTATTAATTTCCCTTTGCTTATAAGATCAAAATCTTTGTTTTTAAACACTTTTTTTTCTTTGGTGGTCCCGGACTCTTTGGAATTGGGGGATGGGCATGGTGTGTTGAGTCAATGTGCGATTCTAATCTATGCACTGCTTCAAGGTTCAAGGCTGTAGTGCTTCATTGTTAAATCTTGTGTACAGGTAGTGGTACACAAGACAGGTCCTGGTCCTCTCTTCTCTATCTGACAGAGGACAAAACCACTAATAATAATAACGTATGCACTGCACCTCATCTCTTATCCGTCGGAAGCCATAAACATTAATAATAACATTCTAATCTATATGCACGGCTCCTCTCATCTCTATCTGACGGAGGACAGAAACAGAGTGGCGCTCCAACAATAACAACAGCGTTGGTCGCTTCTGAGAAGGAAACTGTCTGTGTTGCCAGACGTCTATTGTTAGAAAGCAAAGCACTGACACCGGGTTGGAGCCAGGTTGGAGCCCCTCCAAAACACTTTCACCAGCACCACTACTACTCCACACAAAGGCTGTGCTGTCTGTCTGTCCACCACTACTACTCCACACAAAGGCCTGTGCTGTCTGTCTGTCCACCAGCACCACTACTACTCCACACAAAGGCCTGTGCTGTCTGTCTGTCCACCAGCACCACTACTACTCCACACAAAGGCCTGTGCTGTCTGTCTGTCCACCAGCACCACTACTACTCCACACAAAGGCCTGTGCTGTCTGGCTGTCCACCACTACTACTCCACACAAAGGCCTCTGCTGTCTGTCTGTCCACCACTGGTAACCGAGTGGTGGACCGAGTACATTTACTTGTACAGTACTCATTTTGAGGTTCTAACTCGACTATGTCCATTTTTCTATACTTCTGCAGATTTTGACTGCACTACTTTCATTTCAAAACTGTAGTTTCTAGTTACTTTGTAGGTTATTGATACAAAACGTACATTATCCACCTAAGCCCGGCCTATATTATACTTCGGCTATTCAGGAAAAGCCGATCCAGAAGCGACCAACACGTAGATCTGTTTTTTTTGTTTGAAACATTTTTAATGTTCAGTGCTTACTTTGGTTATATAAGTATTGATGTCAATACTTGTACTCAAACAAACAAAAAGGTATGGGCGCACACCAGTAGTGGGGAAGTGCTGACCGCAGGAAATAAAACTTTGACTAAGAAAGGAAAGAGGCCGCACAGCTCGTAGTCACAGCTCGTAGTCACGATATATAAACTTTATTAAGCCAACGTTTCGGCCTCTTTCCTTTCTTAGTCAATACTTTTACTCAAGCTCATTTTCGATTAGAGGCCTTTCACTAGTAAAAGAGTGTTGTTATATTGTGGTATTGCTGCAGTACTTAACACGTCTGAGTACTTCCACTGAGCAGCAAGCCAGTTTGTGCACACGTGCGTGTTTACTCATTCACTGAGTCTCGCCCACCATGAAATGCTGAATGAATGAATGTTGCTGTTGTGGCAGCCAGCTGCTTCTAACTGTCCCAGGCTGCCCCCTAGAGGACATACTGTACCACTTACAGCAGTGGTTCTCAAACTGTTTTGTTTGTGTGGGTTCATTTGGTTCCATTTTTACAATCTCAGAGTTACAGACGTTTAAGGGTACTTTTTTTTGTCCCAGAGGAGCTCTGAAAGCTCTGAAAGCTGCATCAACAGGTTTTTTTCTCTTGATGCCTCCATTGTAAACAACGCGTCAGACGTGGGTGTCTGAAGCTTTCAGTTTGTCAGGACCCTAAACCTTGGTTGCATGCCGCCGTCACATGCCAAACAAGTCGAGTCAAACGAGGTATACGTCGGGCATTAGTACGTAAGGATGACCTTTTTAATGGTTTTAAATTTGCTAAATTACAACTGAAACAAGTCATAACTAAATAATAAAAAACGAATTTGCTTGCTTGTTGTTCATATTTGTGTGCGTGTGTGTGTGTGTGTGTGTGTGTGTGTGTGTGTCTGTGTGTGTGTGCGCGTCTGTCCTATAGCAGGAGGCAGAATCCAGCTGGCTTCTCTCTGGTGTTGAGGTTGATGGTCCAGGTGATGTACGGTGCCAGTCCTTTCATGCGGGTCTTGTAGAACTGGACAGTCGTACCTGCGGTGCTGGTTTCCTGGCGGCCCACGCTCACCGCCCTGATGAGGACCACCGACCTGTCGGGCGCTGGGAGCGGTGCAACTCCTTCAGACGCGCCTCTGAGATCACTCCCGTCTGTGTCCCAGCAGACGGATGGACAACACACACACACACACACACACACACACACACAATGCCTATCATCATTCGAGGTCTTGCAACCCGTTCATCTCCAGCATTAATTTAATTGTCCTGTCTTTGTATCTTTCGTTTGATTTATACATGGTTGCGTGCCATTGTCGCATACATAAACTAGGCGATCTACAGCACTGGCAAGCTCACAATGCAAGCTTGTAGATCGGCTACTTTCTGTGGCTGTTTTGCGGTGCGCGACGCCGATGCGACTACATAAATCAAGCCTGAGGGGCCTTTCACACTGAGCACATGGTTAACAACCACGATAACTATATAAATCATGTTTTTTTTTTAATCTTTCCAACCCAAATGTTTGGCAGCGTCCACACACCACAACTATACCGACGATGATAGTTGTGGACGATACCGTTTGGATCACTTTTCAGCACGATTGTTTGAACGATGGATTGCATTGGCGGTAATTCAAAATCCTTCAGAAGGACATCTGGAATGCAGTTGGTCTCTCTGACTCTCGGAATGTTTTGTTGCTAACGGTGACGAGGAGACTATTACTGTATGAATATGGCACTCCGTATATCCGTCTCTCCCTCCGTGTGAGCTCTCGACACAGCTGGACATCTGGTGCACTGTTTACATAAATCAAATCAAGTTTATTTATAGAGCACATTAACAACAACTTTCGTTGTACCAAAGTGCTGTGTAGAACAATATCAACTAGCACAACAGAACAAACGACATGCTGAGAGGAATAATAAACAAACAGAAGTAACGTCATCAGACAGCGCATATATATATATATATATATATATATATTGTATCTTTCGATTGATTTATACATGGTTGCATGCCATTGTCGCGTACATAAACTAGGCGATTACAGCACTGGCAAGCTCACAATGCGAGCTTGTAGATTGGTTACTTTCTGTGTGCGGCTGGATGTTTTGCAGTGCACGACACAGATATATATATATATATATACTGTATATATATATATACACACGCATGAAACCAAAGCATCATCAACACAGAAACGATAAGAGCCAAAACAACATATAACTTAATCGTTCTTGAGTGTCAACGTTAATTTGACCTTATAACTTATACAAAAAAACCCCACCTTCAAATTGTCATAGTTTACCATGCTCAGTGTGAATGGCGGATAAGTCAGTGGAAATGCTTTGTTTACTACTTCTCAGACATGTAGCAGGTTTATGGCATGTCTTATTGCACACGGTATGTATGTCCGGAAAACATTTCAACATTCAAGAGGGCTTATTTGTGGCATGTTCTGCAAGACTGTGCTAAAAAAAAGGCAGGTTTCTATTGCACATTATGTCCACTGGTGTCTGTGCATGCAATCTATAATGGCAGCGGTTCTCAACCTTTTCCCGGATCACTGGTTCCCAAACACTGGGTCGGGACCCATTTGTGGGTCGGGACCCATTTTATGCGTCGCTTTATTTTTTGTTTCCTACATTTTCCCCCCAATTTTTTCCCTCTTTTTCCTTTATTTGTGTAATTACATAAAGAAATAAATAAAAGAAAATTGAAAGAAATTAGAAAACAAACAAAATAATATCTGCTATTTTCACTAGTTTCGGTCCCCGGCAAAATAATTTCTCCTTTGGGTCTTGAGCTAAAACGTTTGGGAATTAACCACTGCACTTGACGATCTCAAAAACTGTGTGGCCCACCCATCTGACCAGCCGAGCACGGGTGGGCCGCACGCGTTGCTGGAGCATGTTTATTTTATTAATGATTGATCAATCGATTGTGTTCCGGGCTTGGATCAATGGAACTGGACATAGTATTGTATAACACATCTTGGTGTTTGCCATCAGGTTGGGAATCGCTGCTCGGTAACTTGTAGATGTGTAACAAGACATTTTAACGGCGATACGATACATGGACGATATCGGTTCATTCAATTTCAAGGCGATACGGTTCAATGATTTAAAATCGATACAGTAACTATTTAGCAAATACATAAAATCTGTGTGAAATGTGGATAGTGCAGGCGATATGGGAAGGAAAATTATTAAACCTCTATTTTTTTCTTGTTAAAATTGCTAAATACAATGCACAAGTAGTATTGATACAATCGATTATTTGCATTGCAAAACGATACGATATGTTGATGTTTACATATCAATATCCCTCGATTCTTGATCTAAAAATCGATATTTCAATGCAGTTACTATATTGTCACACTCCTATTTCTTTTTACATCAGTAGCTCTCTCTCTCTTGGTCTGTCCCTCTTAGCGAGTGAGTGAATAATCCTGTAATGGGTGTCGGGGCTTTAACTATCTCTTTGACTGCGTGTTTGTTTTTCTACTCAACTTATCACCTCATGACACTCATCAAGTGTGTATATGTGCTACTGTAATCTTCTTTTTTTGTAAATTAGGGGAAGATGTCATTTGTGGGTTTTTAAAAACTATTAAAAGGTGTGACTGTTCTCTTGACTCTTGTTTTACTGTAATAGTATAGTCTCACAAGATGGATTGTTTTGAAAGTGTCCCACCATTTTCAAATGTTTCTGTGAGAAAATTTGTGAAAGAATACAAAATATTGTACTTTTGACTCACTCACTCCATTTCATTTCTTGGAAGGGACTCACTCTTGATGGCCAATCCAAAAGTTCACAATTTTATTTTCCAATATACAGCAATGCTTTGATATTAAAAAGAAAATGTATTTTGTAAGTTGTGCTTTTGAATGCACATTGTGAGCTTCTAGATCAGCTATTTTATAATGGACAAAGTACAAGATGGGAACCCCTTTTGGTGTTTTAAGCATTATGTTATACTTTACCTGTTGAAATATAGATCTACAAGCTCATAGCGCGGCATAGAGTGCCACGCTACAAGCTTGTAGATCTGCTATTTTTGAAAAATCGTGAAAATGTGGCGCAAATCTTTGAATATATTTATTCCCAGCGAATGTTTTTACGTCATATCTTTGCTTCTGGCTGATACAACATCTTTTCAGATGGGGGTCAGTGGCCAATTACATTTTGGGGTCCTTGACATGACATTCTTTGTTTGAGAATCACTGACCATTTTCAGAAAACTCAAGACTTTGAAGACATTTTGTAGAATCTGGTCTCAGTCCTAACTCCTGAATGGGTTAATTGGTTAACAATAACATATGTTTGTAGGCCTAATCTAAATCTGCAAAGTAACTACCGGTAGTAGTAAATATAAAGTATAAAAAAAACAAGTAAAATAAAAATAAATTGTACTTAGTTACTTTTGTTTAAAACAGAATATCTATTTAAAAAGTTAGACCTCTAGTATTCTTGCTATAGTGTGTTTGGTCAATAACCAAGGCTCTCCAGCTCGTCTTTCCAGCTCCTTAATAAACAAAATACATTTTCAGGTGCCTTTCACTTGTTTATTCTGTATCCTGTATGAGTTCTTTCTCTTGATTGAATAAAATCGGTACACTGACCTAAAAACATCACCAGTTCAGGTTTTATATAATCCACTAAATTGATTAGTCTGATCAACCGCTTGTAGCCCGGTATTATGCTTTGCTGTACAAAGATAGTTGTATTTTCACTATATATATTTTTTGAGGGGCACTAGCCCCTCCTATATCCAGCTTTTGGTGTCTGTCCACAAGCATTAGTTTTGCACGATAAACACTCCTTGGGCTAAATACTGCCATAGCCACTTGCCCTTAATGTGCCCAAATGTGCTGACCTCATCACATTTGATGATGGCTATGGCCGTTTTTAGCCAAAGGGGTGTTCTTCATGCAAAACGAATGCTTAAAAAGGATTCAGAATCATGAATAACCCGTTACATGTTACTTAATGCATAATTAAAATTCGACATTTTTTCCTTGTTAATGGTACCCAACTTGAAACCCTTGAATTTACCATGATATAAAATCATGTTATTTGGATGACTCTAAAGATCATAAAAAACTGAATTAATACACTGCAATCTCTTTTGGGACAAATCTTATTCTTAGATTGACTGGCCTATTAGAGTGGTTAAATAATCGTGATATTTATTGATTGAACTCATCTTGCCCAAGGCCTATAATTGCTAAGACCACTTCAGGATTTTCATCAGCGGACGCAGCTTCAGCCACCATTGCTCCTTAGGGATCCTGTGGACAAAGTCGGTCTGCTCCTTGAGCTGCGCGACGGGCTGGAAGACCAGGTCCCCGCGCATTCCCAGCACACAGCACGAGTCCTCGGAGGTGGCGAGCACTCGGCCTCGCACTGGTGTCTCCCGCAGCTTCTCGGAGATCCACTGCATCGCCCTCGCCGCCATCTCGATCCCCACGTTGCGGTCGAGCGGAGAGGGCGCCCCGCCCTGCTGCATGTGCCCCAGCACGTTCTTCCTGCAGTCGAACGCCCCCTTCCCCTCCTCGGCGTACAGCCGGTAGACAAAGTCCGTCGTGTAGTTCTCGTGGCTGTTCTCGTTCCTGAGGACCAGCTGTCCGTGAGTGCTGTTCTTCATCTTCTCCCTCAAGTGCTCGACGTTGGCCTGCAGGTCTCTGATGTCAAAGGGCTCTTCGTAGACGTAGGCGTCGGCGGCCCCGGCGGCCAAGCCTCCCACGCTGGTCAGGTAGCCGCAGTAGCCCCCCATGGTCTCCACGATGAACACGCGCCGCTTGGTGCCGCTGGCCGACTGCTTGATGCGGTCGCAGGTCGTGGTGACGGCGTTCATGGCCGTGTCGGCACCAATGCTGAGGTCCGAGCCCGGCACGTTGTTGGACATGGTGGCAGGAACCATGACCAGGGGCACGCAGAACTCCTCGTGTTGCCCGCGTGCCGCCGACAATTCCAGCAGTGAGACGTAGGCTTCGAATCCGCCAATAACCAGCAGCGCATTTATGTTATGCTTTCGCATTTGCTCAGCAATTTGCTCGATGTGCTTTGCAGGAAGTGTTCTTTTGGTTCCCAGCAGGGATCCGCCTTTGACTGTCCATCCGCCCAGATCAGCCCATTTGACCTCCTTGATCTGTCCCTTGTAGAAGCCCTCGAAGCCATCACTGACGGCAAACATCTTGTGGCCCTCGGAGATGCCCACCCTGATGGCAGAGCACACCGCGGCATTCATGCCCGCTGCGGGCGAGCCCACGTTCAACACGGCCACGTTGAAGTTGGTCGCCAGCTCTGATTCAGGTTTACGGTGAGACAGTAGCTTGTATGTCCTCAGCTTGTTTTCAAAACTTCTCCCGCGGAGCTTGAGGGCGTCCTCAAACCTCCTTTCATCCATGGCCTTCTGCAAGTCCTGAGTCATCTGAACGCACTCCATGAGAGGCAGACGTACAGTCTCGTTGCCAGACAAACACACAACACAGGCTGGATTATTGTCTTTTGTCTCGAGCAGTGCTAGGACCGCCTCCACACCCATGCGACTTGCCAGGATGCGGTCGAAAGCAGATGGGGTCCCTCCTCTTTGGACATAGCCGAGGACTGTCACCCGGGTGTCGAAGCCCAACCGTCTGATGACAAGATCCTTCACTAAATTAGAAGTAATGGGCTTGCCGTGGGTGTCGACGGCTCCCTCAGCCACTATGATAATGTTCAGTCGTGTACCTGTGGAGCGATTAGCGCACAGTTTCTGACACATCATGTCCTCCCAGCCGTCCTTTGGGGGCATCTCGGGAATCAACACCCAGTCTGCCCCGCATGCCTGGGCACTCGCCAAGGCAAGGTAGCCACAGTGCATGCCCATGACCTCCAAGACAAATGTCCTCTGGTGACTCTGCGCCGTGGTCATGATGGCATCCACCGTCTCGATGATTCTGTGGAGTGCCGAGTCGGCACCGATGGTCATGTCAGTCCCACAGAAGTCGTTGTCAATGGAGCCCACAATGCCCACGATGTGCAGAGAAGAGTACTTGCGAACAGCGTCCTTGTGGATTAGACCATGGTCCAACAGTTCCGCCAGCAGCACGCTCCACTCCTCCCTGAAGATGTTGGCTCCTATCAAGCTGCCGTCTCCGCCAATGACACAGAGGTTGGTGATGCCGCACTGCACCAGGTTGTGGGCGGCCTTCCGTCTGCCCTCGTGGGTACGGAACTCTTGGCAGCGGGAGCTCCCGATAACCGTTCCACCCAGTTGTAGCATGCCCGAAACGCTTTCCTGTGTGGCTTCCTTTATATTGTCCCCACCATCCACCATGCCCTGATATCCCTCGTGAATTACATAAACTTTGGCTCCCTCGTGTATACCCATTCGAACCACAGCACGCAGGGCAGCATTCATCCCTTGAGCATCCCCTCCGCTCGTCAGCACGGCAATGGCCTTTCCCTCTCCAGAAAGGTTTTCACAGAGTTTCTTTCTGCTGTCTGACCACGCCATGTTCACATGTTGTCAGGTTGTGCCATGATACAACAGAATACCACTGTAGTTACCGTTGTGATTAACTCTAATTATGGTATGCGCTACATGACATGTATATACAGTATTACATTAATGCCTCATGACGTAACGCAGAATGGAAACCATTTCCCAAATATGGAGAGCAGCACATCTGGATGCTTTTCCCTGTGTCGTTCCCTATGCATTTTGGGGTGCATGCAGCAATGCAGGGGCTTCCATGCATTAAAGTTATTTCAAAATAAACTAGAAAGAGTGCTCCTCGGAGCAACATAATACACACCTGTCTGACCTGTCATATAAACCCTGTCTGACATCTGACCAGTGTGAGATGTGGAGAATGCCAGCTGCGCCCTGACAACCCAGAGAGGTTTGACCTGCCCTTTATAATGGGTTCTGAGGGCTTTAACCTTTAACCTTTGTCCTGGGTTCTGAGGGCTTTAACTCGGGGACTCACAGCTGGGATGTTGAGGTTGGAAACGATACATTCTGGATGCTGGGTGTGTCTGAACAAGTTTGTTTGGTCTGGAGTCACCTTGGGTACTTAATCAAAGGGTTCCAATGCATCGGCAAGAAGACGGGAGCTTGTCGTCGGGAGTCTCCTGATGATGATAACACATTGAGAGTCTTTACGGGTGAATATTTACTCCGTTTTGTGGTCAAATGACAGTCCCATTAACAACTGAAAGTGTTTCCAAAACAGTGGTTCTGAATCTTTTTCATGTCAGGGACCCCCATCTTAAAATATTCTGTGCCAGGGAGAAGATTTATTTAAAAAAAACAATTCTTCCAATTCCAATAATGTGGATTAAACCTTGATGTAAAATCGGAATTCTTGCCTGATGGTTTCTGTGTTGTAGCCTACCGGTACTACTACTGTCAATGAACGTTATAAAGAGTTAATATTTACAACTATTGTTGACTATCCACAGTATCCATATTATTATTATGTTATTGTAAGATATTATATCACGAGTCAAACAAACTAATTAACCTTGTCTTGTTAATGCAGTGCTTATGCAGGCCAGGGCATTTAACTTATACGATAAACATATTAACTGACTTTACATAACATAAACAACAGGAATATCTGACATGTCCTGTTGCTATAGTTGCTATTGTATACTGGTATACATTACAAGTAGCAACAGGACATTGCATTATCTCTCTATAGTCACTATAGAGAGAGATCATTTAAGCATTGCAAGTGTGTGTAAATGTATACCGGTAAGTGTGTGTACATGTGTTAATACAACTGAACTAACAGATCAGTGGTTCTTGGAACAGAGTTGATCTCTAGATCCCTACTCGCTTCTAGACATTGACAGAGGTCAGGTAGGACATCTACTGGTTGATTCGAGATATTGCATAAAACAGACAATAAATGTTTCTGCACTTACGTTGGGAGGTAGATTTGAATTCCAGGTAGGATATGGAAGTTATAGAAAACCGCTTTGGCATGGCAACACATGCCGCTACCTCTCGAGTCCCTTACACACTGAAACCTGTGATCAGCAGCAATAAATTGCAGCATGAAACGTATTGGACAACTCAAACGAAGACTGAATTGCCCTAATTTTGTATTTTATTTAAATATTTATTTGACTGTTTATATGATGTATTTCTTGGAAAGTGGTTTTGTTTCGTTGCCGTCACCACTGTGGAAACTAAAGAGTTTTATGTTTCTGCCCGGAACCAATGGTGTGCGGTCGTGGCAGCCAGGGGGACATTACATAAACACTACACTTCCTCTATTTGAACAACAGAACAGATGCGGGATTCGAGTGAGGTTTGTTTGTCTTAAGTTCATACGTTTGAAAGAGAATATTCTAATCTATTTGTTAATATGGACATTTGATTCACTAAGTCATTTCTTTACAGCTGTAACGTGGCTGTCTTTTGTACACGGACACAGGCTTGGACTAATGCCCCCGTTGTTGCTGCATCGTGCACCCAGCTGCGAGGTTAGCCCCCGAATCACTCGTAGATTATCAGAGTATGTTATCTATTATGTTGACATTTGTACGAGTCTTAGATCCCCTTCCCAAATATAAGTTGCTTACCGGCGAGCCCCAAATGTTAACTTAACGTCTTTGTTCAATGTTTTAGTCCATACTTTTCAATAAAGAAGTGTTTTAATCCCGTCTGACGTAAATTCTCAATAAGCGGTATAATGAGGGGGCAACAGGGCCAGGAATCTGGGAGGAGTTTTGCTCAGAACGGGTTAAAACCTTAGAGGTTAAAACTGCAAAGTGAGTGGTGCAACTCCGTGTTGGGGTCGTCAGGGGGTCCCCGGAAGTTCCAGACACACTGGTCCACGCCTGGGTGCGGGGCCCGGTTCCGGCGAGCCACCACACGTCCGAAACGGTAGAGAAATGAGAGAGTTACCTCTTGGGGTATTCCGGGGGTCCCCGGGGAGTCTACTGTACCCTCTGTACTGTCACTGTAATGTACCCGAAATCATCATATACAGTTAATATGTGCGTGTGTTTGTGTTAGGTTGCGCACAGGTGGTGAAAAACAACCATGCTATTTTCGTGCTCATACCCAGGCACCTAGATCTGCCCAGGCACCCAGCCAGCCACACACAGCTCCGTAAGGGAGTGGTTGCAGTTGCACTCATAAATACACCGTAGATATGTTATGAGGTACTTTCTGTAACCCCTGCCTACCACCTGTTTCGAATTTGCACGTCATAATTCAGAAGGCAGCAGCACGACCCGTTAATACAAATGAGTGCTTCCAAAGTATACCACAGCATGGTATTTCTTGACAGAAACTAGCTCATTGGTGATTTTTTTTTATGAAACAAACGCTTTGCAGTTTGAAAGAGGATACGTTTTCCCTACAGCTGCAATGTTGGTGAGTTTTGTCGTTTTAATACAAGCAGATCGCAAAAGCAATTAGGATCAATGGGATGTCAATGGAGGGTATTGCAACTCGTCAAGATTCATCCCATTATTTAAAAAATGTAGTATTCTGTGTTAAATTGCGGCTACCCCCATATGGGCCCTCATTTTGCATTTACTCAATGTCCCGTTTAAATCCCGTTGCAATTTACAAATGGGTAGTAACGAGTCCGACCTGCCGACCCGGACGGTTTGTAGTAATTAAAAAACAAAAAAATCATTGCACATCCCTATTTGACATGCTACAAAGTTGTATCAATGTTTTGGTTTGGGTCAGTTATTTTCTTTTTTCTGTGTTTTTATTTAGAATCCTATTGAACGCAGCTGAACCTTACCTCACCACCTGAGACTAGGGTGGGATCCGAAACCGGAGGAACCGATCCTCAACATTTACCAACCGGAATCGGTTCCATCACATTTGTGACTGTTTCACACTGTCAGAGCTGGTATGTGCCTGTGGACTTCACGTCTGCTATACAATTGCAGTACCGGTGGTTCTCTAACTTTTTAGTTTCAAGGCCCACTATGATGACTCTTGAGAGTGACACACATGGAACCAAAAGGACCCTTACAGGTCCATTTGTAAACTCTGAGTTACAGACCTGTAAGGGTCCATCTGGAACGCCCTAAAGTAAACCAGAGGTATGCAGTACTGTATGTATGATTGCATTTGTTTATGCGTGAATTCTTTCTACGTCCGAGCCACCCTAGGCAAGACCACAACTGAAGAAAAGACTATCAGCGGAAGTGCAGGATTTTAGTGGAAGTATCGCCGAAGGAAATTACATTGATGCTTTACAAATCAGTTTACGTTCTCCGCGAATGAAACAAGTGTTGTGATTGGTCGGGAAAATATCGTATCCGGGGGAAATACATCTGACGGATATTCCGGAGCATACAACCGCTGATAGCTTCTCTGCCTTAGGTTGTGACCAGGCTTTTCTTTTCGCAGATAAGTAAGCCTGGGACTGAGGCTACGTCCGAGCATAGACATGGTAACGCCCTGCCTGCCTCTGATTGGCCTATCGACACTGCCCGTCTTGCCTGTCCTTCGAGATGCAAGGGTACTCCGTGGTGGGAAATAATACAAGTACAAGAGAATGGCAACACGCGACAGTAACTTGTAACTGTAGAAGAGCTCCCGACTGGATCATACAGACTTTTGAAACGGAGACCAGGCTTTCCTCCGAGGTGATGGAAAGCCTGGTGAGGCGAGGTTACATGCTGGATAATCTGCCGCAAGGTTTTCCTTTTGCAGATAAGTAAGCATGGGATGGGACCGAGGCTACGAGGTTACTCCATGGTGGGAAATAAATCAATAATACAAGTACGATATAATGCAAGAGAATGACAGCTTGGCACACGCGACAGTAACTTGTAGAAGAGGCAAACTAATATTGTTTATGCCGTTGGCCTGTTTATTTATGTGTAAACTTAAAACCTTATTGTACTAACTATTGTACTGTTTCCCTTGATCTTCATCTTTTTTGTATTAGTTTACTAGATTAATACACGATAATCAACACTAACACTTTAATTTAGAACACAGCCAAATTGGTTGTGCACTCAATTATTCAATCAAAGCAAACGGTACAAACAATATTGGTTTGCCTCTTCTACAAAAATTAAAGTCATCTCGGAGGACAGGCAAGACGGGCAGTGTCTGTAGGCCAATCAGAGGCCGGTGGTGCGTTACCATGTCTATGCTCGGACGTAGAAAGAAATCACGCTTTGTTTATACATGTTTGAATGAAGGCCAATGCATTTACTTTCAAATACAGGAATGGTTAAAGGGAACCGTTAAGAGGGAATGGTTAAAATCCCAACCCTACCTGAGAACACAGTAAACAGAGGTTGGTATTTATACTCCTCACTTGACAAAGTGATATTACAGATCAGATTAACATACCCTATAAATAGTCGCCTGACAACTGGTCACATAAAATATACAACGTTTTAGTGCTTCAAATAAACTAGGATAGTGAAATCCTCCTAGGGTCTGTCTAAACAGCATGCTGTCAAAATGGCCCAAAAAACTCTCTGAATAAGAATAATAACGTGGGCCCGTGTGGCTGGCGTAACAGTAGCCGCCTGGGTACCTAGGCTGGTCGCAGGTTCGAATCCCGATCCCGACGACCTTTTCTGCGTGTCACCACCCATCTCTCCCAATTTCCTGTCAGACAACTGTAATCTATCAAAGGCAAGGAAAAGAAACTCACTAAAAAAGCATAAATAACCAGCATATCTCTACATAGCATTTATTCCACAGCTTGGAAGCCAGGAGGGAGAAGAGTATAGGATGTGTGTAGCTGACATGTTGTTTACTGCCACAATGCATAGGAAGCATAATGATGCTTACCAGTTGTTTGTACTATCTGAGAAACATTTCCTTGTTCATTTGTCGAACAAGTAACACGGAGAAAGAACTCTGATACTCAAACTGGTTCAATGGCCATCCGTAGAAGACTGGCTGTACTGGGAAGCTCCCAGTTAAAACTGTAGTTTAAGTAGGCAATATATTACAAAAAAGTACTTGATATGCTCAATAAATATCACCGGATTAAATAAAACTTCAGTATATCAGACAACAACAATAAGCTAATAAGTCAATAAGCTGTATTTCTTTGCATTTTAAATGTGGTGTCAAAGTAACTCCAATACTACATTTTCTCACATCTTACCACATTATGATATTACAACCTAGTTGAATTAAATTACTGTAATCAACAGGCAATTCAAATATGAAGAAAGGTGAATCATGTTCTTCAGAGTTAAACCACATGTAACAGTAATGTTGTGCGTTCTGTTCTCTCTGCAGACGATACCCACTCCACCACACCTCACCTCAGCCATGGCTGACACCATCCTGGATGCTGCCCGCCAAAGTAAATCACCACAGGCTGCCATGAGGATGAGACTGGACACTGACCGTGTGAGTGACTGTTTTCAAGCATCATTACCAGATCAGTAACATTAATCGGACTATTGTCTCCACCAGGCCGAAGGCATGGGGAGAGAGTATGTTTTTGCACTCCGTCCGTGGCTGTGTGTCCGTCCGTTTGTTAACAGCTAATTTCCGGCACCGTTAACCCGGTCGATGCCAAATTTTGCACAGACACTCCCTGAATGCCATCGATGATCCTCTGCCCCAAATTTTCCAGACCGGCCTTTTATAGCGCCACCAGGAGGACGACTTTTGAAAAACACATTTTCTTATATTACTCCTCCAGATTCGGTCCAAAAATGGAAATAGTTACACACTATCTCTATAGTCATGTGTTCAAGCCGGATCTGTCCAATATTTCATATTCCATCCTAATTGGCTAACATTGTCTTTCAAAGTTGGCAGGATTGGCCCGTTTTGAACACAAAAACCTCAAATCATGAACGCAGCGTGCAATTCACGTGAAATCTTTCACCGACTTTCCTACTAGGCTGAGGAATACATCCCACCCTTTTCACATTGGCCTGTTATAGCGCCAACAACAGGTGGATTTTTGCAATACACATTTTTGGAAGAAAATGCCTCAAATCATCCAATTGCCATGACACCCTTTTCACATTGGCGTATTATAGCGCCACCAGGAGGCCACAACCTGACCTGCCCTGGTGGAGACCTGTGCCCCGAGGGGCACTTTATCTAGTTAGTTTATTTGTCTGATTATAAATGTCCCTCTGGATGTTGTTGTCGTTGCACTTTAGGAGGATGCTGAGATGTTTGTGGACGCCAACCATCTTAACATGGTGTTAGAGGGTCTCAACAGGCTGCGTCTAAACGGTGTCTTCTGTGATGTGATTCTGTGCTCTGAGGGACAGGAGGTCCCCTGCCATCGTTGTGTACTGGCCTCCTTCAGCCCTTACTTTGAGGTAAATACACACACCTATTGACCTGCTGTTGCTTAGGGCAGTGGTTCTCAACCTGTGGGTCAGGAAAATCTAAAACCATTACTATAATAACTGGTCAAACATTGTCCAAATTGTCAAATAACATAAGAAAGAGGGAAAAGGTGTGAAAATAGCAGATCTACAAGCTCACAACATCTGGTGTTGCGAGGCGTTGTAGATCTGCTATATTCACAATGTCTGTGGAACCGAGTCAAACTAAATGTAATGCCTCAACATAAGTGCTTATCAGGATGGGGGTCCCCATTTCAAATATAATTCATTGGGGGGGGTCACGTTCTGAAAAGGTTGAGAACCTCTGGTTTAGGGAATGACATTTAAAGTCTGCCTTCACTTTCACATGAACGAATCATCAAGCTATATCCAAATTAATTAACCAATTCTTCTTGTCGTGTCCACAAGACAGTCAGTTACAACACTTGGCTAGCAGCTGAACACATTGCTGTCCCTTCTCATTAAAGGCGCAGTGAAACGGAAATGGTGAACAACATGAAAATGGTGTTTCCACATGAAACACCGGTCTGACCAATCAGAGTGTCGCATCCCTTCAAGCGATGGGACGGTAGCTAGGGACGGTAGCTATGCTATCCGCAACACGCATGGTGTGTGTTTGTTAACAAATCAGATTGTCGGCCAGCTACACCAGTTTACTGTTATGTGGCTTATTTCTACCCTATAACGTTTCAGATACATATTTTAGCGTGATGATTAAGTTGAAACCGAGTAATACACCGTCTGGATGTTATCTTGAATGGGAATAAAAACGGAGGATTTCTGTAATCAGAAGCAGCTGTGTTGGACGGATGCGCAGATATGGGGAATTAAACGGGTGAGCTTCATTTTTATTGGCTTTTATCGATGTGTATCTCTACACGTCATCACGCAGCACGTTTTCGTTTTAATAAATAAATAATACAATCGTTTTTATGGACCTTTGATATAAAAACACACAGAAATGAGAATTTTCCCATTTTTTTGGCATCCATTGTTAGGTATGCCCATATGATGACCACGGATATGGTCTAAAAGTGTGAAAAACGTCTTTTTCATTTCACTGCGCCTTTAAACTCTGCCAAGTCCGATGCTGTGCAGGGATGTTCCAGCAGGGGGCATGTGAGGTGGTGCATTGTTAATTAACCAATTACCAATGTAAATACACACCCAAGCCAACCATTCAGCTTTTCAACCTGCACAGGCCATGTTTTCATCGGGTATGAGGGAGTCCACACAGGAAAGGGTGACCATCATTGGACTGGAACCTCAGATAATTGGTTTGCTGGTGAACTATGCCTACACTTCAAAGGTGTCCATCTCTACTGATAATGTGCAGGTATTTACACCATGAAACTCATTCATTGTCTCTATTTTGTCATGTATAACATCAGTGCTTAGTGAAGACATTTTGTTTATTTGTTCTAGGCCCTGCTAGCAGCATCAGAATTGTTGGAAGTCACGGCTGTTCGAGAGGCCTGCTATAACTACATGTGGAGTCACATGGATATCAATAACTGTGTAGAGATTTACTGCTATGCCGACGACCACTCTTGTAAAGTGTTGAAGAACCACAGCATGGATTACATTCTGGAACACTTCAGTGTCATCTACAAGCAGGTCAGTGATTCAACCTCCCACCACCACAACTGACCCAGACCTGGGTAGAAAAACATTCAATCACCAAACCATCCAGTGTACCCTTCAGATGATAACATTTGACTTCCGTGTGAAGTATAGGAACTTGGGAACAGTGTCCTCATGTATCACTAGTATCAGCTAATCGTGTTTTTCTCTTTTCATCTACCAATAGGAAGCGTTTCTCTCTCTGTGTGTGGAAAGGCTGACGGAGGTTCTCTGCAGTGACCATCTGAACGTTCCCAAGGAGGACATGGTGTTTGAGGCTGCCATGCTGTGGTTGGAGAAGTGTCCTACCCGCAAGCAGAACTGTGAAAAGGTCAGTCATTTGTTAGTCTCACATTACCAGACCATCAGAGGTCTCTGCCTATCAATATGTCAGGTCTTCTAAATGCAAGGTAGTTTCTAGGAATACAGGAAGACTCGACCCGGGGCGAGTTCTCTTTTATTTTCTCCGGAAAGTGAAGAAGACTCGCCAAAAGGGGAAGAAATCTCGCCCCGAAAGTGAAGACGACTCGATTCCGAGCTATCCGATGGAGAAATCCCACATAGTTAAATTACCTCATAGTCATGCTGCATGCACTGTTGGTCGATGAAGAATTATAATCCAAGGTTTGTCAATCATATTATGGTTTATGGTTGAAAGTAAACCATAATAAGTAAACTTTAAGAAGAGATCTGCAGTCATTGTGCTGCAGATAGTGCAGAGTGCATGAGAGCAGCTCCGCTTGCTAATTGAGTTGACATTACAGTAATTAGTTATTTGCCAGCACCTGCTCCAATATAGGACTAAATCAAACTTTATGTATATAGCACATTTAAAACAATAGAAGCTGACCAAATTTCAGGCTCCACAAGGTTCTCGGCGCAATGGCGCATCGATAAAAGTTGGAATTTCACTAGTGGCATTATTCAGGCAATACTCAACAGATTGTTATAATTCCAAGTGATCTATAATCTGAAGTTTATATTTTCATTTGGGTGTAAGTAATGTTTTTATATGACTTATCAAACATGGTAGCCTATATTTAATGTCCACTGAGCTGTGGTGCGCTTTCCTACACTCTCTCAATGAAGTGAAGAAAACTCGCCAGAATGTGAAGAAGAGTCGCCCAGGGTAAAAGTGGCGAGTCTTCTTGTTACCGTTTAGTCACTTGTAGGGGTGCAACGGTTTTCGGTTTAAAACCGAACCGTTCGGTACAGCATACATGGTTCAATGCGCTCTAATGAACCGCGCTATTTCGGTTTGCATTAATTAATTTCTTACAGCTGCGAAGAATGTATTTCTCGGTCACACACCGGCCTACTTAGAAGTCTAGCACTCTATCGGTCACACACCGTCCTACTAAGAAGTCTAGCACTCTTTCGGTCACAGAAGTGTAGCACTCTGTCGGCCCACCCCCTACACACACACACACACACACACACACACACACACACACAGAGAGATGGCATGATGAGGAGAATCCAGCCCTCGTCTTTAAACGTCGTTCTTGAAAAGACCACTCGGTGGAATAATTATTGATTGTCATACACAGAGACACACACAGCGGAGTAACCTCGAATCAACAGGCTTCTAAGCACCGTCTTGTTCAGATCTGCTTCTGCATCTGCACTCGCTGTTTGAGTGCTAAAAAGGGAGAGAGAGAGCAAAAACAACTCGTTGTTGTTGCTCTGTCCACCCAGAGCAGGAAAAGAATATTCCGTCTGAAAAGTCCCAACAAAATACTCCATGTCCAATCCATGACTGTAGATAGAAACCCTTCTTCTAATAATATAAGCATATCTCATGCAGAGATCTTTATTGTAAACTTTTGTAAATGTTTCTGTGCGACACGGCACTCTGCTGTGAATCCCTCCCCTCCCCAGGAGCTCTCCTCTCCTCCCTGCATGTGCTGCGAGTCTGCACCACGTGTGAGCGCATAGGTGCATTATTTTTAATGATGAGGCATATTAAAATAGCAATATAAGTTTTTTTTCCCCCTTTAAAATAATGAAAAGGCAGAAATGCCTAATAAAATAATATATGCTAAAAAAAGAATAAGAGATAATAAATATAAATACATTTTGGACTTATGTGTGTGGGTGCCTGCCTGGCTGGCTGGCTGGGTATGAGCATGAAAACAGCATGGTTGTTTTTCGCAACCTAACACACACGCACATATTAACTGTATATGATGATTTTTGTGTGTGCCAGTACAGTACAGTAGAGGGACCGGCACACAGTAACTGTCATTTCTCAACCGTTTCGGACACGGGGCAGCAGTTTGGAACCACCCCCACACAGAGTTGCACTCACTTTACACAGGTGTGATTTTTTTTTTTTTTACTGTACCGAACCAAAACCGTGGCCCCCATACCGAGGTTCGAACCGAACCGTGGGCTAACTGAACCGTTGCACCCCTAGTCACTTGCTTCATGTAAACGTGGTGCTGGCTGGAAATATGCATAACGTGTGGTTGCTGCTAGGCAAACAGACTGTTATTGGTATTTCTTTCCTTCTCACTCCCCTGATTCGATGACTTACACCCCCCTGCTTATAATTCCACAGGATACATCTTTTTGGGACAATATTCGGTGACATCACATAATTCACATTCACAATATGCAATAGGCAACCACACTCGCAATCTTCCCCAGGATTGCATCTTTCTAGTTCTATTATGTTGATCACCCAATATCCTATTGGACTAACATACTTGGTGTTCTTTTAGGTTCTAGAGCAAATCCGTTTGCCTCTCATCAGTCCGTCCTACCTCCACGCTGTTGTTAAACGTCTGGATGTGGTGAAAGAACACCAGGGCTGTCAGAGGTTCATCTCTGAAGCCAAGGAGCGTCCCTACTATAACACAGCACGCCGACGCAGGACCACAGGTACTCTGCTGAACACATGGTGCATGTGTTTGGTCCGACATACTAACAGTCCGACAGGCATTCATTCTCCGGTCATGCATGTCGGTAGCCACGGGTGAGTTTTAACCGGCCACACATGTGTCTTAACAGGTCATGCATGTCTATAGCCACGGGTGAGTTTTAACTGGCCATGCATGTGTCTTAACCAGTCACGCATGTCTGGAGCGATGGGTGAGTCTTGTTGTCGGACTGTTGCATGTTTGACTGTTAGTACGTTTGTCCAATGTATACGCCCCTGAACACATTCATGCATGTTGCACCTGATGATGCTGGAAAAGGCTTACCTGCCACTAAAAATTACTGTGGTTTGCTATTCAGGCTGTATCATGATTTCATACTTTTTCTCATTTAGTTTTGTGTCAAAATGCATACCAATTGTCTCCTGGATTCATTCAGTGACTGCAAATTTTGTGCTGCCTCTCTGGGGGGGAGAGTTCCAGAGGGTTGGGGCTGCCACACTGAACGCTCAACCAAATACATTTGGTTTCCCCTTCAAATCTACTCTCACCTGCTCCTTCTCCTCTGTTTGTTTAAGTGATCGTGATGTTTGGAATGCCCCAGGGCTGTCAGTTTGACAAAGTTGAGAGCTTTGATCCACTGACCAATCAGTGGAAGAATATTATTGGACCGGATGGACGACTGCCCTCGGAAGTAACTGTATATGAATATGCTGTGGTTTCATCAGGTGAGGATTACCATCGTAGTGTTGCTCCAGTTGAGTGTACATATGATTGACCGGCAGTAGAGTAGACACTTCACATTGCACAACGTTATTGGTCAAGGAATACTGGGAACAGTGATTTTTGGCCATTTTAATTGCTGATAAATCACAGGCAAGGTGTTAAATGATTACTACAAGAATGTTACCTACTGCATGCAGCCAGTTGGTATACAGCCCACCTTGCAGCTTATAACACTCTTTGCCACTGGTTTTGGTGAATTCTCTGGCTTTATAAGTAAACCATCACAATAAGACGGAAGATGTGTGAAGAAATGTAAAGTTGTGTATGCCTATTCTGCTCTTCTTCCACCATAGATTCCACTCTGTATTTGGCCGGAGGCCATTCCTATGCTTGTGGCTTGTGGCAGTGTAGCAGAGAGATGTGGCGCTATGATGTTCACTATAACTCATGGTTGAAGATGGCTTCCATGAATGAGCCACGCTATCGATTCAGTAAGTTTGTATATCACACACTATTCTTTTCCTTCAAATAATAGATTAGCTCAGATTGTCACATCAGCTAGCAGATGGTCTAGTGGTTAAAGGTAGGGCAACTTGAGATATTTACACATTTCAGAATATCTAGAGCATAGTCTTCTAGACAATATCAGTTGCTATTATATCTATTATTGTATTATTAAAATTTGCAGGTTCCGAAAAGGCATCTGTGCAGGTGGAAACATGTATCAGTTCTAACTGGATCCAGTTGATAATATTGTACATATTGTACTGTACAATATTGAAACTATAGTAAAATACGCACATCACTTCGTGGAGGTGCTGGGTTCAAAGAGTAACATACATTTATTGACGACGTTTAGAGCCAAGGCTCTTCATCTGGGTTTTTTTTTGACCAGATGAAGAGCCTTGGCTCGAAACGTCGTCAATACATTTCCCTTCTCTTTTCATACTGTACAATATTGACCCATAATTATAGCATTCAATGCTCTGGAGTCTGGATCCATTTATATTAAATATTAAATTAATATACGTATATTGATTATCGGTAATTAGTGCAGTGGTTCATTCAAGCAGAAGTTAATACTACTTCCACTCAATGAGATGTTGCATAGAGCGTAGGGTCAAGGTCCATGGTCCATGGTCAAGGGCGGCTGTGGCTCAGGAGGTAGAGCAGGTCGTCCAATGATCCCTGGGTCGGTGGTTCGAATCCCGGCTCCTCCTGTCTTGCCCAAGTGTCCTTGGGCAAGACACTGAACCCTACATTGCCTCCAATGAGTCGGTCGGTGTGAGCTTGCCACCATTGGTGTGTGAATGTGGGAAGTGAGGACGCTGGCGTCAACTGTTCGCCGCTTCACCTCCCAATCTATGAATGAACCATTGTAAAGCGCTTTGAGCACTTTGAAAAGCGCTATAAAAATGCAATTCATTATTATTATTAAGGTCGTCACTTCTAATGATCAATTTCATTTAATTTTTTTCCCTGCTCAACCCCACATGTTCCATAGGTCTAGTGATGCTGGATGGATATGTGTTTGCAGTAGGTGGCCCAGGAAGTGAGAAGGTTGAAGACTCAGTGGATTGCTATGACCCCCACACCGATACCTGGCAGCTTATGGAGTCTGTCGGTGTAGCAGCGCATTACGATAACAGCCTCAGCTCTGCTGTGGTCGCACTGGATGGACATCTCTATTTTATTGGTATGGAACAGATTTATGGACCTGCAGGTTCAGCCTGTTGATGGTGAATAATGTTTTGACATGTGTGTCCTCCTGGACTCTAGGTGGTGCTCCAAATGAACGGAAGCCAAACCTGCACCAGTTGGCCAAGTACAACCCTAAAACATTTGTGTTGGCAGAAGTCGCTCCTATGCAGATTCCACGTTATGAATCGGCTGCTTGTGTTCTGAATGGAAAGATCTATGTTACAGGTATCATAAGAAGTCTACACACCGTTTTAAAACTTTATTTACCATATACTGTCGGTCCGTCAGGTATACAGGTCAGGTATACCTGACGAAGGCCACAGAGGCCGAAACGATTGTTTTTCCCACTCTGGTAAATCAAGTTTTTGGGGAGCTTTTAAAACGTTGTGCAGACTTTCTCCTTCTTTTGCAGTTTATTATTTTGTTCGAGCGCCCATTGACCCACCCACACAGATCAAGACTTTTGCTGCCCCCCCTGTTACTGCGATCGAGACAATGAACAGCAGATCTGTGAGATAGATTAGGCGAGGCGCGCATCATCATCATTCTCATGAAAGCAGAGTTATGAAGGTTTAAAGTCACAGACATTGACAGGCAGATATAAAAATGAACACAAATAAATTAATATCCTATACATACTATACACCGAATGAAAGCCCTGAATGTCTACTTTTAGGAGGAAAACGGTACACATTGATCCCATGTACAGTTTGTCAATTGGTTATTGAATGCAGCTTGCGCACACCAGAGAACTTTAGAGAAGGCATGGACCTGAACAACTAAATATTCTTCACACGGTTGAAGTATAACCAATTACTGACAAACTGTACATGGGATCAATATGTACTGTTTTCCTCCTAAAAGTAGACATTCAGGGCTTTCATTCGGTGTATAGGATATTATTTGTGTTCATTTTTATATCCGTCTGTCAATGTCTGTCAACTTCAACCTTCCATAACTCTGCTGTCTGTTCAAGCGAGCAGAGTTCAGGCAAAAGCAGGTGTTACAAAAAGGTCAATATCTCCAGAATGGAAGATGGTAAATTTATTTTTTAAATTGAAGTGGACAAGTTAGGCTTTCTTTTGATGTATGCGTGTGATTCTCGCTATAAGAGAACATTTTGCTGTGGGCCCCGACTTTGTTTGCTCCGTTTGATAAACAGAACGTGACCACACATCATCCAACTTCCTATAAGATCAACACCGGAAGTCTGAAATGTTGCTTTTCAATTATGAGCTCAACAGGGAAAAATGCTGGCGTGAATTATATCACAATTTATTAATACATTTTGGCGGACTACTTGAATAAACATAATAGATTCACTGAATCTTCACTTGACTTCACTGTAGTTTGGGCACATAATAAAAACACACTAACCGTCGCTATCCTGTTAATTCCGGTTTCATAGGTGGCTGGCATTATAATTATTATAATTATAAGACAATTGAAAAGACGATGGAATGCTACAACCCCCAGACCAACCAGTGGACCATGTGTGCCCCAATGCAAGTGGAACGCAACTGGCCTAGCGTGGCTGTGGCGGATGGAAAGCTCTACGTACTAGGAGGTCGGGACACTGTTGGCGAAGAAGGAGAAGGCGGTAAGTATGACACTGCTACTCCATGAATGTCTGCTTGTCCACACCAGACATTTCTCTCATGGCTGTTTATTTGTGTATCTCCATGTAGATTTGCCTTCATGTAGCTTCGTCCACAACATTGAGTGCTACTGTGAAGAGACGGACACGTGGAAAACTGTGGGGCAGATGCCGTATGTTCGCAATGTGTGCAAATGTGTGTCTCTCAAGCTGAGGAGCGATCGTCATTCTGAGTGGTGACTAGGGTTGGGGTCTGGAGGTACCGAATGCAACTTGAGGAACCCGAATTGAGAAGCGGTTTAATCCCACTGTCGGAGCTGATGTGTGGACTTCATGTCTGCTAAACAATTACAATTCCAGCGGTTGTCAAACTCTAAGGAATCCACAACAAAACCTCCCAGCAGATTCAGGAGCTTGTGACCGAGTTGACCAATCGGTGTGACCTGGACATCAACCGTGTCTGAAAACCTTTCCAGACGGACAACCCCAGCATCCTTTCACCAACCTTCACGTTACACACACACGCACCCGCACAACACAACCTGAATAAATAGACCAGTATGCCAATGCTGTTGTACCGTACTGACTCACCCACCAGTGATGATCCCCAACCAGGAGGACGTAGTGCCTCCATCCTACTACTGCTGTTCAACACCCCCCTCTGCCCTCCCCCATCCCCCAGCTCATTGGAGTCGCTAGCACAGCTTCCCTCTCCCGAACACGGACAGCGTGTTTGTATCGATGTGCGTCCAAGCCGGGTGCCGTGGTGGACTTTACCCCAGTGACTGACAACCAAGTGCCACTGAAGTTGACATTGTTTTGGGTGGTGGGAGCAGTGATGTAACTGTCGCTAAAATGTATAAATAAAATGATTGGGCCTCATGGGCCAATAAGAACAAATGGCACCCTTTTCACCCTATTTTAGCACCACAAGGAGGCCACAACCTGACCTGGCCTGTTGCCCCAAACTGCACCTGGAATGCACTGGAGTGGAGTGGATTGTTGTTCAACATGGAATTTTGTTTTTCTAGAGAACTTTGATTAATTTGAATTCAGTGTATATGTTTTTTGTAATTTAATATAAATACATGACAGATGAGAATTGGTGTGGTATGCTACAGGTAATTTGTGGGTAGAATGAAGTATGTAAAATAGACATTATCTTGAAAGAAACGTCCAGGTATTTGATACATACATGGCTTTCCTTTTTATATGCAACAATGGACCACATTCATACACACATTACATGGAAAACCTCACGCTGAGTCGCTGACGCCGTGTGACGGGGTGGTATGATGTGAGAGCAGAATAGCCGCTTTGAGGATCTGGTAAAAATAAGTTGCTTGCACCTTTCAAATAAATAGCCAAAAACATCTTCTACAATTCTTGGAATGTGATTAACCCCACAATGCTCTGTGGAAGAACACCATGTGGCACAAACTTGTCCTTTTATGACCATTTCTGAAAAGAAATGGTCCCAAGCTCATGGACACACTAATCGTGGCATTCTGGGCACATTTTCAAAATGTATCAAGTATGAAAATCTACAAGCTCACAATGCAATGCGATGCTTCACTCTAATGTTCTTAACTTTCCCTGCTGCTGTTTTTCAACTCTTTAAGTTGGCTATTTCTCAGAATCCGTATGATTGTTTATTCGAAATGTGACCAACACCACATGAACAAAAACAACGTTGTCTAGTTAGTGTCTATATTACCCTGTCTTGAGTCCCAAGGTTCAACTTTATTGTTACCAATACCAACTATCACACGGCACATACACGCACGCACACAGACCACTTCCATATTTGCTATAGAACAGATCTGAAATATCATTGCAGGTTCTACATGTCATGCAGAACATCCTACTCTAATGTCTATAAAACAACCAATGTCGAGTAAAGAGTGCTACAGTACATTGCTTGTCAAAAGTAGCGTATTTTCAAGTTTGTAGACTTTGTAGACATGCACAAAGAAAGGTCACTTGATTCAAACTCAGCATCATATGGTATATTTAGAGAGAAAGGAGGGCCTGGGAGGGCAGAGGATTCTACCATCAAGGTGTTAAACTAAGTATGCTCAGTTGTATTTTAAGGTCAGCCATTCTTTTAGGTTGGTGTTCACTTTGTATACGTAGTCCAGAACCTAAAAGTACTGTTTTGAGAATCTTAAATTAAAGTTTTTTTGTGCTGTGTTCTACTGGTACTGATCAGGCTCTCAACACAGGTTCCATGTTCAAGTCCCACATCTCTTAGTTCAATTCTGGAGAACTTTGAAATATATACTGTATATTTCTAGTAAAGTGCATGAGCAAGTATAAATTAAGTATAAATTCAACATTGCACAAAAAAGTTCATATGATGTCTTTTCTCTCTGCATAATTATAGCCACACAACGTCCAACACCAACACTCAAGCCCACCACACACCGTCTGCGACCGTGTGCGGCGCGGCGCCGCCTGGAAAATAGAACTATCGGCGCGCGAAAAAAAAAACGATGGGTTATAGCCCATGTTTTTGGAAAAAATGAAAAAAAAAAAACCGCAATTTCCATTTCCGCAATTACCATTTCCGCAATTTCCGCAATTCCGCAATTTGACAAAAACCATCGTTTTTGTCAAATTGCGGAATTGCGGAAATCGCGGAAATCGTAATTCCGCAATTTCCGCAATTTCCATTTCCGCAATTACCATTTCCGCAATTTCCGCAATTCTGCAATTTGACAAAAACGATGGTTTTTGTCAAATTGCGGAATTGCGGAAATTGCGGAAATGGTAATTGCGGAAATTGCGGAAATGTAAATTTATTTAGCAGAGGTTATAGCCATTATTTATTTATTATTTTAGAATTTTTGGAGAAAAATCCTCCGCAATTTGCTAATGTTTCTCATGACCTGAGATCAGATTCTAAAAATGTCAGTCGTTCTTAGATTTTTCAAAAATAGCAGACCTACAAGCTCGTAGCGCGACACTCTGTGGCGCGCTATGAGCTTGTAGATCTGCTATTTTTCAATAGCTAAAGCATAACATAATGCCCAACGTGCACCACTCTAGTTAATATAATGAAAACATGTTAATTAAAATAATTGCACCTTGAGTACGCACAGAGCAATACAATGAATGTTTATTTTCATTTAAAAATGCATTTTCACATTCAACAATAAAATAGTTTGGAGAAGCATTGTTAAACCTTTTGGCCATCTATATTAAAGAAGTGGTTAACCACTGGAACTTTCAACCTGGCATCCCCATTGTCGGCCTGCCATTATAGAAAAAATATATATAAAATAGCAGATCTACAAACTCTCACTGCATTAAATTGCATCACATTGAAATATGCACTATCCGTTGTAGGACTACGTACAAAGGTCAGGGTTTGCTGATTATCCCCCCTCCCCAAATGGGGCAAATGATGTCAAGGACGACACCAAGCTTTTTCTTTTGTGTGCTCAAGGCCCCACTGGCTCTCGAGGGCCACAACTGGCCTACGGGGCCTATTGGGGATCCATGATATTGTTCAGTAAGCTGTCCACCTGTGCTTTGTTGTAAACAAGGAATTTTGTTCTATTATCTTAGACCACCATGCACCGGTGTTCACATTTAATTTAAATGTTTTGTCATACAAACATTGACAACATGGGCAGCCATAGCTGAGTCTACATGTGTTCCTGAGCAAGACACTTCTGCTCGGTGAATGCAGAAAAGTCATTTCCCCCATCAGGAGGATACAAATACTCTCTTTTTATATAAGAAATTGGATATAAAAGGGTGTTGTATTAAAACTGGAGTCATTAGAAGTGTGACCATAATAACACACAAGTAGATACATTGCAACATACTGTACACACAATGCACGGTTCCACATTCACAGGTGTTCATTTGAGTACAATTAACTGCTGATGTGTTGTGAAACTACAGTACCGGCCATTCTGTACCTGTACTGTACTCCTCAGTGTTAATTTAACTACAAACCAGGAGAAGAGTCCAAACCAAATGAACCATTTGATTCCATCTCAGAGTTCAGGGTTGAATGAACACTGAGGAAGGGTACAAAACCAATGGGCATAGCCAGAATGATTGACAGCCGCTCTCAAAGGAAACTAGTTGCACTTTGAGATCCTAGACACACAGCCGTTCTAAGTGGCTGCACTTTACTCTATCATGAGCTTCTTGAGAGAGTTGAGATATGCTGGGATGAGGGAGCTGACGGACTCGTGGTCATCGTTGAGGATCTTCTCACCCCTGCCCTCCGACCCCACGGAGCTGGGTGACCTGACCAGCCCAGGGTAGGGTGTGCTGTAACCCTGGAAAACGAGAAGATAGTCAGAGGATGCATGCATGCAGGTCAAAGAACCTCTTTTCAGGCCGCGCGGCCCTACAAAAATAATTGAACTTTGAACTTGATACTCACAGATGAGTATCCTTTGCCGAAGCTGCCTCGGTTCTTGGTTCTGATCTTGGTGAGTGCCGACTCGGCGATGTCGGCTCGCTCTTCCGCGTCGTCCAGCTCATGAACCGTCTTCCTGTACTTTGCCAGATTCATGTTGGCCTGCTCCTCCTGTACAGCAAGGTAGAAGCCAGGAGGTGAATTGAAAATGTACTGTATTCCCTCAACACGTTTTTGATGAAATCCTTTCTTAATATTTTAATGTCTGTAAGCCTACGAGAGCTTCTTGTTTTGTTCTTCAAACTACTGTATTAGGCTCTGTGCATAACTGTGCTCCCAGATGGTGGCCTGCTCCAGTTCATTTTCCCCATAGATAGATTGGTTTGATCGGTTCAGCAGCAGATTGGAACTGGAAACACGTCATGCGTTTCCGTTTGAAACGTGCTGCCAGAGCCAATCAATAAAAGATGTATCAAGGGCACATGGATGGTAGCACAATAGAAAACAATAAAACCAGACAAATGTGCTAAAACAAACACAGACGGACAGAATCCATGAAATCATATATTCAAAATGGGCTGGATTAAATCTGGAATAAAACCCTGAACGAGAACTTTCTACTTTCTAACTTTCTGGAAACCTGGGATATGCCGATTAGTTATAGCCCATGTTTTTTGAAATTTTGAAAAAAAAAGTTAGCCTCGTTTCTCATCATTTTGGACCATGGGCTATAGCCCATATCGTACGGCATACTATAGCGCGCCGTTTTTCATCATTTTTGAGGATTTGAAAAAAATGACGAAATGACAAAAACAATGGGTTATAGGCCATGTTTTTTGAAATTTTGAAAAAAAAGGTTAGCCTCGTTTCTCATCATTTTGGACCATGGGCTATAGCCCATATCGTACGGCATACTATAGCGCGCCGTTTTTCATCATTTTTGAGGATTTGAAAAAAATGACGAAATGACAAAAACGATGGGTTATAGCCCATGTTTTTGAAATTTTGAAAAAAAAAGTTAGCCTCGTTTCTCATCATTTTGGACCATGGGCTATAGCCCATATCGTACGGCATACTATAGCGCGCCGTTTTTCATCATTTTTGAGGATTTGAAAAAAATGACGAAATGACAAAAACGATGGGTTATAGCCCATGTTTTTGAAATTTTGAAAAAAAAAGTTATCCTCGTTTCTCATCATTTTGGACCATGGGCTATAGCCCATATCGTACGGCATACTATAGCGCGCCGTTTTTCATCATTTTTGAGGATTTTAAAAAAATGACGAAATGACAAAAACGATGGGTTATAGCCCATGTTTTTGAAATTTTGAAAAAAAAAAGTTAGCCTCGTTTCTCATCATTTGGGACCGTGGGCTATAGCCCATATCGTACGGCATACTATAGCGCGCCGTTTTTCATCATTTTTGAGGATTTGAAAAAAATGACGAATTGACAAAAACGATGGGTTATAGCCCATGTTTTTTGAAAATTTGAAAAAAAAAGTTAGCCTCGTTTCTCATCATTTTGGACCGTGGGCTATAGTCCATATCGTACGGCATACTATAGCGCGCCATTTTTCATCATTTTTGAGGATTTAAAAAAAATGACAAAATGACAAAAACGATGGGTTATAGCCCATGTTTTTTGAAATTTTGAAAAAAAAAAGTTAGCCTCGTTTCTCATCATTTTGGACCGTGGGCTATAGCCCATATCGTACGGCATACTATTTCGCGCAGTTTTTCATCATTTTTGAAGATTTGAAAAAAATGACGAAATGACAAAAACAATGGGTTATAGGCCATGTTTTTTGAAATTTTGAAAAAAAAGGTTAGCCTCGTTTCTCATCATTTTGGACCATGGGCTATAGCCCATATCGTACGGCATACTATAGCGCGCCGTTTTTCATCATTTTTGAGGATTTGAAAAAAATGACGAAATGACAAAAACGATGGGTTATAGCCCATGTTTTTGAAATTTTGAAAAAAAAAGTTAGCCTCGTTTCTCATCATTTTGGACCATGGGCTATAGCCCATATCGTACGGCATACTATAGCGCGCCGTTTTTCATCATTTTTGAGGATTTGAAAAAAATGACGAAATGACAAAAACGATGGGTTATAGCCCATGTTTTTGAAATTTTGAAAAAAAAAGTTATCCTCGTTTCTCATCATTTTGGACCATGGGCTATAGCCCATATCGTACGGCATACTATAGCGCGCCGTTTTTCATCATTTTTGAGGATTTTAAAAAAATGACGAAATGACAAAAACGATGGGTTATAGCCCATGTTTTTGAAATTTTGAAAAAAAAAAGTTAGCCTCGTTTCTCATCATTTGGGACCGTGGGCTATAGCCCATATCGTACGGCATACTATAGCGCGCCGTTTTTCATCATTTTTGAGGATTTGAAAAAAATGACGAATTGACAAAAACGATGGGTTATAGCCCATGTTTTTTGAAAATTTGAAAAAAAAAGTTAGCCTCGTTTCTCATCATTTTGGACCGTGGGCTATAGTCCATATCGTACGGCATACTATAGCGCGCCATTTTTCATCATTTTTGAGGATTTAAAAAAAATGACAAAATGACAAAAACGATGGGTTATAGCCCATGTTTTTTGAAATTTTGAAAAAAAAAAGTTAGCCTCGTTTCTCATCATTTTGGACCGTGGGCTATAGCCCATATCGTACGGCATACTATTTCGCGCAGTTTTTCATCATTTTTGAAGATTTGAAAAAAATGACGAAATGACAAAAACGATGGGTTATAGCCCATGTTTTTTGAAATTTTGAAAAAAAAAGTTATCCTCGTTTCTCATCATTTTGGACCATGGGCTATAGCCCATATCGTACGGCATACTATAGCGCGCCGTTTTTCATCATTTTTGAGGATTTGAAAAAAATGACGAAATGACAAAAACGATGGGTTATAGCCCATGTTTTTTGAAAATTTGAAAAAAAAAGTTAGCCTCGTTTCTCATCATTTTGGACCGTGGGCTATAGTCCATATCGTACGGCATACTATAGCGCGCCATTTTTCATCATTTTTGAGGATTTGAAAAAAATGACGAAATGACAAAAACGATGGGTTATAGCCCATGTTTTTGAAATTTTGAAAAAAAAAGTTAGCCTCGTTTCTCATCATTTTGGACCGTGGGCTATAGCCCATATCGTACGGCATACTATTTCGCGCCATTTTTCATCATTTTTGAGGATTTGAAAAAAATGACGAAATGACAAAAACGATGGGTTATAGCCCATGTTTTTGAAATTTTGAAAAAAAAAAGTTAGCCTCGTTTCTCATCATTTGGGACCGTGGGCTATAGCCCATATCGTACGGCATACTATAGCGCGCAGTTTTTCATCATTTTTGAAGATTTGAAAAAAATGACGAAATGACAAAAACGATGGGTTATAGCCCATGTTTTTTGAAATTTTGAAAAAAAAAGTTATCCTCGTTTCTCATCATTTTGGACCATGGGCCATATCGTACGGCATACTATAGCGCGCCGTTTTTCATCATTTTTGAGGATTTGAAAAAAATGACGAAATGACAAAAACGATGGGTTATAGCCCATGTTTTTTGAAATGTTGAAAAAAAAAGTTAGCCTCGTTTCTCATCATTTTGGACCATGGGCTATAGCCCATATCGTACGGCATACTATAGCGCGCCGTTTTTCATCATTTTTGAGGATTTGAAAAAAATGACGAAATGACAAAAACGATGGGTTATAGCCCATGTTTTTTGAAATTAAAAAAAAAAAAGTTAGCCTCGTTTCTCATCATTTTGGACCATGGGCTATAGCCCATATCGTACGGCATACTATAGCGCGCCGTTTTTCATCATTTTTGAGGAATTGAAAAAAATGACGAAATGACAAAAACGATGGGTTATAGCCCATGTTTTTGAAATTTTGAAAAAAAAAGTTAGCCTCGTTTCTCATCATTTTGGACCATGGGCTATAGCCCATATCGTACGGCATACTATAGCGCGCCGTTTTTCATCATTTTTGAGGATTTTAAAAAAATGACGAAATGACAAAAACGATGGGTTATAGCCCATGTTTTTTTAAATTTTGAAGAAAAAAAAGTTAGCCTCGTTTCTCATCATTTTGGACCGTGGGCTATAGCCCATATCGTACGGCATACTATTTCGCGCCGTTTTTCATCATTTTTGAGGATTTGAAAAAAATGACAAAATGACAAAAACGATGGGTTATAGCCCATGTTTTTTGAAATGTTGAAAAAAAAAGTTAGCCTTGTTTCTCATCATTTTGGACCATGGGCTATAGCCCATATCGTACGGCATACTATAGCGCGCCGTTTTTCATCATTTTTGAGGATTTGAAAAAAATGACGAAATGACAAAAACGATGGGTTATAGCCCATGTTTTTTGAAATTTTGAAAAAAAAAGTTAGCCTCGTTTCTCATCATTTTGGACCATGGGCTATAGCCCATATCGTACGGCATACTATAGCGCGCCGTTTTTCATCATTTTTGAGGAATTGAAAAAAATGACGAAATGACAAAAACGATGGGTTATAGCCCATGTTTTTGAAATTTGAAAAAAAAAGTTAGCCTCGTTTATCATCATTTTGGACCATGGGCTATAGCCCATATCGTACGGCATACTATAGCGCGCCGTTTTTCATCATTTTTGAGGATTTTAAAAAAATGACGAAATGACAAAAACGATGGGTTATAGCCCATGTTTTTTGAAATTTTGAAGAAAAAAAAGTTAGCCTCGTTTCTCATCATTTTGGACCGTGGGCTATAGCCCATATCGTACGGCATACTATTTCGCGCAGTTTTTCATCATTTTTGAAGATTTGAAAAAAATGACGAAATGACAAAAACGATGGGTTATAGCCCATGTTTTTGAAATTTTGGGAAAAAAAAAGTTAGCCTCGTTTCTCATCATTTTGGACCATGGGCTATAGCCCATATCGTACGGCATACTATAGCGCGCCGTTTTTCATCATTTTTGAGGATTTGAAAAAAATGACGAAATGACAAAAACGATGGGTTATAGCCCATGTTTTTTGAAATTTTGAAGAAAAAAAAGTTAGCCTCGTTTCTCATCATTTTGGACCGTGGGCTATAGCCCATATCGTACGGCATACTATTTCGCGCAGTTTTTCATCATTTTTGAAGATTTGAAAAAAATGACGAAATGACAAAAACGATGGGTTATAGCCCATGTTTTTGAAATTTTGGAAAAAAAAAAGTTAGCCTCGTTTCTCATCATTTGGGACCGTGGGCTATAGCCCATATCGTACGGCATACTATAGCGCGCAGTTTTTCATCATTTTTGAAGATTTGAAAAAAATGACGAAATGACAAAAACGATGGGTTATAGCCCATGTTTTTTGAAATTTTGAAAAAAAAAGTTATCCTCGTTTCTCATCATTTTGGACCATGGGCCATATCGTACGGCATACTATAGCGCGCCGTTTTTCATCATTTTTGAGGATTTGAAAAAAATGACGAAATGACAAAAACGATGGGTTATAGCCCATGTTTTTTGAAATGTTGAAAAAAAAAGTTAGCCTCGTTTCTCATCATTTTGGACCATGGGCTATAGCCCATATCGTACGGCATACTATAGCGCGCCGTTTTTCATCATTTTTGAGGATTTGAAAAAAATGACGAAATGACAAAAACGATGGGTTATAGCCCATGTTTTTTTAAATTAAAAAAAAAAAAGTTAGCCTCGTTTCTCATCATTTTGGACCATGGGCTATAGCCCATATCGTACGGCATACTATAGCGCGCCGTTTTTCATCATTTTTGAGGATTTGAAAAAAATGACGAAATGACAAAAACGATGGGTTATAGCCCATGTTTTTTGAAATTTTGAAGAAAAAAAAGTTAGCCTCGTTTCTCATCATTTTGGACCGTGGGCTATAGCCCATATCGTACGGCATACTATTTCGCGCAGTTTTTCATCATTTTTGAAGATTTGAAAAAAATGACGAAATGACAAAAACGATGGGTTATAGCCCATGTTTTTGAAATTTTGGAAAAAAAAAAGTTAGCCTCGTTTCTCATCATTTGGGACCGTGGGCTATAGCCCATATCGTACGGCATACTATAGCGCGCAGTTTTTCATCATTTTTGAAGATTTGAAAAAAATGACGAAATGACAAAAACGATGGGTTATAGCCCATGTTTTTTGAAATTTTGAAAAAAAAAGTTATCCTCGTTTCTCATCATTTTGGACCATGGGCCATATCGTACGGCATACTATAGCGCGCCGTTTTTCATCATTTTTGAGGATTTAAAAAAAATGACGAAATGACAAAAACGATGGGTTATAGCCCATGTTTTTTGAAATGTTGAAAAAAAAAGTTAGCCTCGTTTCTCATCATTTTGGACCATGGGCTATAGCCCATATCGTACGGCATACTATAGCGCGCCGTTTTTCATCATTTTTGAGGATTTGAAAAAAATGACGAAATGACAAAAACGATGGGTTATAGCCCATGTTTTTTGAAATTTAAAAAAAAAAAGTTAGCCTCGTTTCTCATCATTTTGGACCATGGGCTATAGCCCATATCGTACGGCATACTATAGCGCGCCGTTTTTCATCATTTTTGAGGAATTGAAAAAAATGACGAAATGACAAAAACGATGGGTTATAGCCCATGTTTTTGAAATTTTGAAAAAAAAAGTTAGCCTCGTTTCTCATCATTTTGGACCATGGGCTATAGCCCATATCGTACGGCATACTATAGCGGGCCGTTTTTCATCATTTTTGAGGATTTTAAAAAAATGACGAAATGACAAAAACGATGGGTTATAGCCCATGTTTTTTGAAATTTTGAAGAAAAAAAAGTTAGCCTCGTTTCTCATCATTTTGGACCGTGGGCTATAGCCCATATCGTACGGCATACTATTTCGCGCCGTTTTTCATCATTTTTGAGGATTTGAAAAAAATGACAAAATGACAAAAACGATGGGTTATAGCCCATGTTTTTTGAAATGTTGAAAAAAAAAGTTATCCTCGTTTCTCATCATTTTGGACCATGGGCTATAGCCCATATCGTACGGCATACTATAGCGCGCCGTTTTTCATCATTTTTGAGGATTTGAAAAAAATGACGAAATGACAAAAACGATGGGTTATAGCCCATGTTTTTTGAAATTTTGAAAAAAAAAGTTAGCCTCGTTTCTCATCATTTTGGACCATGGGCTATAGCCCATATCGTACGGCATACTATAGCGCGCCGTTTTTCATCATTTTTGAGGATTTGAAAAAAATGACGAAATGACAAAAACGATGGGTTATAGCCCATGTTTTTTGAAATTTTGAAAAAAAAAGTTAGCCTCGTTTCTCATCATTTTGGACCATGGGCTATAGCCCATATCGTACGGCATACTATAGCGCGCCGTTTTTCATCATTTTTGAGGATTTGAAAAAAATGACGAAATGACAAAAACGATGGGTTATAGCCCATGTTTTTGAAATTTTGAAAAAAAAAGTTAGCCTCGTTTCTCATCATTTTGGACCATGGGCTATAGCCCATATCGTACGGCATACTATAGCGCGCCGTTTTTCATCATTTTTGAGGATTTAAAAAAAATGACGAAATGACAAAAACGATGGGTTATAGCCCATGTTTTTTGAAATTTTGAAAAAAAAAAGTTAGCCTCGTTTCTCATCATTTTGGACCGTGGGCTATAGCCCATATCGTACGGCATACTATAGCGCGCAGTTTTTCATCATTTTTGAAGATTTAAAAAAAATGACGAAATGACAAAAACGATGGGTTATAGCCCATGTTTTTTGAAATTAAAAAAAAAAAAGTTAGCCTCGTTTCTCATCATTTTGGACCATGGGCTATAGCCCATATCGTACGGCATACTATAGCGCGCCGTTTTTCATCATTTTTGAGGATTTGAAAAAAATGACGAAATGACAAAAACGATGGGTTATAGCCCATGTTTTTTGAAATTTTGAAGAAAAAAAAGTTAGCCTCGTTTCTCATCATTTTGGACCGTGGGCTATAGCCCATATCGTACGGCATACTATTTCGCGCAGTTTTTCATCATTTTTGAAGATTTGAAAAAAATGACGAAATGACAAAAACGATGGGTTATAGCCCATGTTTTTGAAATTTTGGAAAAAAAAAAGTTAGCCTCGTTTCTCATCATTTGGGACCGTGGGCTATAGCCCATATCGTACGGCATACTATAGCGCGCAGTTTTTCATCATTTTTGAAGATTTGAAAAAAATGACGAAATGACAAAAACGATGGGTTATAGCCCATGTTTTTTGAAATTTTGAAAAAAAAAGTTATCCTCGTTTCTCATCATTTTGGACCATGGGCCATATCGTACGGCATACTATAGCGCGCCGTTTTTCATCATTTTTGAGGATTTAAAAAAAATGACGAAATGACAAAAACGATGGGTTATAGCCCATGTTTTTTGAAATGTTGAAAAAAAAAGTTAGCCTCGTTTCTCATCATTTTGGACCATGGGCTATAGCCCATATCGTACGGCATACTATAGCGCGCCGTTTTTCATCATTTTTGAGGATTTGAAAAAAATGACGAAATGACAAAAACGATGGGTTATAGCCCATGTTTTTTGAAATTTAAAAAAAAAAAGTTAGCCTCGTTTCTCATCATTTTGGACCATGGGCTATAGCCCATATCGTACGGCATACTATAGCGCGCCGTTTTTCATCATTTTTGAGGAATTGAAAAAAATGACGAAATGACAAAAACGATGGGTTATAGCCCATGTTTTTGAAATTTTGAAAAAAAAAGTTAGCCTCGTTTCTCATCATTTTGGACCATGGGCTATAGCCCATATCGTACGGCATACTATAGCGCGCCGTTTTTCATCATTTTTGAGGATTTTAAAAAAATGACGAAATGACAAAAACGATGGGTTATAGCCCATGTTTTTTGAAATTTTGAAGAAAAAAAAGTTAGCCTCGTTTCTCATCATTTTGGACCGTGGGCTATAGCCCATATCGTACGGCATACTATTTCGCGCCGTTTTTCATCATTTTTGAGGATTTGAAAAAAATGACAAAATGACAAAAACGATGGGTTATAGCCCATGTTTTTTGAAATGTTGAAAAAAAAAGTTATCCTCGTTTCTCATCATTTTGGACCATGGGCTATAGCCCATATCGTACGGCATACTATAGCGCGCCGTTTTTCATCATTTTTGAGGATTTGAAAAAAATGACGAAATGACAAAAACGATGGGTTATAGCCCATGTTTTTTGAAATTTTGAAAAAAAAAGTTAGCCTCGTTTCTCATCATTTTGGACCATGGGCTATAGCCCATATCGTACGGCATACTATAGCGCGCCGTTTTTCATCATTTTTGAGGATTTGAAAAAAATGACGAAATGACAAAAACGATGGGTTATAGCCCATGTTTTTTGAAATTTTGAAAAAAAAAGTTAGCCTCGTTTCTCATCATTTTGGACCATGGGCTATAGCCCATATCGTACGGCATACTATAGCGCGCCGTTTTTCATCATTTTTGAGGATTTGAAAAAAATGACGAAATGACAAAAACGATGGGTTATAGCCCATGTTTTTGAAATTTTGAAAAAAAAAGTTAGCCTCGTTTCTCATCATTTTGGACCATGGGCTATAGCCCATATCGTACGGCATACTATAGCGCGCCGTTTTTCATCATTTTTGAGGATTTAAAAAAAATGACGAAATGACAAAAACGATGGGTTATAGCCCATGTTTTTTGAAATTTTGAAAAAAAAAAGTTAGCCTCGTTTCTCATCATTTTGGACCGTGGGCTATAGCCCATATCGTACGGCATACTATAGCGCGCAGTTTTTCATCATTTTTGAAGATTTAAAAAAAATGACGAAATGACAAAAACGATGTTTTTGAAATTTTGAAAAAAAAAGTTAGCCTCGTTTCTCATCATTTTGGACCGTGGGCTATAGCCCATATCGTACGGCATACTATTTCGCGCCATTTTTCATCATTTTTGAGGATTTGAAAAAAATGACGAAATGACAAAAACGATGGGTTATAGCCCATGTTTTTGAAATTTTGAAAAAAAAAAGTTAGCCTCGTTTCTCATCATTTGGGACCGTGGGCTATAGCCCATATCGTACGGCATACTATAGCGCGCAGTTTTTCATCATTTTTGAAGATTTGAAAAAAATGACGAAATGACAAAAACGATGGGTTATAGCCCATGTTTTTTGAAATTTTGAAAAAAAAAGTTAGCCTCGTTTCTCATCATTTTGGACCATGGGCTATAGCCCATATCGTACGGCATACTATAGCGCGCCGTTTTTCATCATTTTTGAGGATTTGAAAAAAATGACGAAATGACAAAAACGATGGGTTATAGCCCATGTTTTTGAAATTTTGAAAAAAAAAGTTAGCCTCGTTTCTCATCATTTTGGACCATGGGCTATAGCCCATATCGTACGGCATACTATAGCGCGCCGTTTTTCATCATTTTTGAGGATTTTTAAAAAATGACGAAATGACAAAAACGATGTGTTATAGCCCATGTTTTTTGAAATTTTGAAAAAAAAAAGTTAGCCTCGTTTCTCATCATTTTGGACCGTGGGCTATAGCCCATATCGTACGGCATACTATAGCGCGCAGTTTTTCATCATTTTTGAAGATTTAAAAAAAATGACGAAATGACAAAAACGATGGGTTATAGCCCATGTTTTTGAAATTTTGAAAAAAAAAGTTAGCCTCGTTTCTCATCATTTTGGACCGTGGGCTATAGCCCATATCGTACGGCATACTATTTCGCGCCATTTTTCATCATTTTTGAGGATTTGAAAAAAATGACGAAATGACAAAAACGATGGGTTATAGCCCATGTTTTTGAAATTTTGAAAAAAAAAAGTTAGCCTCGTTTCTCATCATTTGGGACCGTGGGCTATAGCCCATATCGTACGGCATACTATAGCGCGCAGTTTTTCATCATTTTTGAAGATTTGAAAAAAATGACGAAATGACAAAAACGATGGGTTATAGCCCATGTTTTTTGAAATTTTGAAAAAAAAAGTTATCCTCGTTTCTCATCATTTTGGACCATGGGCTATAGCCCATATCGTACGGCATACTATAGCGCGCCGTTTTTCATCATTTTTGAGGATTTGAAAAAAATGACGAAATGACAAAAACGATGGGTTATAGCCCATGTTTTTTGAAATTTTGAAAAAAAAAGTTAGCCTCGTTTCTCATCATTTTGGACCATGGGCTATAGCCCATATCGTACGGCATACTATAGCGCGCCGTTTTTCATCATTTTTGAGGATTTGAAAAAAATGACGAAATGACAAAAACGATGGGTTATAGCCCATGTTTTTTGAAATTTTGAAAAAAAAAGTTAGCCTCGTTTCTAATCATTTTGGACCATGGGCTATAGCCCATATCGTACGGCATACTATAGCGCGCCGTTTTTCATCATTTTTGAGGATTTGAAAAAAATGACGAAATGACAAAAACGATGGGTTATAGCCCATGTTTTTGAAATTTTGAAAAAAAAAGTTAGCCTCGTTTCTCATCATTTTGGACCATGGGCTATAGCCCATATCGTACGGCATACTATAGCGCGCCGTTTTTCATCATTTTTGAGGATTTTTAAAAAATGACGAAATGACAAAAACGATGGGTTATAGCCCATGTTTTTTGAAATTTTGAAAAAAAAAAAGTTAGCCTCGTTTCTCATCATTTTGGACCGTGGGCTATAGCCCATATCGTACGGCATACTATAGCGCGCAGTTTTTCATCATTTTTGAAGATTTGAAAAAAATGACGAAATGACAAAAACGATGGGTTATAGCCCATGTTTTTTGAAATTTTGAAAAAAAAACTTATCCTCGTTTCTCATCATTTTGGACCATGGGCTATAGCCCATATCGTACGGCATACTATAGCGCGCCGTTTTTCATCATTTTTGAGGATTTGAAAAAAATGATGAAATGACAAAAACGATGGGTTATAGCCCATGTTTTTTGAAATTTTGAAAAAAAAAGTTAGCCTCGTTTCTCATCATTTTGGACCGTGGGCTATAGTCCATATCGTACGGCATACTATAGCGCGCCGTTTTTCATCATTTTTTAGGATTTGAAAAAAATGACAAAATGACAAAAACGATGGGTTATAGCCCATGTTTTTTGAAATTTTGAAAAAAAAAAGTTAGCCTCGTTTCTCATCATTTTGGACCATGGGCTATAGCCCATATCGTACGGCATACTATAGCGCGCCGTTTTTCATCATTTTTGAGGATTTGAAAAAAATGACGAAATGACAAAAACGATGGGTTATAGCCCATGTTTTTTGAAATTTTGAAAAAAAAAGTTAGCCTCGTTTCTCATCATTTTGGACCATGGGCTATAGCCCATATCGTACGGCATACTATAGCGCGCCATTTTTCATCATTTTTGAGGATTTGAAAAAAATGACGAAATGACAAAAACGATGGGTTATAGCCCATGTTTTTTGAAATTTTGAAAAAAAAAGTTAGCCTCGTTTCTCATCATTTTGGACCATGGGCTATAGCCCATATCGTACGGCATACTATAGCGCGCCATTTTTCATCATTTTTGAGGATTTGAAAAAAATGACGAAATGACAAAAACGATGGGTTATAGGCGATTACACCTGTTAATTTTGAAGCTGTTATGTATTTGCTTCTTTAGTTGTGTGTGTGGCTTGAAAATCACAAAGGGTGTTGATCCGAGGAGATAATTTTGTCGAATGTTCTTTTGTGAATATCATAATCGTGTTTGCAACAGGGTTTATTTTCCTAAAATATCCCAAACCCAATACGCCTAGACCGGCGTAGACCGCATCCCTCCCTGTAGGTTCTCCATAGGTCCAACACAAACGGCATGATACCCGACGGCATTGCTGTGTTCACACGCACAGATGCAAAGCTACACTCTACCATTCATTGTCAATGGAAGCCAGCGACATGAAGATGCAAAGATGCATCCGACGTTTGTATAGCTGCTGCAAAAGCTACAACAGCTACAGTACAAATACACTGTGTAGCTTCGCATCTTTGTACAGTATCTTTTGCATCTGCCCGCACCTTTCCTACTGTGAAGTTGTTCACAAAAAGTTCACCAAACTTTGCTACTACAAGGAAAACATGCACATGCACATTGATACTCTTTTATGTTTTCTCTTTCTTTGCTGTGTTTTATTGTGTTTGCTGTTTGATGTTATATTATATATTTTCTGCTATATAAGAGCTGTCACATTAACCCATTAAGACTGTTTTCTTTGCACAATACAGTGTATATATATGTATATATATACTTTTTTTCTTCAGAAATAGCAGATCTTAGAGCTTGTATATCTGAATAGCCAAAGTATAAAATAATGGAAGCGGTTCAGAATGATCGGGATGCTACATGAACTACTCTTGCTTTAAGCCATATTGAACGGGTGGAGTATAAAACCAACAGACTGTATATGCAAGGCGGCGGGGTCATCATGATCCACGGGTGACTTACGGCCTCCTCCACCTGTCTCTTGTAGGCCTTCATCTTGTTCTGCAGCCTCTCCGCCAGCTCCTGCATGCGCTGCTGGTTCTTCTGGTCCTCCTCGGACTGGAACAGCAGCTCCTTCAGGCGCCGCTCGTTCTTGCGGAGGGTCTTCACCGTCTCGGCGTGGCGCTTCTGCTCCGAGTCCAACTCCAGCTCCAGCTCCTTCACCTGCGCAGAGATGTGCGGTATGCTGGTTATATATATATATATATATATATATGCTGGTAAATACCATGATCTGATCCAAATGGTACATAAAAAAAAAACCCCATTGACTTTTAGAATGAGAACCATGAAGTTCCAAAATGCTAAGTCGATTCTGGGGTTTTCAGGACTGCGAGACACTCTATTAAGACTGAATACTTGATTCCTCCAACTGCTGCTGGTTTTTTAACGGTGGCTTCACACGTAAGGCCTATAGTATCTATTCTATATACCTTCCCCTCCAGTTTCTGGATGATCTTCTTGCCCCCCTTCAGAGCCATCTGTTCGGCCTCGTCCAGCCTGCTGCTCATGTCTTTGATCTGGGCCTCCAGGCCTTTCTTCACCCTCTCCAAGTGGAGCGTGTGCTCCTGTTCCAGACGCAGCTCCTCTGCCACACGCGCCGACTACGGGAGAGAGAGAGAGGGAGAGAGAGAGAGAGAGAGAGAGAGAGAGTCCAATGATGTCATTACTGATGCTTAACTTGCAGCTTGCCTGGTGATCAATGAAAGTGGCCAAGTTACTGTATAAACACTTTGATCACTGCATCATGTCATTCATCAGCAGTGACGTGTGATTTTCTTCTATCATAATGGATGACGGCAGGGTTTTCCAACAGTTCCAAGTCCAACATTTTAAACAGAACTGCTTTCATCCACTTTCAACCTGGCATCCCGATTTGAGGTAGCGATGTCACTATATTTTTAAATAAATTTGAAATAGCAAAAATCGCTGATCTACAAGCTCATAATGCACCAGGGCGCGACGGATTCTGAGCTTGTAGATTGGACACTTTTGCTATTTGACACACGAGTGGCGAGAAGGATACAGTGTGTGCTCAGCTTCTGTCCAATATGATAAAGGGGAGCTCCAGGGACAGAACGCTGGGAAAGCACTGGATTAAGCAACATGCCCTCCGGGTTTACCTCACAGCTGGCTTTCTTGATCTTGTCTGAGGATCCTCTCAGCTCATTCTGTAGTTCCTCGTGTTCCTGCTGAAGAGTCTGCAGATCCACTTCCAGATTCCTCCTCCCGGCTCAGAGCTGCCTGGAACTGATCAAGGAAACAAAAGACAACGGTTCATTCCTATAATGCTGACTGCAGATCGGTCTGTCTACCGGCGCTTCAAAACACCGCTCAGACATATTTAGTGCATCTACTAATGAGGCAGTAGATATTGGAATCTTGAGTAACAATTCACCAGATACACTTCTCCCCAGACCTTCCGGTGCATTCACATTGGCCTCTCTCCCCAGTCATGTATGTACTCGGTAAAGCTCTCGTTATCGTCCGTTGTCCACTTCCCATTGTTGTGGGACGCTCTGTTGTTTTTATTTTTTACTTCCTTGTTTTATTGTATTAAGTGTATATGATGTTTGTGTGTATGAGTATAATTATATCCTATGAAAGTGTGAAACAGCTGAGGTTGTGTGGAAAAAAAGAAAAAAAGCTGTTGTAAGAAATATGTATGTTTCTGTGAAGTTGCCCAAACTAAAAACGGACTGCCGTGTGTGTGTATAGATTCTGTACAGCAGGTTCAAGGTTTTCTAGAAAAAGTGCCACTCGGGGCACATGATAGGAGAGCTCCAATAGGAAAGTTCTTTTTAGAAAAATGTCAAGTGGCATTTCTTCCTCAGCCTAGTGGGAATATGCCTGCACGGTTGCACCGTAATCGGACGCTGTGTTAATGATTTGCAGCATTTTGTAAAAAACAGGCCACTCCTGAAAAAGCCAATCTTAGCCAATCAGACCCGTCTTGATCACATGACTATAGAGATCATGAGAACCGATTTGCATGATATTAGCATCAAATCTGAAGGAGTAATATAAAAAAATGTGTTTTATAAAAGTCTGCCTCCTGGTAGCGCTATAAAGAGCAGATGTGAAAAATGCAGGTCAAAGGTTTTCCCTTGGCCTCTAGGGAGTGTACAAAGTTTTGGGTGCAGTTATGGGTAAAAGCATGAATGGGCCAGTTATAGCGCCACCATGAGGCTGATGTGAAGATCTTCAACTGGCATTTCTTCCTTGGCCTAGTGGGAATGTGCATGCAAAATGTACCTAAAATTGTGGAAAATTGGGGCAGAGGTGCGTCATTAGCATCCAGGGAGAGTGTGTACACAGTTTGGCATCGGACGGTGATGGAGATTAGCTGTACACAGACGGACAGACACACATACGGTCAAACGGACGGAGTGCAGAACATACTCTCCCCATGCCTTCGGCCTGGTAGAGACAATAATGTAATTAATGACAAACATTTTGTGGAAACCATACTTATAGTTATTGTAGATTAAATTCACACGTAATAAAATGAACTCTGCACAACATTTTCTCCCCCCCCCTCCCCCCCAGATGCAAAGATGTATCCAAAATACAACACATGGGTACCCGAGGCTAATATAACCTGAATGTGGTGGGGGGAGGGGAGAGGAGAGGAGTAAATGGGGGAGGCTGGGGGCGGTAGGTATAGTGAGGGTCTTATGATCCATTCAAAAATCATAAATATGCACCGGCAAAATGTCTGGGGTCATAAATCACTCTACTACACCAGTCAGTCAAACACACGCACATGAACTCAACGCGGTGGGTGTGTGTATTTACTGTATTATACATTAGCCTACTACTAGTCTGTCAATAATTTACACTCGCGGCTTTGTGCTGTAGTTTGAGTGGCACCTGCATGTTTCCGCGGGGGAGCGGCGTTCTGACGGCGTTCTGACGGCATTCTGACGGCGCATTAATTTCTAAAGACAGGAAACATCAGGCCAGTCATTTTTTATTATGGTGCTTGTTAGTACCTGCCTGTCTGCATGGTGTTTTCTGGGGTGAGCTCCTCTTAGATTATCAATCTGTTGTGTGCAGAATTGATTCATTTTCATCTAATGTTTGTATTTATTTTGCACCTTGGACGTCTGATGTTTTACTTAAGTAAAAGTTGTGGCAGCACGATATGAAGAAATCTAGTAAAGTAAAGATTTTACTTCAGTAAAAATAAAGCGTCAAAATATATGTGCACTGCAGTTTACTGTAGTGGAAGTACAATACATTTGAAAATAGCAGATCTACAAGTGATGCCGTTCTGATCTTGTAGATCGGCTGTTCGATTATGTATAAAACAGGGGTAATGTGGTTGATGCATGTTTTGTATACTGATTCAAATCTGCAAAGTAAGACATACAAATTTGACTCTGAGATGTAGGCTAGTATCGTAAAGTAAAGTAAAGTACCAAGTTGTACTTAAGTACAGCACTTGAGTAAATGCAGTTTCGGTATAGTTACTTTCCACCATCTTCTTGTTTATATATATTATTACAGTATTTTACAGTCTACCACATGTTTTTTGTATAATTTATTCATTTTCATTCATGCTTTTTGCAGATTGACATTATTCCTGTCTCCTGTGTCAATCAACATAGTCTGTTGCCCAAACAGACTTTCGGATAAAGATCTCGCTGAATACAAATGATTTGTAACTAAGCAAAGTAAGCATAGATACTGATAGTGGCATGAAAAGTGATCAATCACCCCAGAAACTGTGTTAAACATTGGTTTTCAAAGTGGGGGGAGCATGAGTTTTGAGCTTATACATCTTCTGACATTGGATACTGGGCACTTTCACGAAGTGGGTACGATAATAGAATATATTATGTGTGTATCAAACTGTAGTTGTGTCAACTCATGAAAACATTTCACACAGAATGCAAATATTAGGCTACACGTTTCACTGGACAGAGACAGAGAGAGAGAGAGAGAGAGAGAGAGAGAGAGAGAGAGAGAGTCAACATCCACAACACCACCTCATATGGCCTATTTCGACCTTGATCGTGATCTTGACCTTAGACTTTTTCGAACCGAAAGTGAATCATCTCGGTAGCCTACTAATAATCATATTTCATGAAAATCCAGCGAAAAGCCAATCTTTTTTAGCTTGACCTTCACTTTGACCTTAACATTTGGACGTAATAACTTCGAGGGTCTATTTGGTTCTAAGATTTTGTAAGCTCCTGTGTTAAATTAACATTGATAGGTTTCCTAGAGAGAGAAATAATAATTAATAAATAAACATTTGTATCAAAATGGAGATCTTAATGCATATCAAACTGAGGGTCCTACATATAGCAGCAACATCTAAACCACATCAATCAATATTAATAATGGCCCAGTATGCACCCATGTCCTCAGCCCAATCATTGCACATTAGGCCATGGGACAACGGCTTCTAAAAGCTTTAGATTTTGAGATAGTTTGCCCCCAGCCAGCACACAGCAAATAAACAAATCAAAATAAGATAAATATGCCAAACCAAATTCACATAGTAAAGTAAATATATTGTAAATATATATTTTATAAATAAAACATTAGGGCAATAATCAGTGAGGCAAGATAATAAAGCTCTCCTAGGGAACATTTGATTATTAAGGTCAAACAAGACAACATGGAAACAGACTAAAGTGCTCAACCAAACAAAAGCCATTAGCAACATTGGCTGCAACAAACAAGCTTAAGGCCTACCATGTGCTTTCTCCTTCACCCTGCATTTCCTGCAGCAGAGGCAAAATGGCTCTCAACTAGGAGGAACAAGACTTTTGTGCTTCCTGCTGGTCATGTGACTAGGTCAGGTGCAGTAGGTGCACCCATTCACCTGGATTCCCACATACATTTTGACCATATTTGAAAATAGCCGATCTACAAGCTCGCAATGGGGCGCATTGTTTGAGCTTGTAGCTGCTATTTTCGAAAAGGTTTTTATACATTTGAAAACTTGAAATGGGACATTCGGCACAATGAGCATAGGCGGATCTAGAGATAAAGGGCCCCTGGGCCACCGACCCCCCGAACCCCGAATGTTTTTTTGATTGTTTTTTACACCGAGCACATGACATAGAAGTAGGCTATACAGCAAGCAATTGCAAAAAATAAATAAAATATAATTGGTCCTCACTAATTAATTTTCCTGATAAAATACAATAGCATTCTATATCATACGGCATACTATAGCACGCAGTTTGAAAAAAATGAAAAAATGAAAAAATCGATGGGTTATAGCCCATGTTTTTTTAAATTAAAAAAAAAAAGGTTATCCTCGTTTCTCATCATTTTGGACCATGGGCTATAGCCCATATCGTACGGCATACTATAGCACGCCGTTTTTCATCATTTTTGAGGATTTGAAAAAAATGAAAAAAATGAAAAAAAACGATGGGTTATAGCCCATGTTTTTTGAAATTTTGAAAAAAAAAGTTATCCTCGTTTCTCATCATTTTGATGGGCTATAGCCCATATCATACGGCATACTATAGCACGCCGTTTTTCATCATTTTTGAGGATTTAAAAAAAATGAAAAAAACGATGGGTTATAGCCCATGTTTTTTGAAATTTTGAAAAAAAGAGTTATCCTCGTTTCTCATCATTTTGGACCAGCCCATATCGTACGGCATACTATAGCCCATCGTTTTTTTAATTTTTGAGGATTTGAAAAAAAAAAAAAAAAAAAAAAACGATGGGTTATAGCCCATGTTTTTTGAAATTTTGAAAACAAAAGTTATCCTTGTTTCTCATCATTTTAGTCCATGGGCTATAGCCCATATCGTACGGCATACTATAGAGCGCCGCAGTCCCGCCCCCTTTCAGAAAAGCGAGTGGCCCAGGAAGTGGAAGCCCCATGCATTCTCCCATCGGCACTTTTAATATAATTTATTTAAAGACGGTTACGCCGCGGACAAAGCCAATTCGGATCGTGACGAATCATGACAATGAACACAATATTTTGGGCCGATCAAATAATTTATAAGACGAAAAACAAAACAAATAGTGTTGTCTCCTGACTTTCTTTTCTTCTTTCTAATGATTTGATCGTCCCAAAATTAAGACACGCAAAATACAGCCCTCGAGAATCTCTTCTATATACCTTCCCCTCCAGTTTCTGGATGATCTTCTTGCCCCCCTTCAGAGCCATCTGTTCGGCCTCGTCCAGCCTGCTGCTCATGTCTTTGATCTGGGCCTCCAGGCCTTTCTTCACCCTCTCCAAGTGGAGCGTGTGCTCCTGTTCCAGACGCAGCTCCTCTGCCACACGCGCCGACTACGGGAGAGAGAGAGAGGGAGAGAGAGAGAGAGAGAGAGAGAGAGTCCAATGATGTCATTACTGATGCTTAACTTGCAGCTTGCCTGGTGATCAATGAAAGTGGCCAAGTTACTGTATAAACACTTTGATCACTGCATCATGTCATTCATCAGCAGTGACGTGTGATTTTCTTCTATCATAATGGATGACGGCAGGGTTTTCCAAAAGATCACAGGGGGCCTTGTGTTTGTACAAGTCCAACATTTTAAACAGAACTGCTTTCATCCACTTTCAACCTGGCATCCCGATTTGAGGTAGCGATGTCACTATATTTTAAAATAAATTTGAAATAGCAAAAATCGCTGATCTACAAGCTCATAATGCACCAGGGCGCGACGGATTCTGAGCTTGTAGATTGGACACTTTTGCTATTTGACACACGAGTGGCGAGAAGGATACAGTGTGTGCTCAGCTTCTGTCCAATATGATAAAGGGGAGCTCCAGGGACAGAACGCTGGGAAAGCACTGGATTAAGCAACATGCCCTCCGGGTTTACCTCACAGCTGGCTTTCTTGATCTTGTCTGAGGATCCTCTCAGCTCATTCTGTAGTTCCTCGTGTTCCTGCTGAAGAGTCTGCAGATCCACTTCCAGATTCCTCCTCCCGGCTCAGAGCTGCCTGGAACTGATCAAGGAAACAAAAGACAACGGTTCATTCCTATAATGCTGACTGCAGATCGGTCTGTCTACCGGCGCTTCAAAACACCGCTCAGACATATTTAGTGCATCTACTAATGAGGCAGTAGATATTGGAATCTTGAGTAACAATTCACCAGATACACTTCTCCCCAGACCTTCCGGTGCATTCACATTTGCCTCTCTCCCCAGTCATGTATGTACTCGGTAAAGCTCTCGTTATCGTCCGTTGTCCACTTCCCATTGTTGTGGGACGCTCTGTTGTTTTTATTTTTTACTTCCTTGTTTTATTGTATTAAGTGTATATGATGTTTGTGTGTATGAGTATAATTATATCCTATGAAAGTGTGAAACAGCTGAGGTTGTGTGGAAAAAAAGAAAAAAAGCTGTTGTAAGAAATATGTATGTTTCTGTGAAGTTGCCCAAACTAAAAACGGACTGCCGTGTGTGTGTATAGATTCTGTACAGCAGGTTCAAGGTTTTCTAGAAAAAGTGCCACTCGGGGCACATGATAGGAGAGCTCCAATAGGAAAGTTATTTTTAGAAAAATGTCAAGTGGCATTTCTTCCTCAGCCTAGTGGGAATATGCCTGCACGGTTGCACCGTAATCGGACGCTGTGTTAATGATTTGCAGCATTTTGTAAAAAACAGGCCACTCCTGAAAAAGCCAATCTTAGCCAATCAGACCCGTCTTGATCACATGACTATAGAGATCATGAGAAGGAGAAGGAGTAATATAAAAAAAATTGTTTTATAAAAGTCTGCCTCCTGGTAGCGCTATAAAGAGCAGATGTGAAAAATGCAGGTCAAAGGTTTTCCCTTGGCCTCTAGGGAGTGTACAAAGTTTTGGGTGCAGTTATGGGTAAAAGCATGAATGGGCCAGTTATAGCGCCACCATGAGGCTGATGTGAAAATCTTCAACTGGCATTTCTTCCTTGGCCTAGTGGGAATGTGCATGCAAAATGTACCTCAAATTGTGGAAAATTGGGGCAGAGGTGCGTCATTAGCATCCAGGGAGAGTGTGTACACAGTTTGGCATCGGACGGTGATGGAGATTAGCTGTACACAGACGGACAGACACACATACGGTCAAACGGACGGAGTGCAGAACATACTTCTTATCTCAGAACATACTTATTGTCTCTACCATGCCTTCGGCCTGGTAGAGACAATAATGTAATTAATGACAAACATTTTGTGGAAACCATACTTATAGTTATTGTAGATTAAATTCACACGTAATAAAATGAACTCTGCACAACATTTTCTGCCCCCCCTCCCCCCCAGATGCAAAGATGTATCCAAAATACAACACATGGGTACCCGAGGCTAATATAACCTGAATGTGGTGGGGGGAGGGGAGAGGAGAGGAGTAAATGGGGGAGGCTGGGGGCGGTAGGTATAGTGAGGGTCTTATGATCCATTCAAAAATCATAAATATGCACCGGCAAAATGTCTGGGGTCATAAATCACTCTACTACACCAGTCAGTCAAACACACGCACATGAACTCAACGCGGTGGGTGTGTGTATTTACTGTATTATACATTAGCCTACTACTAGTCTTTGTCAATAATTTACACTCGCGGCTTTGTGCTGTAGTTTGAGTGGCACCTGCATGTTTCCGCGGGGGAGCGGCGTTCTGACGGCGTTCTGACGGCGTTCTGACGGCGCATTAATTTCTAAAGACAGGAAACATCAGGCCAGTCATTTTTGATTATGGCGCTTGTTAGTACCTGCCTGTCTGCGTCGTGTTTTCTGGGGTGAGCTCCTCTTAGATTATCAATCTGTTGTGTGCAGAATTGATTCATTTTCATCTAATGTTTTTATTTATTTTGCACCTTGGACGTCTGATGTTTTACTTTACTAAAAGTTGTGGCAGCACGATATGAAGAAATCTAGTAAAGTAAAGATTTTACTTCAGTAAAAATAAAGCGTCAAAATATATGTGCACTGCAGTTTACTGTAGTGGAAGTACAATACATTTGAAAATAGCAGATCTACAAGTGATGCCGTTCTGATCTTGTAGATCGGCTGTTCGATTATGTATAAAACAGGGGTAATGTGGTTGATGCATGTTTTGTATACTGATTCAAATCTGCAAAGTAAGACATACAAATTTGACTCTGAGATGTAGGCTAGTATCGTAAAGTAAAGTAAAGTACCAAGTTGTACTTAAGTACAGTACTTGAGTAAATGCAGTTTCGGTATAGTTACTTTCCACCATCTTCTTGTTTATATATATTATTACAGTATTTTACAGTCTACCACATGTTTTTTGTATAATTTATTCATTTTCATTCATGCTTTTTGCAGATTGACATTATTCCTGTCTCCTGTGTCAATCATCATAGTCTGTTGCCCAAACAGACTTTCGGATAAAGATCTCGCTGAATACAAATGATTTGTAACTAAGCAAAGTAAGCATAGATACTGACAGTGGCATGAAAAGTGATCAATCACCCCAGAAACTGTGTTAAACATTGGTTTTCAAAGTGGGGGGAGCATGAGTTTTGAGCTTATACATCTTCTGACATTGGATACTGGGCACTTTCACGAAGTGCGTACGATAATAGAATATATTATGTGTGTATCAAACTGTAGTTGTGTCAACTCATGAAAACATTTCACACAGAATGCAAATATTAGGCTACACGTTTCACTGGACAGAGACAGAGAGAGAGAGAGAAAGAGAGAGAGAGAGAGAGAGTCAACATCCACAACACCACCTCATATGGCCTATTTCGACCTTGATCGTGATCTTGACCTTAGACTTTTTCGAACCGAAAGTGAATCATCTCGGTAGCCTACTAATAATCATATTTCATGAAAATCCAGCGAAAAGCCAATCTTTTTTAGCTTGACCTTCACTTTGACCTTGACATTTGGACGTAATAACTTCAGGGGTCCCCATGAGGGTCTATTTGGTTCTAAGATTTTGTAAGCTCCTGTGTTAAATTAACATTGATAGGTTTCCTAGAGAGAGAAATAATAATTAATAAATAAACATTTGTATCAAAATGGAGATCTTAATGCATATCAAACTGAGGGTCCTTGAAATTGAAAAGGTTTAAAATTACTGGTCTAAAGAATTTATCACGGGATTAGCAGGGATTTGTTACACATCACATAATCTCACAATCTTTGACAATTTACTTCTATTCCTAGTCGCAAGAAGGTCACCCAAGTCATAAACAGTTAGTATGAATCTTTTGTACCCAAACTGTAGTCGAGAATACGTAACTGCATTAGCCTATAGCCTACTATCTCAAAGGATCGTTGCACTTAATTGCACAGTCAGCTTGCTTGAAAGCATTACAAACCTGAAATAAAAGTGTGCAGTCAGTGAGCACAGGAGTGCACGGGACTCGGGAGGGAGCACAAAGGCTCACTCACATCTCAGGGCTTTCATTCCAAAGGAAAGGTGGATTTGCTTACAAATGCAGCAGAGATGTTCCTCCTTGCTACTGCCGTTTCTTTGTGTTCTCTCTGTATTCCCACTCCAGAGGTAGGCTATGTTGTTTCAGTCCTCTGACAGCAGAGGGCAGTATTCAACCAATAATAAAACAAAGAAATCATGTAGGGAGGGCCGCAGGCACCCTATATGAAAATATTTAGAGCCAGAGACCCCCATATGAGAGGAGATTAGTGTTGTTAAACATTTTCAAGAATGTGTTAGTCAAAAATAGCTGGTCTAGAACATTTGCTATAATTTCAAAATTAAAATGCCATGTGAGCTTGTAAATTATTGAATTATTGAATAGGACCCCACTTTGAGAACCACTTGTGCGTTACAAACCGTGTGATTCTGACTGCAGACGCTGGGGGGCGCTGTGTACCAGCGTATATGAGCTGTCTCTGGTCATAGGAACAGGAGCTATTAATTTCGAATCCATTTTCAAGCATTCAGACGAACTCAAGGCTGCGTACAAGATGTGTTTCACTACTATAGGAGCTATATCATAGCTCAGTGTTACACAAGCATGAGATTTAGGGCGTTGGTGACTGGTGAGCCATGCGGAGCATTTGCTGCATCCCAAGCCTGAATTAAAACCTGACCAAATAAAAGAGGGCTCAGGGAGACTCATGGAGGCCAGATTCTGCGAGAAAAATAAGCAACCAGGTCTATGCAAACAAGCCCAAAAGAAAGACTGAAGGCCACATTAGCACTTTAAACATATATGCATCTGCAATATGTTAACTATAGTCTATATTTTTTTTTTATCCCATATAAATCTTTCATATGGGGTTGGCGGAAGGGCCTTTCTGTGTGAATGTTCTCCCCGTGTCCCCTATACTATAGTGGTTTTCAACCAGTGGTCCGGGGACCACCAGTGGTCCCTGAGGGGGTTCCAGGTGGTCCCCATGCTAAATGGAGAGTTGGTAACCAAATGGACCCTTAAAACCAAAGGCCCTTAAAACAAGGCTCCAGACCTCCCAAAACAAACTAGTCAGGCTCCTACTTGGCCTCACCCCCCGAACCCACATCACCCCTGCCCACTTTGACAGGCTGGGGTGGCTTAGGGTCGACGACAGAGTACAGCATCTTGCAATGGGTCTGGTCCACAAGATTCGATACACCACCAAGATACCTATGAACCTGTCTAAATACTTCCTTAATGTAAACGAACCATGTACAACCCAGATTCGGCACAAACAAGGGACTAAATTATTTTACAGTCATTAAGACATGTGAATCCCTTGACTCCTTCAAAACCGCTCTCAAAGGGCACCTACGGATGGCTGCAATTCGAAACTGGCCCCTGTAAATCTGAATCCCCCCCACCGCACAATGGATAGATAGATACTTTATTTGTCCTTTCGGAAATTTGTTTTGTGCACAGCAGTCATCAGGATATACATAAAACATATGCAAACAAACAGATCACACAGTACATAGACAATAAAGAAACAGTGCCAACAGAAGGCCACCAGTCATAGTTCCAAGAGGCATCACATCACACTTTATGCACGGAACTGAGATGGGGCCTGCTTGTTCATAAGTCCTATACTTATGGGAACAAACGATCTTGAGGCCCTAGCCTGCAGGGAAGGTACCATGTACCGTCGCCCTGATGGTAAAAGATGGTATTGGCTGTGTAACGGGTGTGTGTTGTCCCTAGTGATAGCTTTCCCCTTCCTGAGTACCCGGGTCTCATACATTGAGGTCATACTCTCAAATCGTACCCCAGCTATTTTACTGGACACGCTGATGATTTTATGGAGTTTGTTAAGGTCACCATCTAGCCACACCCACCAATATTGTCCCCTCACTTTTCTCCCTCTGCAGTGCCTCTGACTGTATACATGCAAGTTGGAGCCATGGAGTTATTATATATAAACTAGAAGGCAGACTTCTCCTCCTCCCCAGATATTCATTTCAATGGAAGTTGCTCAGTGGGGTTTGAAGCACCGGGTGGGAAGTCTGCCGGAAGTACCCCGATTGGCCTCAACATTGAGGTCAATGGGGCGAGTCCATAGAGTCGTGGACAGACGCACTAGCGTTTGGGGGTGGGGGCAGTCAGACAATAAAAGCATGCATAGTAGCAATTTAAAATGCAGAAGTATGGCATTCTCAGATTTGACGGCTGCTTCATTGCTCTACCGTGTCTCCAAAAACAACTGGCCATATAATGGTCCATTGTGTGACCCGTTTGTTAAGTACATGTATACCGTACTGAATACTGTAGGTGTAGGTATGTTCTGAAGCAGTCCAAAGAGAACGGTAACAGCAATGCTCGCCTTAGAACATGCTCAGCCTGTTTTTCCACCACCCCACGCCGCTTTTTTGTTTTACTGTGAATAAGCCGATAGGCTTATACCTATAGGCCAGACAGCCTACAAAAAGGAATGCTTTCCCATTTGTGTTTCCCTGAATAAAAGTTGGTCACTGCATTTGAAGACAGTGTGCGGGTGTTTGTTCCTTTTTCATTTTTGGGCACCGTACCCTGGCTCTCCTACGCACCTGTAGGTGTGCAAAGGCCTTGCTTTTTATTACTGTGAATAAGGTTCAAATGTAGAATTAAGTTGAGGGATAGGCAGAGTTTAGCTGGTGTTACGTTTAGGAATAAGGTCAGGTTTTGGCACCGTTTTACTGAGGTTAAGGTTAGGAATAAGGTTAGGTTTGTTGCATAATTTACTTAGATTACATTTAGGAATACCAGGCTGAGCAGTTCCGCCGGCTGTACGCCCGGTGTGACTGTGTTTTGGTGAGAGACGTTTGGATAATAGTTCATGGATGAAATTACAGAGGTGATGTCTGCAAAGTAGATATGGCAACACTAAAGCATCCCCATTATGCAAGTAAATAGAAATAGGCCTATATATTAAAGAGGTTATCACGTGTGTGTTATCACATGTAAAATGTCTATTGTGGCCCAGGGTTGCCCCAGAACCCCTGGTAGTCAAGTGTGCCATGTGCACTAGCCCGTGCAAATCCAAAATCCGTCCATGATATGACCCCCCCCCCCCCCCCCATATCAAAAGATTTGTTCCAGCGCCACACAAGGCCCAAGATAAACTTGAAACCTGCTGTCGACGGGCCTTCAGAAGGGTATGGATTTGCCTTCCACTTTGTAATTTGCATTTATAAATAAGTTATTTTTCCTCCTTGCCAAAATAAATAAATAAATAAAAAATCCAATGTGCCCGCCTAGAGCCACTGTTTATTTATTTAGGTGGTGGCACTTGCCAGTGAACTCATTCAGCGCTCAAAATTGAAATAGCATCCCCCCCCCCCTTTTTTAACCGAGTTATACCTTGGACTAAATTGGTTCCCCCCCTAATAATTTAACACCCTCCTTTGTGATTAAAAAAAAACTGTCATCTGAATACAAATTTGTATAACCTTAAAATGAGGGACTTGATCAGTGCTTTGCATCAATGTATAGTTCTGTCCTGGAGTGGAAGCCATATCATAGCTGGGAGGGCCTTAAAGAAATAAAAAAAATGAAAATAAAGAAAATGCATTAATAGACATGCAATGCATAGATGATGGAGTTGTGGGCGCAGTAACATGGACATCGTAGGTAATGACACACATCATCCCCCCCCCCCCCCCCCCCCTCCCTGAGAGCTAATGAGTAATGCCGCGGACGGCGACGCCATTAATCATGATTTGGTTAAGGGCTGTAACGGCGGCGGGAATAAAAAGGGAATGAGTTCACGGAGGCATCGTCGCTTATTGGATTGAGATGAATTCATTCGCGGAAGCAAGTTATGCAATCATATAGCCTACCAGAATTAATGTATTCTTTTTTATAAGATTGACCACCTGGGGTGGGATGGAGTGGTGTGTGTACACTACAATTTAGTATGTGCATGCATAATGCAGCCATTTGTTCATTTGATAGAGTGCTTTTCAAAGTTTATTTTGGTGACCCTTTCAATTAAACTAAAGTTGTTTTGATAATAATAAAAATGTCACTTTTTTCTTTTCAATTTCAAATATATATATTTTTTTAACAACTTATCTGAAGACTATTAAATACTTTCTGTGTTAAACACTAAAAGTGTGTGCCCCAGACAATCACACCTAAAAGGACGTGTAGTTACTGGAAATGCACCGGAAATGGGTTTATTTCTGTATTTACTTAATTAATACCGTTCCTGACAACTTGTTGTTCTGTTCGCTGGACACTATTGAAACATAACTTTTTTGAGCAGTAGGCCTACTTACGTATAGACAAACACTGGAACTACGAGAGGTGTCGCCAAAAACACTACTAAAATGAATGTTACATACAGTAAGACTTTAATCACGTACACCCCAGCAGGAAATAAGTTAACAGATCGACCAGCTCACTGTCGATACACTATTTTCAGCAAAAGCATAGCCCACAATAAACATGAAACAGAAAATACCCTGATGGAGGCGAAAGGAACTTGTTGGAAGAACGTGTTCCTTCCACGCGCTACCTCCAACCATGCAGGGACACTCCCCCATCAGGTGAAAAGAAGCGGCTTGGACTCCTCATGCAGTGAAGGACCGTCCTAAAGTCGTCTCTTCGATGCTACTGAAAATTTCTGACGAGCCGAAATCATTTCGGCACTACAGCGGTAAGATAGGAGTATGAATTGGCCCTTATGTCTCAGTGTAACCATGGCTCATCCAGGCCAGAGCTAACTTTGGACGGCTCCCGTAGGTCTACGAAGGACACATAACTGTGTGTGTCATTGAAGGTATGTTCAAGTGCAACTATACTCATACATACTCAGGAATGCAGCGGCTATAGCGAGAGAGCACTTCGCATCCTCTCTATCTCTCCTCCACTCCCCTAATCTCCTTGATCATTGATCGGATTGATTTGTCAAGTATTGATCCTCTTCCGGCCGGCCTTATCGGAGGCGAACTTCAAGTACGTACGTCTGCGAGATGAGGGCGAAGATTATTGGAGAGTCTTGAGGGGGCGCGGGAGGGGGAGGGGGTCGACTTTGACAGAATCTCAATTTCCACTGGGTCCTCGCTCGCTAGTGCAAGTGTTGACAAAGTTTGTTTGCTGCCGGAGAATTCATCACGTCTTCCCCATTCTGTTGAGCTTCTCATTAGCCCGGGATCATTTTGAATGTGTGAGTGGCATCCCAGATGTGCAGTTTAATCAGCGCAGGTTGCAGTCAAAAAGCTTCTCTGGTTCACGCAGGGTGTTTGATTTGGACCGGCAGCGGGCATGCTCACCAGTGTTAAATAGTGGTGGAACAACTACGGTACTCACATTATTCACTAAGTAAAAGTATAAATATACTGCAATGTAGACATAATCTGTTAAAAGTAAAAGTCTGGTAATCCAAATTTACTTGAGTAAAAGTACAAACGTATTATATTATACCTATCATACCAAAAGTAAAATAACTCATTATGCAGAATGTAAGTATTTTTGAAAAGATGCAACTCGTTGTGTGATCGGCTATTTTCAAATTGAAATAACTTGCGTATAACGTATACTCAACTCCCAGTACTTTAGTCAAAGTATAGATACTTCTGGTCAAATATTGCTCGGCTACAAGCAAAACGTCGTTCAATCAAAATGGTACTTGAGTTTTAAGTGCTGGCTGGAGCACTTGCTTTAAAAAGATACCACAACTTGTGGAATGACCTGACACCATCCATTAAAGGACGTGTGACATTGTTTTTTTTTAATTGGACCTGAAAAAACCTCCATTAGGAGATGAAAAGGTACCACATTATAATTGCATTAGTGAGGACAAATTATAATAAAAGATAGCTTGAAAATGGGTGGTTATTTAAGTGTTCAAAAGTAGTCTACTCATTACAACGTAGCCTCTTTAAAAAATAATAATAATATCAATGCTGTATATCGTCTCTGTCGGGTGGGAAAAAGTGTTACTTTTCAGGATTCAAATTAAAAAATATCAAAAGCAGCAGATCTACAAGCTCAACACCCATTGCTTCGCATCGTGTTTTGAGCTTGTGGATCTGCCACTGTAGTATGATCAAGTCTCCATTCATTTAAAAAACAAAACAAAACAAAAAACAAAACGCAAAAAGACAGAATATGGAGATGAGAGGTTTCTGACCGGCGACGACAACGGAAATAAACAATACTGTATTGTGAAAATGTATGTAGACCGATCCACCCATTTAAGATTCTCCAGAAAGAAAGAAATACAATGTGTGTAAGTAGATGTGCAGTCTAATCATAGCGCAGACAGCAGCCAAAGCGTCTCTGCACCCTGCAGGGCGGTGTGTGATTTGGCTGCTGGAAAGCCAGCGACTGCCACTCGCTCACTGGTGTCTGGTTACCGTAGGTTGTGCCATTTGGCCATGCAGGCAGAGGCCATGTGGACACTACGTGTTGCTTTGTTCTCGTTTCTTCATTACTCGTCCTCGTCCACGTGTTGCTTCATGCACTCTGCGCTCTGGAAGCCTGGCAAAAATGTGCAGCCCAGAAGACTTTGATCTCAATTTGCCAAAGGAGAGGATTGATATATGGCTTCTTCCCATGCGATTTGGCAATTCTGATAAACCCGCCACATATTGGCATACTGGTCCCCGATTGGAGCCGCACAACTTCGGGGGAGGCAAAATCCAATCCCTAACCGAGCGGGGACAGACCCTATCTGCAGAGGGATCATTATTATAATTATATTATTATTATATAGGCTAGTGTACTTTCGAGGCTAGCGTACCCATAGGCAGAGACAATGTTTTTATAATCGTCATGGGGGCCCGCCCCCTCCCCCCTGCTTATAACCCCCCGCAGCGGGGGGGTTATTCGTTTCACACCAAACCAAGGTTTAGGTTCTAAACACTTATTTGTAACACTTTTTAAACGTGTCAGTGTTTAGATTATAAACAGAAGAGCATGTTTAAATGCAGTCATCTGGCTACTCCTTCTCATTGTGAACAAGTAGCCTATTGCAGAGGACAGTACTCTGCATACCCTACCTGGCAGGTGAAAACAAGCCACCAGATTAGCGTTTGAATGCCTGATCAATGTGGACAGGCAACGCGGTCCACCCCCCACCACCCCCCTGCCCCCGGGCCAGGACAAAAGAGGTGTTAGACGAGAATTGGTACAAACTGGACGGACTGAGGCGAATATATATTCCATATATTCAGGTCTAATTCCTAATGGGGGCTTGAGCCTTGTCGCCCCCACGGAGTATAGGTCACTGCCCATAGGGCAGGTTCCTGCCCTATGGGCCACATGTGTTTGAATGTAGGTGGTTATTATGCTCGGTAGCCTGCTGATGTTGATTATCACAGTCACTTTCAACCTGGCATTCTGGACATGTTCGACTCATTATAGGTGAACATTTAAAAAAATATCAGAAAATACGTGGCTAATGTGTGCAACCTACACACCTGTCACTACCTTGACTACTGTTGTGTCCTTATACGCCATCATCCTCCCACCCAACACTGCCATGCGTCTGTCTCGTGACAGCCTGCGGTGCCAATCTGCCCGTCATTTCCTCAGTGCCCTCAGTCAGATTGCCCTTGCCCGCCTTGGTCCGCAGCCACTCTGTCACTCCAGGCTGACAGCAGGCATGGGCTCAGCCAGCTAACGGCTTCCTGGCGCCCACTCACCTGGTCCGAGGCCAGGGTGGCCTTGCACCGAAGGCTTACAAATGTTGTAATTAGGATGACTAATTCCTTAGCTTCACGAATTAGGGGCCGCTGTCAGCTGTGTGTGCTCGGGCGGGCGGGCGGGCGCGCACACACACACACACACACACACACACACACACACACACACACACACACACACACACACACACACACACACACACACACACACACACACACACACACACACACACACACACACACACACACACACACACACACACACACACACACACACACACACACACACACACACACAGCTTGAGGACTCGTGTTAGTGTGTTCTGTTGTAGGTTTTCACCCTGGCTCTTAAAAAAACAAAAAACATACAAAAGCACACACCCAAGTGTGAAGCAAGCGGTGCCTTTGATGAGCTTCGCTCGCACGTGTGCAGTGTCAGCCAGCGGGTTTTAAGTAGTTGCCAATTAGTTGCAAGTGGTAAAAAGTAATTAAGTACATTTACTTAGGTAACATTTTGAGATACTTTTATCTATACTGGAGTATTTCCAATTTCCAATACTTTTACTTCTACTCCACTACATCTCGGATCCAAATATTGTGCTTTTACTCGACTACATTTTTTGAAAATGTGTACTTTAAGTATATTTTGATGCCAATACTTTTGTACTTTTACTCTGAATTTTACGTGTAGCTAGTATTTCTATATTTCAGTATTGATACTTTTACTTAAAAGTTTGTATTTACGTTTTTACTCAAGCAGTGGTTTTCCACCACTGTTTGCAGGTGTTTATGCTACATACAGACAGACAGACACACACAAACAAAGAAACACACACATGGGTGTAGAAGCGGCTAGCACTGCTTATGAAAACATGAAAACAAAAAAAATCTTTTTTTGTTTAAGATTTAGTTCAACAGGCTGGCACATGCATAGATCACTTTTTAATAAACACTTCAACGTGCCACGGGCGTGTGGAATCTCCAAGAAGGATGGTGCATGCAGGCGAGAGCGGTGAGCTACAGTCAAACTCGGGCCAAAGTCCTGTCTCCTGATGGCGGGACTAATGAGTTTGAGATACCGGTTGGTGTCCTACAAGAGGAGATACCCTGGCTCCATTCCATTCCTGCCCCGAGAATCACAATCAACTGCAGAGCAGAGGCTCTGGGTTTCAGCGGTGCCGTGGTCGTGGAATTATAGTCAAGACAGTCCAGTGTTCCCAAATGGTCGAAAACGGTTTCGTCGAATGGGCTCGGCTCTCAAGCTTGCGCACAGGGTTGTGCAAGAAGTAGGGGTGGGACGATATGGGTACCTCACGATACGATATATATCGCGATATTAGGCCCTTGCTAATGATAACATCACGATATTCTATATATTGCGGTATTTGCGATATATCAATATATTGTATGAAATTTCATCAACGACATATCACGATATCTGCAACTACAAAATACTTGGAACTGGAAAAAAAACGCTATTTCCGGGCTCGGACACAGGGAGGGACACACACATAGCTGTCTATAGCAGTGGTTGCACCACTCAAGCACTAAATGAATACACAATAAACTTCCCCTTTGCCTCATACCCTCATCATAATACAAACACCACCAACTGACCATTATCACTGCACTGGTATCATCATAATGCCTCACAAACACCACCAACTGACCATTATCACTGTCTGTGGACTTGTCCACTGCTGGGGAAATGCATTCTGCATTTTGTATTCCCATAAAGCTGTTTGGACAAATCACCATCCAGTACTTCTGGTTGCTGTGGAATCTGAGAGTGGGGTTTGCTCTATTTTAGCTGTCATTTCCTCCTTTTCCAAGCATGTTGTTCACCACTTCATTATGAAAAACATTTTATTTATTTGAAATCGATATTTTAATAATCGATATTGATTATTTATCGCGGGAGGACGTATCGCGACGATATATATCGCAATATCGATATTTCAGCACAGCCCTAGAGGTAGCTTGTGTCGGATGAATTTGATGAAAAAGTGGCCTAGTCTCTCTCAGACAGCAGAGAAAGGAAAGGAACTACTGGCTGTGGAAATAGAGTGAGGCTTAGATCAGCCTTAAGCACAATGCCAAGAAAATGAAAGTGATGCCACTCAACATGGAGCACAGAGCCACTACGAGCTGCGTGGCTCGAGGTGGTCAGGGATTTCAACCACCTAGATGTCCCCGGATTGCCTCGACGGAACAGCATGGTTCCGAAGGTCCAGGAGCACAGTACTTGAATAAATGTACTTAAGTTACTTTACACCTCTGGCGGTGGAAGAAAAGTGTGTGACTGGCGGTTGAGATTCTTTTTTTCAGCAGGTGCATCGTCGGGTTTGTCGTTTGATTAGTTTACAAAGAAATCCAGGCATCCAGTAACTGGCGAGCCGAGAAAGTACGGTGTTTGTGTGTTTGTTTGTTTGTTTTGAAGGCAGAATGGAGGGATAGGAAAGAAACTTCAACGAGGTGTGGCAGTAAGCGGAGAGAGTGAGCGATTTCAATATACCTCACTAAACCAATTGACTACTGCTGCAATATTCTCTATTGAGAGAATGGCAAACACTGCAGGAGTGAGTGTGTGTGGCCGACTCAGACTGTGTGTGTGTGCGCGTGCGTGTGTGTGTGTGCAGTGTTGGAAAGAAACTATAATGCATTTACTCAAGTACTGTACTTAAGTAAAAGTTTTATATAGTTTACTTCACTGGAGTGTTTCCAAATGTCAGTACTTTTACATCTACTCGACTACATCTCAGTGGCAAATATTGTACTTTTACTCCACTACAATTATTTGAAAATGTTATTTAGTTAGTTAGTTAGTTTGTAGGTATAGATTATTACAAAACATCCATTTCAACCTTGCTTGTAGAACTGCTATCTACAAAGCATTTTGGAAACATTTGGGAACTTGTAAAATGGCACATTCTGCAAAATGAGTACTTACTTGAGTACAATTTTGAGGATTTATTTTACTTGACTGGAGTATTTTCAGCCTTTTTACTTCTACTCCATTACATCTCAGAGGTACATACGGTAATGTACTTTTACTCCACTATACTTATTTGAAAACTAGTTACTTTGTAGATTATGATTTATGATACATAACCACTTCAGCCATATACAATATACATTTAGTCCATTTGAAATAAGTTGATCTACAAGTTCACATTGCGTCGCTATGCAACACATTGTGAGCTTGTAGATCTGCTGTTAAAAAAATAAAGTTTATACACTTGAAAACTTTCTGAAAATGAGTAAACTTTCAACTTCTGGTACTATAAGTACGTACATTATAATACCAATACTTTTGTACTTTTACTCAAATAAAAATTGAATTTTGGACTTTTAATTGTAAGAGAGTATTTCTACATTGCAGTATTGATACTGTTACTGTACTTAAGTAACAGTAAAATTAGTACTTTTTCCACTCTTGCCAGCGTGGACACACAAGCTACAGTAGATTTTCAGGGCCACTCTTCCCAAAGCACCTTCCTTGTGGCTGTGTTATATCTGGTTAAGTAAGGAGATATCTGTGTCTATGATTCCAAAGTGCTGCCCTTAGAATTCGTCTCAATATCCTTTTGTTCGGTTCATTGCCTAATTACCGCTGACAAAGAGCAGCTGCGAGGTACATGGTATTAGGAGAGCTAATGAGCCAGTGGTAATGAAAGACTGGGTGATATAGTACTGTATATATCAGTGGTGGAACAGTACTGTATATATCAGTGGTGGAACAAGTACTCACATGTTTTTTACTGAAGTAAAAGTATCAAATAATACTTTAATGTAAAAATATCACTCTTTTTCAGGTAAAAGTGCGGAATTCTACATTCCGTTAAAGTATAGAGGGTATGCGCATGCTTAAAGTGAATGGCACATCGAGTGGCAAAGTAACATGCAAAGTGAGTTTAACATTGTTTAATGTTGTTTAATGCAATCAGATAGGACTTTTCTGTGTGGATGTCTGGGCTGTCAAGGCCAGAAAGTAGTTTTTTGCCACTCAGTAGGCGTTCCTGCATAATTTCCGGTTTGATGATGATGTCACGCGCATACCCTAGTCTATTGGTATCAAAATCTACTTGAAGTGCAACAAGTAGAAAGTAGGCTACTGCTTATGTAGAATGACTCGTTTCACAATCTTTCAAACGTAGAAACTAAATTTAGATAATAGCAGATGTACAAGCTCACAATGCATAATAATGCGACACATTCTGATGTGAGCCTGTAGATCTGCTAATTTCTTTTATAATTTATTCTTGGGCTTTAAAACCTTCATTGATATGACAGACAGTGGTCTCGTATAGCCAGACAACTATTCCACAATCTCCGAATGCTATATAGAGTCTGTTACACCTACCAAATTCGAGTAAGGAAACTGCCATTTCTGTTCTCGGAAATATATATTTTAAAATATGCTAAACAGCTATAGCTACGTATATATGCTTAGATGATTTATATTTATATTGGGATACATTTGCGTGACTCTAAAGTCGAAACGAAGGTTACGAAGAGTCTCCACTTCCGCTTTATCGCTTGCTCATGCATGATAGAGCTTCCGTTGCTCCAGACTGTATGACGGAAAGCATTTGAAAATTGCAAGAGGCAACAATCTGGCAACGTGAGACGAATAGGACAGTAGACTGACAGGACATGGGGAGAAAGACATGGGGACTGACGAGCAGCAAAGGTCGTCGGGATCGGGATTCGAAACTGTCAGGCTGGAATTGCAGCCTAGGGTTCCCGGACCACCACGCTGGCAGCCTGGGCCAGATCGTCTATTTTCAAATGTCTGAAATGTATATAGCACTAAAGTTGTTAATGTATGTTTTGTAATAATAATAGTACAAATCCACAAAGTAAATCATTTTCAAATAATTGTAGAGCAGTACAAGTACAATATTTTCCTCCGATATGTAGTGGAGAAAAAAGAAGAGAAAGTAAAATATCTCTTTACTTGAGTAAATGTACTTAGTTACTTCACACCACTGCATAGTGATACAGATGGGCAGGGAGGCTCACTTTTGATTCAGCAGTGCACATTCAACATATGGTATTTTTTGATGTATTGTGGTGGTCTCAGCATTTATACATCCCATTTGTCATATCCCGATGGAGCAAATTGTCTCTCTTAACACGGCAGCATTTCACAGGCAAATGCTTCCATGACTTTAGGAGTTATAATGTTAATTAGGATGTGGAAGCTTGGTGTTGACGATGCAAATCAGCCAACATCAACTCGAGACTTCTCCTATGGCCTTCTCTGTGACCTTCTCCACTCCCTCCTATATGCAGCATTCAGGGTTCCGGCTCCGAGTGTGTGTCCATCAGTGTTGATTTATTTAGTGTTATATTTAGTCAACTAAAACTAGACTAAAGCTAAGATTTTAGTTGACAAAATCTACAGTCGCCTAAACGTTCGGCGCGGTGGTGCCTCTCGTGGCTCAAGTTCGCTTGAGACGGTGCGCCTCCGTCGTGGTCACAAACGATACTTTATCGGCCAAAAACATCATCAACCCACAGAATAACGACAAAACACCATACTGAGCTCGTCGGAAGGTCAGTATCTCACCGACCAATCAATCTAGTCTGATTAAATGTGATAATGTCCCATTCAGTGCATTGACAGCATCCGCTGTCAATGCGTATTCCCCTCTACACCAAATCTCTGCATCTCACACATTGTGAGCTTGTAGATGCTAAGCCTTGCATTGTTTTTGCTCTCCCCAGAATAGGAATGCTAGGGTTCATGTGGGATAAAATATGTAGACAAGCATGCATTGCAGAGGTCAGCGCTCACTTTTCACCTCCCTGGAATGACATTGCAATGCAGACAGCGCTCTGAATACCATACATATTCTGTAGATCTTCCTGGTTGGCAGATAAGGCCAACAGTTGCAGCATGACAATGGTCTGGTTTTGCCAGTCACCCGCGTGTCATTTACTCTCAGTGGAAAGAAGCCACCACGCCATGCACAGGACTAAACCACATGAATTATGGATCAGTCCCCCCGGGGGCCAAACACCACCGGGGCCCGAGCAGCAGCCGATATCGTACCCTGTGAGGTGCCATCCAACACATACAGATTCACCTCGACTCACACAAAGTGACAATGCTTCGGTTTATGAAGTCAAGGTCACGGTCCCCGTTTTGTCGCGAGGAACCGACAGTACATAAAGATGACCACCAATCAGCCAACTCTTCCTGTATTGATGCTCCAGTTATTTTGAGCCTGAGAGAGGCACAGTGTAGCCTGGCTGGAAGTTGTGTGCGTGATGTGACAAGAGGAACGTTTTGTCATCGTTATGCTCACTCCTCTCACGCAAGATGTGAGCAGTGCCTAAACGCTCGTCTGTCTGTCTGTCTGTCTGTCTGTCGCCTCAACAGCTACCGCTGGGTGACCTAAAGTGGCACTGTTGAGCAGCCTAAAGGGCCATTCACACTTAGCACTATAGAGCGTCGCAGTCCCTCCCCCTTTCAGAACAACGAGTGGCCCAGGAAATGGTTCTCCATTCATTTTCACCATAGGCGATTCCTAAATTATTTATTTAAAGACGGTTAAGCCGCGGACAAAGCCAACTCGGATCGTGACAAATCATGACAATGAACACAATGTTTTGGGACGATCAAATAATTTATAAGAAGAAAAACAGCAAAAAAAGTGTTGTAACCTGCCGTTTTTTTCTATTTTCTAATTATTTGTTTGGTTGAAGCCAGAACAAAGTTTTAAATTTTGGGTGAAATATTCTTTTAACTATTTTTTCGTATGAAGACTCTCACTCAGCAAAACTGTTCTGTCGATAAAGTTCAAATGAACAATAACTAAAGCTGTGGAAAGCATATCAACTTCAGTCTTTACGTCCAATCCTATAAGAGTTGGCTAGGAAGAGGTGGACTAATTGGTTCTGCTTTGCGTTAATTCTACCGGTTGTGAGTTTCCCACCAGCATAGTCCCTTGGAACATTTTTAAATCGCTCAGCTATCGACAAATCATTTCTCCTCAGTTCGGTTAAATATTGCTGTGATAAGCACGGTTGCGTTTGTCCAAAGGGCATTTAAATGTACTTCAGTATGTCACACATCAGAAATAGCAGACCTACAAACTCACAGTGAGCTTGTAGGCCTTGGCCTACAGGTCAATGATTCCCAAACGGTTTAAGTGTAACTGGTGAAACAAGTCCAACATCCCAAGTTGGGACACCTTATGCACCACCACCGTGGCCAGCTGCCCCACCCCTAGACTATACAACCCGCCTAGACTATCCTTGCATCAACCCGCTATACCTTAATCAAACATTTTTCAAATTGATTTTAATTACAGAATATCGGTCAAAGCATCGGTAATCGGTGGTCTGGGGCAATCAAAAATATGGACTGGCACTGGACCCCCCCCCCCCCCGGCATGGGTCTGCCTCTATACGACGGAGGAATGGAGGAGTTCAGTGCTTTTGTTTGTTGCCAAGGGGGAAGGAAATGATAAATTAGGACGGTGGGGAGAGGCAGGAGGAAGCTTCTGAGGCGTATACGGCAGGATTAATTCCCTTATTAGTCTCGACGCTGCTAGACCGCAGTGGTCTAATACCATCTTTTTTTTTGTATGGATTTGACTCAATTTAGATTACGCCTCTCTTCACTCTCACTGTCACACACGCACAGACCTGCGTACACACACACATTTCCGACTTGCGCTGTCTCCATCCATTTGTCCTATAGCTCGGCGTGTTGCGGCGGGGCATAGGCTTATTGCTTGCTCGTCACCGCCGTGCGTCAGTGATGAAGCAGGACAGTAGGGGAAGACATTGGAGATTGGTGAGGTGCACGAGCGCCATTATCAGAGCATGCTCAGGCACACACCACACACCAAATGCGCACAAGCGTCCACGCACGCACAGATGCAAGCCCACACATTACTTACTATATACTTCTGAGGACATTTTAGGAAGATTTGAACTACTTAAATCCCATATGGTCCCCCAGGGCCCTATACCAGTGTATTTTTGTTCATGTTTTAGGTTATTGTTGGTTAGGAATGCTGTTTGTATGTTTTCTTTCCAGTTTTAACCTTAAGTCTAAAATGACTGAATAGACGATCAACAAGCTCACAAGGCGCCGCACTGTGACAAATTGTGAGCTTGTGAATCGGCTATTTTCAGGTGCGTAACACCGGCATGCAAGCATGAATCCTCCTAGCCTAACCCCTAAACCTGACCTCTAAATGCCTAAAACTAACTATTCATAGTTGTAAGACTAACTCCCCAACAATGTCCTCACAATGTCCATTGCTCAAATTCTACTACAGCCTATACTTGTGGGGACATTGCGAGCTCACAAGTAGCCTATAATAATACAAGCACACAGGCACACGCACACACACACACACACACACACACACACACACGCAAACACACACACGCACATGCAAATGCACACGCACACAGCAGAAAAAAGAAAACAATATGGCATCCTACTTGGCAGGGCCATTAAGGCAGAGTGAGAAGTTTGTTCCCTCAGAGTAACAGAGCAACTTTCACAGAGGAGGATATAGTGATTTTCAAGGTGATTAAAAAGCCATTAGCAGAACGACTCTCTCAGGTAATTCACAAGGTAGTCATTCAAGACCCAGTTAGGAACCAGGAAGTGGGTCGGTTTGACGAAATGACTGTTATTAGATGAAGATATTATGCCAAACTGCTCAAGTGAGAACGCTCCTCTTCCCCTCCCTCCCCCTCCCTCCCTCCGCCTCTGCAATCTCTCAGAGCTAATGGCACTCATTTGGAAAGATAGGGGTTCATTTCTTTTTCTGCATTTTCTCACCCATGTCAAACGGGGCGTTGTATATTCTCATCTTTTAGGGGCTGTGTCCGCAGATAGTGGCAGACAAAATAGGTACTCAAGTCAAAAATGACTCAACTATACAAGTGAAGGTTGGTCTGTCAAATGTCACTGTCCACACTGTAGAGGTCTTCACAGGTCCAATGTGACCAACCTGAACTCAAATAGGCAAAGAATTGAGTGCTATTATTAGATTTAAATCGTTCAATGATTTAAATCGTTCAATCGTTCAAGGGCTTTAAAGAGTGGGGGGTCCGAAGTTCAAAAATATTATTTGGGGGGCTCTCGGCCTGAAAAGGTACAGTAGAGAAACAATGCCCTAACCTAAATGATCAAGAAATAGGCCAATGTTGAATAATTTCACACAAACAACAGCTAGTTTAAAACTTTGTTATACATAACAACACTTAGGCCTATAAGAAAGTTCTGCAAAGGTGAATGGGAGTTTTCCCACTTTTTCGATTTTGATCGTTCAGTCGAGAGAAAAAGTGACATGAATGACCATTGCTCCTCTCCAAACGGTTGTACTGTTTTCTACTTGAGGTGCCCAGGGTTCTGTGCCCAAAAGCTCTGCACCCCGAGAGATAAGTGCGTGGCAGAAAGGCGCTGCATGGGCAAGTTCAAAACACACGTTCTAGGAACACGCTTCAAGCTCGTGGCTAGACAGCAGGCTGAAATGTGAAACACCACTCATATTTCTTGACTTAAGTAAAGTAAAAGTCCGGAATTAAAAATGGGCTTGAGTAAAAGTATAGCATTGTCATCAAAATGTAGTACCAAAAGTAGAAAGTGCATAATGTCTCGTTTCAACTTTTCAAAATGTATAAAAATCCTTAATTTTAATAGCAGATCTACAAGCTCACAATGCGTCGCATCGTGACACATTGTAGATTGGCTATTTTCAAATGGCTGAAGTGTATATAGGGCTGAATTGGTTGATGTATGTTTTGTAATAATAAAAATCCAAACCTACAAAGTAACTATAGTATAACTAAATTGCCAATAATTGGAGTGGAGTAAAAGTAGTAATATTTGCCTCTGAAATGTATAGTAGTAGAATTAAAAGTACGGACAATTGGAAATACTCCAGTAAAGAAAAAAAAGAAAAAAAGAAATAAAATAAGTACAGTTAATTAAGTAAATGTACTTAGTTACTTTCCACCACTGAAAACCACTCCAGTACCGTGAACTGTATAAGCTCTCAACTCATAGAAATGTAATGTAATTAAGGCTTGGGCAGCTTATTTATAGTAGCTACGAGGGGTATAATATTCTCAGAAGCCTTTCCTCGCCTACAAATGTGATGCTTCTATCTCATCATCCGTCAGGCTAAACAATAATAGTAACAATAATAAAAAGAAAAAACATGTTCTCAGAAAGGGGAAAGTATTATCCGAGTCCCGAGACCATGAAGTCATTATTTGCCTGTCATCCCGTCATGAATGCCATGAATTGCGTGCGAGGCATGCTTTTCGAATGTATATTATTTCCTCTACCGCTCCCGTTTCAAATTATAACCCATAATGTAAATCTAATTCGTTACACAGGCTTATTGGCTTGCATCTTTCATACCGGCGGCCCCGTTATTATTTTCTTTTGACGATTGCTTTGCGGAATTCCTGTTCCATGTCACGTCTTGTCACGAGCGAATCTATGTATAGCGATTATGGTCTGCAGAAGTCAATGTGTGTGTGTGTGTGTGTGTGTGGGTGTGGGTCTCTGCAATGATCCTATCTCAACCCATTATGTCAACGGAAAGGTTGGAGTAAGTACATAAAATGTACACATTAGTACACAACTAATTGGAGTATCTACAGTAGTTCAATTTCCCTTCTCCCATGGCTCTACCTCTGTGTCATGGGCTCAGAATAGCTCCATGTTCCTTTCATCTCCACGCCATCATGTGATATAATAACTGTTCTTTGTCTCTGACCCGCCGGATCCGCACGGAGCGAGGGTCCACGTGCTTTTATCCTGTGCTTTAATTGCTAACACAAACGAAGCACTGCAAAGAAGACCAGGAATTCTCATAAGCTCGGGTTTCAAACAGAATTTTCAAACGGTCAGGGGGCTGTCAAGAAGTTCATTTTTTATGATGCTTTTTTTTCTCCATCACTAGCGCCTTCAAGGTTTAATTGGTTGAATTCTCAGAACAAAGTCTCTTTTTTTTATATCTCTGTCAAGCCTCTGTTCCAATACTGCATGGGTGGCTATACGACAGAATAGAGTTATTACAATTCACAAGGCGTGCCTTTTTGGTAAAGGGAGTTTCGTCCCTGTCAGTCGGTACTTGTATGCTGTGAACAATTTCAACCTGGCGCCCATAGTTTAAGACGGCAGGTCATTACAGGCCAGAATGTTAACTCATAGAATGCTGAAAGCGTTTTTAAACGTTTTATTATAGCCAAGCGCAAGAAGCGCATAACGTTTTTATACGTTTTATGGTCCAAAAAACGTTTTTTTATTGATTACTTTAGTTCAACTATATTTGCGCCCGGACAACTCATAATGTAACACCGATCGGCTCTAAAAAGAGTTAAAACCCCCCCCTGCTGAAAAGAGGTGTTGGTCTGAGAAGCGTCTGGCACCGCCTATTGGTTGGTCTATGCGAGGACGTACGACGTATTGGAGACGGCCGTCCGGCATAGACCAACGCAGATGTCAGGGGATCTAAAATGGATGGGACAATGCTCTTGTTTGTGTGAATACACTCGATTCCCCCTCCCCTCCTGTTTCTACATGGTTTCTCCCGAGGGAGAATGGTGGGGGGGGGGGGTCTCTTCCTCTTGGATCGCATTGGCAGTTCCCCCCCCACTCCCGAGTCCCCACTGCTTTCAACTGCAAGGCTTGCACTCACTCTCATTCTCGGAACAAGATACAACGCGATTTGCTCTCTGCCCGTATATAAACCTGCAACGATCGGCATTTGATTTCATAACGTAACGTTTGCCAGACACATGTGGAGTTAGTCATGGACAGATTGCACATCATTATCGAGGGCCCGCCATGATACGTTGGTCGCTGATCGCAAGCCGTACTGCTGCTGCGCTGCTCGCATCCAACCATCCAATCCACCCCCCTTTCTCGTTACAACAGGCTATTATAAACTCACCGTCGAGCAGCCTGCCCTGCACCTAATGTGATAAAATGAACGGCAGGACAAAATCGGATCGATTATTATCTGTCTATCAGCAACATACGGGTGTTTGTCTTGCAACGACAGGTGGTGCTTTCTCGTTTTTTTTCTTCCAAATACGTTGACGTGCTGCTTCTGCTGCTGTCGCATCCATCTCGTTGTTTTTCTTGTTTTTTTTCCCAAACATGTCCAGACACAATCCGATCCAGTCTCGCGTCTCACCTTATAGATACGCGAGACTGGATCGATGAGGTTAGTGGTATGTCTGGACATGTTTGGAGCGGCACACGACAATCGACAATAATGTTGATTATGCAAGATAATTTCCTCAAAGCCTAGTTGCCCCCCCCCCCCCCCCCCCGTTACTGCGATTGTTTGTAGCTCGAATCACAGAATGAGTTCAATGAGCGTAGGGAGAGGGCACATATGGGGCTACGATTGAAGAAAGTTTCCAAGTCCGTTTTATGATCAGATAATGTGCATCAAGACTCTCTGCTTTCATAAGAAAAAAACTAATACTGTAATTGCGAATGCAATGAGCACTTACTATGAGACCTAGCAGATCACGTCTGTCTGTCTGTCTGTGTGTGTGTCTGTGTGTGTGTGTCTGTCTGTCCCGCTTACTGTATATGTGGACCTGGCCCTTTTGTGCCCATATATGGAGCTGAGTGATTTGTGAGTCATGGTGACATGAGTGTGATGGCGTGGTCCTGCTTTGGGGACTCCTTATATGGTTATGGCTGAGTCATGGTGACATGAGTGTGATGGCGTCTTTTGTGACCATATATGGAGCTGGCGTGGTCCAAGCACTAACTATGACACCCTGCAGATCATGTCTGTAATTTATTCTAATTGTTATTGCAATTTACGATCTGCGTTCGCCTTCCGCGTTCGCGCGTCTTACTCGTAATAATAAAAATCACACCCCTGTGAAGTGAGCAGTGCAATGTTGTGAAGTGAGCAGTGCAATGTTGTGAAGTGAGCAGTGCAACATTGCACTGCTCACTTCACTGGGGTGTGATTTCTATTATTATTACAGTATTAGTATTTTTCTTATGAAAGCAGAGAGTATTCTGTTTCATACGGTATATAGTATGTACATGTCGCTATAGGCCTTATTTTGTGAATATTTAGTTGTTAGGTCCATGCTCTCTAAAATTATCTTTTTCAGAGAACTTTAGAGATGGCATGGGCCTGAATAACTATTATTCACAAAATAAGGCCTATAGCGACATGTACATACTATATACCGTATGAAACAGTCGACTCTCTGCTTTCATAAGAAAAATACTAATACTGTAATAATAATAAAAATCACACCCCTGTGAAGTGAGCAGTGCAATTGCACTGCTCACTTCACAGGGGTGTGATTTTTCTCGGTGGTATTTTTCTTATGAAAGCAGAGAGTCTACTGTTTCATACGGTATATAGTATGTACATGTCGCTATAGGCCTTATTTTGTGAATAATAGTTCTTCGGGTCCATGCCTTCTCTAAAGTTCTCTGGTGGGCGCAAGCTGCATTCAATAGCCAATTAGTGACAAACTGTATATGTGTACAATGTGTACTGTTTTCCTCCTAAAAGTAGACATTCAGGGCTTTCATTCGGTATATGGTTTGTATAGGATATTATTTGTGCTCAATTTTATATCGGTCTTTTGAACTAAAAAAACTGAACTGAAATGTCTGTCAACTTCAGGCCTCCATATCTCTGTTGTTTTTTTTCACAAGCAGCGTGCAGGCAAAAGCAGGTGTTAGAAAAAGGTCAATATCTCCAGAATGGAAGATGGTAGAATCATAATTTTTTTTTTAAATTGAAGTGGACAAGTTGGGCTTTCTTTTTATTTATGCGATTGTGATTCTCGCTATAAGAGGCCCCTCGCTGTGGGCCCCCCAAAAAGTTCAAAAAGCCCATGTTAAGCCTTCAGCACCAGTAAGCCAGGGTCCGCTAGAACCTGTAGCAGTCTATGTGTTAATAATAATAATGAATTAAGTCTTAATGCGTGTTGTTAACTTGAAGGTTGGCACTTTTCACTTGACACCGCTGTACGAATAATTGGGACTACGAACTCAGTCAGAACCCCAGCCGGCACCTGTGTTACACTTCAAATATGCAAACTTTCGGCCGCAGTTCGAATCCCAGTGTGGGAGAGTGTGCGATGTGACCTCTCCTTCTTTGGCTTATGTTGCTCTATGCACAGAAACCGTACTGAAATTTCTTATTTCCTTCACGGGTGGTACAAATTAACAAGTCTAGTCAAATGAGTCAGGGTGCTCATATTGTAAGGGGACAATTGGAACCCCCTCCAGGAACCATGAGGTCACATGGACCCCAACAAGACGGTGAAATTATGTTCCTCAGGTATTGTTTTTCCTCAAATAATGAATGCAAAGCTGTGTTTAATTGACCATATGCACTAGCCGCAATTTCCCCATTGCCAGCCCATACATCCAAACAGAAAAGTCTTATCTGATTGTATTAAACGACATCAAACTCACCAACATTGCAGCTGTATGAAAAGCTTGAATTATCCTCTTATCTGCAAAGTGTTTGTTTCACAAAAATCCACCGTGGATATGTTATGAACTTATGAGCTACTTCCTTGCAGGTGATTTTGTTTCTATAAGGGTGCTTCTACACAGTCGCGTCACGAAGATGCTAAATGCCGCTCGCGGAAGGAGTCTCTTCCTGGTTTTTATAGACAGCTGGTGGATGGAAATTAAGCTCCACCCACGCTGCAACTTGCAGCATCGGCCAGAAAACCGTAAATGCTTGCCCCTGCGTGGAAGATTCATTTTCCATCCACCAGCTGTCTAAAAAACAGGAAGAGACTCCTGCCGCAAGCGGCATTTGGCATCTTCGTGATGCTACTCTGCAGTGTAAGTGTTGGAATTTGGAAGTGCTCGTTGGATATCACTCAATGGCCCTGCGTGCCACTTGTTTTGAATTTGGACATAATGCAGGAGGCAGAAGGAGGTTGCTTTACATATGAGAGCTTCCAAACTCCAAATCACCTGCAAGGAATTTGCTTGACAGGAAGTAGCTCATAACATATCTACAGTGGAGTTTTATAAAACAAACACTTTGCAGATAGAAAGAGGATCATTCAAGCTTTTCATACAACTGCAATTTGACGTTGTTCAACCCATTTAGGCCTGAAAAAAACGTTCGCTCTGAAAGAATATATATTCAAAGATTTGTGCCGCATTTTTACGATTGTTCAAAAATAGCAGACCTACAAGCTCGTAGCGCGCCACTCGGTGGCCACCCATCAAAATAATCACGGCCATACACAGCCTGCAAATATAGGCACCACAAGATGTGTTTTTTTTTACGGTCACAATTATTCCTTCTTTCTTTTCAAACTCAGTGATGATGCACTGACATGACCTACTGTACACAGTCGCAGCACCTTTGTAGAGACTCATTTCAAACATTCCGTATAGTTATGCTGCATGTCTGTGTTCACACAATGTGATAAAATGTCAAAAGGAGAAAAGAAGCAGACACAGAAAGAAAGTTGAAGGTCAAAAACAGGGAAAAAGGTTTCTGAAAGAGAAAAATACCAGACTGTACGCAGTATTTAACCCATTCTGACCTGAGATCAGATTCATGCGAGGTTTCCACTGGACACACACTGGGTCTGATGAACCCATTCTGACCTGAGATCAGATTCTAGAAAAATGTCAGTCGTTCTTCGATTTTTCAAAAATAGCAGATCTACAAGCTCGTAGCGCGCCACTCGGTGGCGCGCTATGAGCTTGTAGATCTGCTATTTTTCAATAGCTAAAGCATAACATGATGCTAACACCAAAATGGGTGCCCGGTCAGAATGGGTTAAGACCATCACACCAGCTTCTGTTCAAACAGGAGAGGTCGGGACGACAAAGCTCTTCATAAAGTTGTTAAATCCTATACTGATGGAAAAGGTCATGTAGTCACAGAAACAGTAAATGTTTAAAAACAAATATCAGCTTTGAGCTTGCAGAGCTGATCGATGACCATACATTCTAGTCTATAGTCACACATGGTCTAGTTGGCTGCCCTCTAAGCCAATGAGGAGCGGATATTTCTGGCTGATTTCACCCTTCTGCTGGGACACTAAGCCTGACTGTTTCCAAACATTATGTTCAGTCCAGCACTCATTTTTGGTCGCTGACAGACCATGTCTGTGTGAATCCCATGGAAAAGTGTTAGTTTTTCTGACAGAACTTTAAAATGGATATGAAATTAGAGGACAATATCTGACTCCAAGTCTTAGGAATTAATTATTGGGTACACGCGCAGTGTGGAGCATATTTCTGCCATGCATGTTTCAAACGCAATAGAAAATATATAAAAAATAAAAATAACAACACTTGGTGTCTCCCTCAGAGCTATATGTGGAGGTAATTAAACCATTGGAGTTTATTGGGAGACGCTGTTCATGTTGTAGTTAGTTGTGAGGACACACGGAGGACAGGAGACTGTTCATGTTGTAGTTAGTTGTGAGGACACATGGAGGACAGGAGACTATTCATGTTGTAGTTAGTTGTGAGGACACACGGAGGACAGGAGACTATTCATGTTGTAGTTAGTTGTGAGGACACATGGAGGACAGGAGACTGTTCATGTTGTAGTTAGTTGTGAGGACACACGGAGGACAGGAGACTGTTCATGTTGTAGTTAGTTGTGAGGACACATGGAGGACAGGAGACTATTCATGTTGTAGTTAGTTGTGAGGACACATGGAGGACAGGAGACTATTCATGTTGTAGTTAGTTGTGAGGACACACGGAGGACAGGAGACTGTTCATGTTGTAGTTAGTTGGGAGGACACACGGAGGACAGGAGACTGTTCATGTTGTAGTTAGTTGTGAGGACACACAGAGGACAGGAGACTGTTCATGTTGTAGTTAGTTGTGAGGACACATGGAGGACAGGAGACTATTCATGTTGTAGTTAGTTGTGAGGACACACAGAGGACAGGAGACTGTTCATGTTGTAGTTTTGGAGACACACGGAGGACAGGAGACTGTTCATGTTGTAGTTTTGGAGACACACGGAGGACAGGAGACTGTTCATGTTGTAGTTTTGGAGACACACGGGGGACAGGAGACTATTTGGAGACACACGGAGGACAGGAGACAGATGGGAGGTCGGGGGGACACAGGGCTTTCATGAACACCGCGTCAAAGAGCGAAAGCGACTCGTTTATGTGAGCTTGCGAGAGATAGAGACCGCAGCGATTCCCCACAGACAGACACATCACATGCAGGGACCTTTATTAACGGCGTCTTCCCGGGGTTCCTCTGAGGGACGCGTTGAGCCAGAGACAAGCCTCCTCGCTTTCATCTTCCAGTTAATGAGAAAAAGGCCAGATAACCGCTGAGCGCCCAGCCCTGAGCCTCACTGGTGGAGGAAGTACTGTATACTCACGGTACAAGTAGCACTAGGCTACCGCCATGTAGAAATACTCCAGTAAAAAGTCCTGTAGGCTATATTTGAAGGTTTACTTTGGTAAAATAATTACTGAAATCTTCTCAAAATGTGTTGGCGTTAATAGATCTACAAGCTGCAGAGTGCAGATTGACTATTTTGGAGTAGCCAACATATAAAATAGGGGTTTGTTAAATTAATCAAATCAATATATGCAAAATAACATGCAACTATTGTAAGAGGCTCGATTTTTGCTTCTGGTAGGCCTATGTAGTGGAGTAGAAGTATAAAGTAATGAAAACAGGATGTATTCAAGTGAAGTACCTCAACATTGTACTCATGTACAGTATTTGAGTAAATGTACTTAGTTACTTTCCAACGGGCACAGCTGTAATCTCCTGAAATGACACCACACGGTCCCTGGACCACTTCACTGAGTCAATTTGTACGTCAACGTTACAACTTCTGTTTTATAGGCGGATGCCTGCAGGGATTTAATCTCAAACCAGAGTTGTATCACTGCCGGTACATGCATACAGGGTATGGTTAGCTAATTGTTTGGAACAATTGCATCAGACTAAAAGTACTTACTTCCTTACTCAGACAAAGTGGGCCAGTCAATCCACTCAGAATGTGCTACTACAGTATATTTGGCCAGCCACGCCAACCATGATTCTTATTAGGCTGAGACAAAGAAACAACTAGGTGCTCACCGGAGACGTATAAGTCCAAACAGTTGCCAGCCCTGCTGAAGACCGTTATAGGTGGAAACATGTTGGTTTAACATGGCCCCCTGGCCAGCCGGGGTGCCTGAAGGAGGGGGAAGGAACTGGTCGACCCAGAGAGAGAGAGAACCTGAACATTACACAGAAATGTTTGTAGCGGCATGTCCACTTCTAGCAACTGTCACTGCAGCTTCTGTCCATTCCTGTGTTGTCACCACTGTTGCATCCTACTGACTCGCCTGCTAGTAAGGAGCCCCCACTGGGAGGATGTAGGGCCTTCGTAGTGGTGGGCAGGAACTTCACCAGTGCTCTCTGGGGTCATTTTAATCTCTACTCTGCCGTCTGTGTGCACCCCAGACCGTTGATTGATTAAATATTTAGATATTCATAACAATTTGATCAGACTCGCTTATGATGGATTATGCATGCCAGTACTCAAGGACCCAATGCATGTACTGCAAAATAAATAAATAATTACAGTGGCCACAATGGCATTATTTATATAGAAGAAGAAAAGAAAGAAAAGAAAATCACATCCATTGTAGTCTCATTGTGTTCCACACTTTGGAGTCAATGTAAATAATATAAATTAAGCTTGATTTGTACATCGTTTTGTGGATTAAAAATAATAGCAGATTCAAAAATCGGCTATTATCAGCAATGTTTCTCAACCTTTTCAGACCGCGACCCATTAAAAAAATCATATTTGAACTGGGGACGCTGACACCCTCACAAACACTTTTACATCAGCCCCCCCAGCCCCCCCCCCCTTCCCGCACACTAGTCTCTCTTAGTCTCTTAGAACTCATGTAACTTAGAGTCTGGGGGCTCTGCAGAGCCAGTGAATCTAGCCTGAATATGATTTTTGGAAAACCCTCGGTGTGAGGGCTCAAGGTTGCTGAGCGTGATGATGTGCCTCGTCTCCAGGAGTTATGACAGCGTCCTGGAGGCGTCATAACTCACACCGTGCCCTCTCACCTCCTCTGTCACACCCACAACAAGCAGGTGACAAATCATTCCAGCCCAGACACCACCATCAGTCATCCATGTTCTGACTCACCTCTTCAATTCCATAACATACATTTCAAACTCTATTCAATACATTTTAGGCCAATTAGATCAGGTCAATTCAATTAAATTAGCCCTTCGCTAAGTCCCTCCCCGACCCGTCCTTGTCCAATAGGCACGTTAGCAACGGTCACTAACAGAGGAGACTTAGCAAGCTGTCCTTCTCAGTTCTCACCCATTGAGATGCATAATGACAGGATTTCTCCATATGGATAATCGATCATTTCAGTAGCAAGAGCTTCAAAATGTCTTCTAAATCTAGTCAACCAGGCCTGCAGTAGGCTATGCACTGGACAAAATGTGCATTACATGAAATCTGAGGAAATTTCTGAGGGAGAAACAGTATCCAACTCAATCGACAGTCTGACAGGAGTTTACGTAATGCAGGTAAGACTACGGTGATTAGTATTATTGTTATATTATTCAATTCAATTCCCATTGGACAGGTGTTCCAAAACCTTTACCAAAGACCACCAAACAGTGATAGACTCTGGCAGTGGCCTCCTATTGTTAAATGGCAACCCCCAAAAAAACAGAAAATAACTGATCTACAACGTTACGACATGAAATTATAATAATAATGACATGCCCCAAATACAATTTACAATTCAGGAATTTAGCTCTTAATCCTGAGCGATTTACAGTAAGCAAGAACAAAAACATGCAATATACATAAAAATAGTCATCATGAATCATACATAAGCTATAAGAACCTAACATGTGGAATATCTATATAATTCAATATATGCATACGATATTGTCATGTCTACATACAATGCTATCCAAGTTAGATAAGTTGAGCCTTTGCATATGCCTGTAAGGTCGTCAAGGAATAAGAACCCAGTGGCTAAACTGGCACAAACACATTCCATTCATTCATTCATTCATTCATTATCTATTATTAATACTATATATATTTTTCCAATTGGCCACAATTGTCAAAGCAGTGTGTCCTTGTCTGGCGTTATGCTCTGCACTCCGTCCTGCTCCTAACTCCCATTAAGCCCCACACTAATTGCATTAGTCACAACAAAGAGGACATAGATATGCACCACCTATATGTTTCAGGGAGAAAGTCGTTTCTCCACATCAGCAGGTAATTTAATTGTAATCGGTGTGCAGTGTGTGTTGTCCTGGAGGCTCTATGCATGTCACCTCATACAGCTTGATAGCGCCACAGCAAAGCTGCCTGTTGAAAGCAGATGGCTTTAATGCATGTGCAATGCACTCTTGCTTAAACACAATTACTATGTATGGCATACGGGCCTGAGCATCGCCTGCCTAACACACACGCACGCACGCGCACGCACGCACACGCACACACACACACACACACACACACACACACACACACACACACACACACACACACACACACACACACACACACACACACACGTTATCTCCATATTCAAATTCGCTGTATTCTTTCTTGCATGGGCTGGGACATTAACAGATTCACTTTGATTAATTGACTACAGAAACTATAACGCGACTAAAACATTAACGCATTTTAATCGTGCTTAGTTTTTGCACCACATAACCTTCATCACTGGGTGAATTTCAGGCGTACCGATCAAACCGGCGCACGGAGAAGAAGCTTTGCTTGGCCCAGTGGATGGGAAATTTAGATTAAAAAAAATAAACCCACTCATTGATTCACTCGTACGCCTATATACCAAAATCCATTTTCATTCAAAAACTAAATGCTTCTCAGGTCAAATATTGATATGCAATTAAAATACGGTTAATTTTGATTAATCCTTTATAATGCCTCTGATTAATTAGATTAATTTTTTAATTGGACCTACAGTAATGTTTTTGTAAACAGCTACTGTGTGCTTGATCAAAACTACAGAGTCACACAAATTAAAGTACAGTATATAGATCTACATTGTAGATCAATATAGCTTAGATTCTACAAGCTTTAAACAAATCCTGAAAACAGTTTTTGGACACATGATGTTTCTACCCAACCGAGGCGATAAATCCACACGCTTTGAATATCAATATACATTCAGGCCTTATTAAGATTCTAAGCTCCTACACTGACATTATCTCTCATTACCTATGGTATCAAAAAAACCCATTTGGTTCCAACACGTAGCATACATAGCATACATAGCCTGTGTGTTGTCATTTCCCCAGCCAGAGCACTGAATGTAATCTCACACCACCTCTGCTTTAGCTGGTTGGTTTAATCAGCGTCAGACATTATTGACAGAAGCGACGGGCGCGCTTGCACAGCTCAGCCAACTGTAAAGCATTATGTCGTTTACAGAGGTTATGGTCTGATGTGATGTAATGTATGATCATGTCAGAGTAACCTCGCATCACCAGGCTTTCCACTGCGGAGGAAAGCCTAGGGTATTCATTCTAGAATGATCCGCTTTAGAAAAAGAAAAAGCACTCTCGTGTGAATTAAGTGAGGGGCTGCCACATGATGTACCGGGGGCATGAGTTGTTTTTTTGAAAATGATCAATTTGACTTTTATAAGCCTGCACATATGACAGTCACTTTCATTCATTGCAGGTTAACTGCCATGCACTATACGTTACGAGACATGAATGCAGTGTGTATTAAATAAATCACGCTTGTGTGAAGTGAGGGGCGCTCTTATCATCACATTCCATGCTCGGCCAATCAAATCATCACAAATGTGCTACACACAGACACACAAAGCTGGTTGCCCAGACTCAGACTTAGCCTCGGTCCCAGCCTTAATTAGGCCTCACTCACATCTAAGACACACGCAAGACACATGTGTGTCCTGTGTCTTCTGTGTGCTATGGCCGCCTCAATGCATTTCCAATGGGAGTCACATGGTTTCATGACACAACCTTGTTGCATGGCTGTCTTCTGCCCCCTGCATTGAGGCAGCCATGACACACAGAACACAAGTGTGTCATACGTGTGAGTGAGGCCTTACTCATCTGCCAAGAGAAAAGCCTGGTCAGATGTATATCCCCCGGATACGATATTCTTTGACCAATCACAACACTTGTTTCATTCACGGAGAATGTAACTGATTTGTAAAGAGTCAACATAATTTCCTTGAACGGTACTTCCGCTACTTTTTACTCATCGATAGCTCTAAAGGTCAATGGGAGAGGGCTGCAACGGGAACGGGAGCCCGCGGGACCCAACGTAAATATTGGCGGCGTGGGCGGTATTAAAATGCCTGGGGGCGGGCGCGGGCGGTCAAGATAAAACCAGTGGGCCCCCACGAATCCCACACATCCTCCCACAATTATCCAGATACGAGCTTATAGCCTACACTTTAGCAAAAAATGAATGTCTGATGAGAACGTAATGTATAATTTCCCTACTGCGCTGGACAAGCACCGTGAAGCTCAGTCTCACACTCTCCAACAGACATCTACAGGCACGCTCCCAAAGCGGCAGCACCTGTCAATCATTAGGCTAATCACTCTGTGAGAAGTGCATGTGTGAGTGAGCATGAGTTCCTTTTCCCCACAACAGACATTTTCGCTTCTAAACCCTGTGTGCGTCACTCAGCAATAACGTGAAACAGAACACAAAGATGAGTACAATTAGTTTTTTAACACGCATCTCTCTCTCTCCTTCTCCACCCAGCATGTGTGCAGTGTCTGTGACTGTGAGACTGACACAATAATAATATATATTCATAATAGCGGCCGAAATTCATACAAGCGGCTGAAATGAGCTTTCTTCGACGGGTGGCTTAGTGATAGGGTGAGAAGTTCAGTCACGCGAGAGAGACTCGGAGTAGAACCGCTGCTCCTTCGCCTGGAAAGGAGCCAGCATATAGGTGGTTCATGCATCTGGTTATAGGATGCCTCTCGGGCTTCTCCCTAGGGAGGTCCTCGATGCACGTCCCACTGGGAGGAGACCCCAGGGCAGACCAAGGCGCAGTTGGAGGAAACACATCGACTCACTGGCCTTGGAACGTCTCGGAATCCCCCAGGAGGAAGTCACTAATGTTGCTCTGGAGAGGGAAGTCTGGAGTAGAGTTCTCATCGGGCCCGAAATTAAGGCCCGGCCCTAACTGGGCCCTAACTGATCAGGCCCTAGGCCCGGCCCGGCCCGGCCCGACTAATTAGCATAGATTTTAGGCCCGACCCGGCCGTAAAATGTCGGGTTGGGCCTGGTCGGGTTTGTGTTGGTGTGGAACTAAATGGGACTTATTATTTTGTTGAGCGCTGGAGCGGCGGACAGGCGGTCACTGCGGGCGGTCAAAAATGAAATCATTGCGGGAGCGGCCGGGATGTCAGAAATTCAACGGGAGCAGGCGGGAACAGGATCAATAAATCACTCCTGCACAGGGCTCTAGCCAGTGGTCTTTTGACAAATGAGTGTGAGCTTCAGTTCCTGAGGGATTCTCACGGCCCTCTACCATATTCGTGATGAACGATAGCTCAGAACTGCCAAAACTGCTAAATAATATGGTGTATAATGTAAACATAATAATTATAATAACCAGTAAGACGCCTGAGGGCGAGCAGTGAGGTCGCAACCACGCATCTGCCTGGGTGACAGCAGACTGCTGGGCGAGCGCTGGCGCTTTGGCATGATGGGGTGATTAAATAAGTGTAAATATTTTTAGCATTTCTAACTTTGTATTATTCTTTTGTAAAGAATGCTTTCAAACAAAGGGTGAAAGCAATTCTGCAATGTGAATTCCTTCCCAATCCAAACTAGTATACTAAACACATTAGCTTTTACCACATTAAGCAGTATTGCAAACATAATAAGTATTGCAAACATAATGAATATAATAAAAACATCACCGACCATTGGCCTCCTTGGACTTGGAACCCACGAGTAGTAGGACTTGCTTTGTCTCAGGTACATTGTTTGTGAGGGTGCTCCTTAGAGTATATATGAATAGAGAAGACACCCGAGTTCTCCTTCCATCCACTTGCATTAAGTTGCTCAAAAGCGCATGAGGCGATTTCACTCCTCCTTCCTGGTAGGAACAGAGTGCATTCTGGGACGGATTGCAATGGTGAGTGGCCCCAAACACATGAACACGCTGCCGTTGAACGCGCACGAGCGTCGTCCGTCGTGAACGTGTACAATGATAGTCAACGGACAGCGTGTTCATGTGTTTGGGGCCAGGCTGCAATACCTTCATTCGGCCACTATGTCCATTTCGCCTCAGGGTTTACTTTCCTCTGGGTGCCTTCTATATTCATATATACTCTAAGGGGTGCTCCCTCCAGCCTTTTCAGGTGTTTCAGCTCAGGCAAACGAGCAGCCATCTTGCTGGTGCATTGTGGGAGATGTAGTTATCTGAGGTCTGAGAAGATTTTTTCTCCACTTAGTTTCGTTAGTCGCGCTACAAGTTAGAATATAAAATGGATATGCAAAAAACTAATCCAGGAATTACCAATCCAGAGTCCCAGACAGTTATGCCAGCCGGCCGCCCATAGGCCCAAACAAAACACATTTTAAACTATAGGGGAATCATTTTGAGGTGCATGGGACCTCAAACATCTCAGGGACGGTACAGTAGTTATGCTATATGTTATAGGGGTTCTTTAGATTCTATTTGTACAAGGAGTTACAGACCTGTAGGGTGCATTACTAGCAATCATTTATCCTGAGATCACCCTGACACACACACACACACACACACACACACACACTTTGAGAAGCGGTGGCACCATTCTAAAGAATCATTCCCACAAAGCGCTGTTGACACTTAAACATCAGCCAGCAGCCACGGAAAGCCCTCTGATGGCTGAAAGGAGCCTGCATGGATGTGTGGATATACGGCAGTCTCAGGAATAGGTCTATTTCTCAGTAGGCATTAACCCAACCCACAGGGAGGACAAAGCAGACGCCATTGTCATGTGGAGGAGATCAGAGAGAGAGAGAGAGAGAGAGAGAGAGAGACGTGGTGCTTCTCCAGTCCTGGCCATATTATTGTAGTCCAGGTAGCATACTAGATCAAACAGCTGCAATTCTCCGCGCACACGGCTGCTCCTCAGAAAGTGCTTACAGGGTGAAGGCAATCTTATCCTAGTGGGCCTGGCGGAGGGAGAGGGAGCATATGGCCTTTTGAAGATAGCGCTTTGAGATTAGAGAGTGCATACTCCTGATCAGGGGACGGGCGGCCACGCCGGCCGGAGTTTTAAGGGGTTTAAGTGCAGAAGGCGGTTTCGGTACTCAGTGGCATTCAGTGAAGATGTTTTCAGTCAAACAACGCAAAGCAGAAAATAAATAATAAAGTTGTTTGTGATTTGTTTGTGATCGGTCTCTTGTGCTCCAGTGTGTCAAAGACACACACACACGCTTCTAGAAGGCTGACCCCCTAGGTATTAAACTGCCATAAAGATTAGGGGGAGGCATACATATATACGTAGATAAAGACGAACACTCTTTTAAACGACCCCAATTCACTGCCGGCCCAGGCCGTAAAAGAAAAACTGCTGAAACATGAGCGATTACAGACGGCAGGGGCCGGCATTTTGTCCCTCACACTTGTAGAATGTTTGTGGCGGTTATATTCCCCACAGCCCGGCAGAGAGAGAGTGAGAGCTGGCCAACCCCGTGACGCCATTTCATCTTCCAAACACCTGAGTAATAGAAAATTGCTCCATAGTAGGCCAAGAGGGATGATATAAAGGAAAAAGCCACCTCTCTCGACCGAGACTTATTACCACTCTATTTGTGCAGCGATGTCTGGGCGATATTTCTTTTGATAAGACGGCAATTCCAGTAAGAGGATTCGTTGGGCCGGCGGCCCCCCGTGGGCCTTTTTTTTGGCACGGAGTAAAATGGATGTATTTCACAGGAGAGAGCAATGCTGCACAGGGCTGGATGGAAATAAGAGGGGGAGCAGAGGGAGGCGAGCATTTGCAAAAGTGAGATAAAGGTCTCAAAACCCTCACCACTGCCACCGACGACCCCAAAGCCTTCTCCTGGGGGAGGCAGGAGTATATGGTCTGCCAAGGCCTGGTGATTGCGAGAGGTGGAATCAACACTGTTTTAAAGCGGAGCGCTGCAGTGCACCCATGTGGCAGCCAAATATTTTTCTTTACCATGGAGCGGGCCAATATATTGCACAATTTCTTTGGTAATCACTGTACACCTGTGATCCCTAATTTTGGGCATGTCATTGAAAACAGCTGACATGAGCTCCCAACATCGGTACTTTGTCGTGACCTCACTATTTTCTTCTGTGTGTGTGTGTGTGTGTGTGTGTGTGCGCACGTGCGTGCGTGCGTGCATACATGTCTGTGTGTTCTTGTGTAGTAGTGTGGCATACGATAATGTCTCTGTTCTGTAGACAAGACCATGGAGTCTGCGTGTCAGATCCACCCAACAGATTGCGGGCCTGGGCGAACACGCTGCGCCGTGCCTGTCTAGCGGCAAGGTGAACGTCCTGCACATGCATATTATCGACCGACGCATCAAAAACAATGTTTGTGAAATAAGGCGACGGGGCTCGCCGAGCAACAGGAGGTGTGGTATTGGCTCCCTGATGTGTTTCATTATTAGTCTATCAGCTTCCATTTCGTATGCCATCAAAGCATGGGTTTGTTAAAACATGCACCATGTGCACGCACGCACGCACGCACGCACACGTCTGTTGTTCTAGCATCCGAGCCAAACCAAGATACAAGAGCCAGAACCAACGTCAGCCCAACGGGCATAATTTATTACAACATCACAGCGGGATCAGGCTTTGTAAGCTTTGTAAGTGGAGGGAAAAGGGGTTGCAGCTACAATAACAAATTAAATTGTCCTTGCTCTTCTTTAAGGGGGTAGGTTCATCCGGGCAAGTATATAGGAAACTTAGAATAGGATTAATAAGGCATTTAACTCAAGTATCTCATGCAGGAGCCCAGCTGCGGGGTAAAGTCAACGGTTTGTATTTCGGTCACTTATCCTTCCTTTAGGAGTCAGTGAGTGGGGTTCAATTTGGGCTTCCTCCTTCCTTATACAAAGCGACTCGTTTGTGGGTTCCATAAACTTTCCTTTTAAGTCATTTTCATCGGGAGTACAGTACAGTACAGTACAGTACAGGAACCCCCTGGGGACCCACACACGGTAACTCTGTCATTTCTCAACCATATCGGACGCGGGCCAGCTCGCTGGAATCGGCCCGGCCCCCTAGGCGCATTCCTATGGGGGTCTGGATGTTCCGGGGACCCCCACACAGAGTTGCAACACTCACTTCACACGGGTGTGATTTTTTTAAAATCTTTGACAAATGTGCAGAAAATGGTAACGGCGAGTACGTGCAGTGACAATTATCACGCTTCCCGCCAGGCTTCGCTCCCCCAGAACAGTGACTAATTGTGTTTGTGCAGACGCTCGACAAAGCCGGATGCACCACAGGGATTTTAACCCACAGCCTCCACGGTGGTGGGCAGCCTCTTTAGCACTGCCCCACCCGGCCATTTATTTTAACATCCCTAACCAGGGGAGAATAATTTCCACTCCAGCGCAATAATTGCCTTTCAATCTTGACACTTAAAATAAGGTCATGGGAGAAAATAGAATTGCGTTCAGATATTAGCTTTTATATTATTATTTTCCCACCCCCTCTTTTCCATTTTTCACTCACATTGTAATTCCACGTCCTTTCTCGAGTGGTTTGACTGATCGATTAGAACAAATGCTGTTTCAAACTCATCATGTTGACCCCAGCACTTGTTAAGAAGACAGAAACAATATTTCGTTCGTGTCTCTCTCTCTCTCTCTCTCTCTCTCTCTCTCTCTCTCTCTCTCTCTCTCTCTCTCTCAGCCCTAATGGAGATGAATTATCTGGCAATAACAATGGAGAAGAACAGTTATCGTGTAAAATGACCTGTCTTGCACTGAATGAAAGAGCACTTTTTAATGAAGAGGTCAAAAGCAAAGCAGTGCAGTGGTGGAAAGTAACTAAGTACTGTATACTTTGAGGAATTTTTAGGTACTCTTAATTTACTTTATTGGAGTATTTCCAATTGTCAATACTTGGACTTTGACTCCACTACATCTCAGAGGCAAATACTATACTCTTTGCTCCACTACAATTATTTGAAAACTTTAGGTACTATAGTTATTTTGTATACTTACTTAGACTTAGTTCCTCCCATTCCTATTGGGCCCTCCATTTACTCTGGTCTCATAGCGACCCTTCTTGCTCCGTGCCAGCTGACACCCATCTGGCTGTCAGTCTCCATTTCTTCTTTGGCCTCCCTGTCTTCCTCTTTCCACCTTCTGGCACCCAGTCCATTGCTACACTTGCCGGGTCTCTCTCTTGGCAGTCGGAGTACGTGCCCACTGCCCAGCCATTCTCCTTCTCCTGTCAGAGACAATGTCAAACAGTGGTGCTACTCCTGTCTTCCTCATCACCTCCTCAGTAGTGATGTGGTCTCTCCATGAGATCCTCAAGATGTATTTGAGGCATTGTCGGTGGCAGACATCAAACTTGTTGGTGATGCTGGTTGTCTTCATCTCCCATACTTGAGATTTTACTTCCGAGATAAGTGAAGTTGTCGACGTATTCTATGTCGTGTTCGCATGGTGGAAGGTAGTGGTCTTGTTTGACAGTCATGGCTAAAATCCATAGACCGACCTTTTCTCTGTGCTCATGGAGGTTGTTGGTCATCTCTTGGAGTGCAAGCTGAGTATGACTAATCAGAGCCAAGTCGTCCGTTGTTTACCCTGGTGACAGTCTTCCTCATCACAAAAGGTCACCATTGCTCTTCCTTATTGCTATATATTTTGTATATTTTAATTACCAGTAAGACGCCTGAGGCCGCCTCGTTGACGGCAGACTGCTGGGCGAACCCTGGAGCTTTGGCATGGGGGGTCAGATCAACATGGAATGAATATGTACTGGCCATATAAGGAGCATGTCTTGAGTGTACAGGGTTTGAGATGAGGTCATATGGAATGTCAGAACAGGTCAGCTCCATACAGTATATGGAGATCTAAGGTAAGGATGGTAGCGGGGACATTCTCTTGAGTGTATAGGGTTTATTGAGGGCCCAGGTAGGGTCGGGCCTTAAATTTCGGGAGCAGGGCCGTCTAGAGTTTGAATGGACAGATGGGCCTGTTGAGAACTCTAGTTTTCGCCGGCTGCCGGGCGCGGCTGCGCACATAACTAAAAAATAAAGTCAAAAGGGAGAGATCGAAGAGGAAGGATGGATGGGGAAGGATCAACATAATGGAATGTCAGAACAGGTTCTGAAGAGGAAGAACCCTCCTCTTCCAGTTGTTTTCATTCCCACTAACATCAACAATGTATACACGTACTGAATGGCCCTGCTGACAGATTCAGTAGCGCAGCTCGGAATCTGTTCGAGATTACATTGTCTGTAACTCTGAGAGTGTAACAATGGAACCAAATGGACCCTTTTGTCTGTCTGTCTGTCTGTCTGTCTGTCTGTCTGCCTGCCTCCGATCCATCAATCTGCTATAGCTGACTTGTACCATGCCTGTCATTGTGTCAAGCCACCTGTCTGTCTGTCTGTCTGCCAGCCTGCCTGGCAGCCTGTCGGTCACTTCACTCGCCTGTCTCTTGGTTTGTCTAATATTCTGCTAGCGTGTCAGTCTGTCTGCCTGTAGCTGCTGCCATGGTTGTCTTTATACTGTCAATCAATCTCTCTTCTCTCTGGCCTGTCTTCCACTCTTTTAGTCAGTGTGGTTGTTTACTCATATTTCCTTGCTTCCCCTGCCTGCTAGTTTGTCCATTTCCCGGTTTGCCTGTCTATCTGCGTCTCTTCTGTCTATCTGCGTCTCTTCTGTCTATCTGCGTCTCTTCGGGGCTGCAGTGGTGGAAAAAGTACTCCGATTTCTCACTTAAGTAAAAGTATCAATACTGCAATGTAGAATTATACTGTTCCAAGTAATAAGCAAAAGATACTTGATTAAAAGTACAAAAGTATTGGTATAAAAATGTACTTAGCATGCACCAAAAGTAGAAAATACTCATTATGTGGAATGACGCATTCACAAATGTGTATAAAATGTATTAATAAAATCTTTTCTAAATAGTATAGCTGATCTGCACGCATTGTGGGCAAAATGTATACTGTATAGGGTGGTTAATGTATGTTTTGTAATAATAATCTAAATCTACAAAGTAACAAAGGAAAAAGAGATGTACATAATGGGGTTAGAAGAAAAATACTTGCTTGTTAGTTGGTTTACCGTTCTGCCTGCATTCTGTGCTCCCGCATGGCCACTGCTGCCTCAATAACTTTTATTTTGTATTATAATATATATATATATATTGTGTGTGCGTGCGTTCTTGCGTGCGTGCGTGGGCAGCTAAGAGCCGTCCCAAAAATTGCACGGCAGCGCCAAATCTGTGGTAAATACTGTATATAAGTGTAGACGTGGGAGATGGGATTGAGCCGAAGTTCTAATTAAAAGCCAGTTTTTCTTTGTGTTCTAGCTGTGCTAGCTCCTACAGTCTAACGGGCTTCAAGATATCTCAATTAAGGCCCTTAACGAGCAATGTAAATTGAGCCAGTCAAAACAACCCCCTTCAGCCGTGGTTCATTTTCCAATAATGACCCACTCACCGTTCATCATACCGCCTTATTGCGCCGTTACTTACGAACAAAGTCAATCGTTTGACATGAGCTATCGATTTGGGGAAAGCCTTTGCTTACATGCTTCCGCCTGGAGAGCGGTGTAAACTGAGGGTGCATGGAGCAGCAGGGTGTTACTGAGGGTGCATGGAGCAGCAGGGTGTTACTGAGGGTGCATGGAGCAGCAGGGTGTTACTGAGGGTGCATGGAGCAGCAGGGTGTTACTGAGGGTGCATGGAGCAGCAGGGTGTTACTGAGGGTGCATGGAGCAGCAGGGTGTTACTGAGGGTGCATGGAGCAGAGCGGTGTAAACTGAGGGTGCATGGAGCAGCAGGGTGTAAACTGAGGGTGCATGGAGCAGCAGGGTGTAAACTGAGGGTGCATGGAGCAGCAGGGTGTAAACTGAGGGTGCATGGAGCAGCAGGGTGTAAACTGAGGGTGCATGGAGCAGCAGGGTGTAAACTGAGGGTGCATGGAGCAGCAGGGTGTAAACTGAGGGTGCATGGAGCAGCAGGGTGTAAACTGAGGGTGCATGGAGCAGCAGGGTGTAAACTGAGGGTGCATGGAGCAGCAGGGTGTAAACTGAGGGTGCATGGAGCAGCAGGGTGTAAACTGAGGGTGCATGGAGCAGCAGGGTGTAAACTGAGGGTGCATGGAGCAGCAGGGTGTTACTGAGGGTGCATGGAGCAGCAGGGTGTAAACTGAGGGTGCATGGAGCAGAGCGGTGTAAACTGAGGGTGCATGGAGCAGCAGGGTGTTACTGAGGGTGCATGGAGCAGCGGGGTGTTACTGAGGGTGCATGGAGCAGCAGGGTGTTACTGAGGGTGCATGGAGCAGCGGGGTGTTACTGAGGGTGCATGGAGCAGCAGGGTGTTACTGAGGGTGCATGGAGCAGCGGGGTGTTACTGAGGGTGCATGGAGCAGCAGGGTGTTACTGAGGGTGCATGGAGCAGCGGGGTGTTACTGAGGGGGCATGGAGCAGAGCGGTGTTACTGAGAGCCACAGTCTGCTGTTCGGAAACAATGGACCGCAGAAAGCAGGCCTTGATTGATCATAATTGAGTATTGAACAAAGCTGTGTATTACGCACCATTACTTGGAATTAAAACAAAGGAAATGGGCTGTTGGGAGGAAAGGAAACATCAGCAGGGGTCAAAACAACAGAATAATTGGGAGTGAGGAAGCGTAAGTGGCGGAAAAAATGCTAATATTCTTTTCTCTTTTGTTTTACATAAAGCTGCACTATGTAACTTTCCCCATCTACCCCAGATTTGAACCCCGTTTCCCGTTTTAAAAGCGTTGAAATTATTACCATTGAGCTACTAAAGCTAATTCATCCATTCTTGCAGGAGGGATAATTGCATCTTGACCGTCAGGTCGAAATTTGTGTCAGATCCTGTGTCTAGGTGAGACATGACCTTTAACACGATCTAATGGAATCCATTAGAATCTAATGGAAGAGCAGGGAGACTAAATACAACCACACCAACTGGGATTAAATTACATTTTATTATGATTCATTCAAACTTTTACTTGACTATTAAAGTCAGTTTTTGAATCAAAATACAGTCATGTACTGAGCCTGTCGTACGTACTGTCATATGTCCTATGAAAGGTTTTTCTGTAATCTTCACCCTGATGAAGGTGTTGTTGCTGCAACACGTATGTACATCTTTCTTACAGTATGCAGGGAAACCATTAAAGGCTTTTTAACTTTTCCACAAGAGTGCCTTGGTCGCGGTTACTCTAGCCAAACAGATGCGCTCATTCCTCTCTTTTTTTCTACTTTCTACTTAGTTATACTGTCCACTATAGGAAGCCATTAATTTATCTACTGCTCATTAGCCCAAGTCTCCAAGTCTAACATTGACAATTAGACAGACGCTTCTTTTGTTAAGGATAAACAGAGATGCAGAACAGGGATTTAAATGTCGGTGCTCCTTTATTGTTGTGTTGAAACGTGATGAAAGCAACTCAAACGTTCCGCTGCGGGCGCACACGCACGCACACACGCACACACACATGCCAGACGTTCAGCGGAAGAAAGCCGGCTGTGACAATTTGAGTGTTCATTATTCCTTGTTGTTTGTAAGTGTGGCGTTTCTAATGGTGGTGGTGATGCACTGCGTGAAGAGGCTTCACTTGCCTGAACAGCAATTATTGGCTTAAATTCCGGGAAACGGTAGTGAAATGCTTGGTTTGTCGTGTCATAATAATAATAAAGGCCTTGTCTTCGTAAAAGAAAGAAGAATAAAGCGAGAAAAGCGAGAACGAAAGTTGCGGATAGTTTGAAACAAAGGGGATTAAAGAGTCCTTGGACAAGTTTCAAAGTTCTATCATCAAGATGTTCATTTTAGGGAGAATACAAGTGCTTCTGAAAGCTGTCTCATTTCCACCCCCGCCCCATGTAGCTGCTAAACATTGACATAACAGGCTAATTAAACTGTTCAACACTGAATAACAACCGATAAACTAACTGTTGTCCAAGTGTAGAATGAACAAACACAGTCTGATTCCTTCTGTAGAACAGTGGATCTCAAACTTTTTCACGTCACACATCCCCAATAATATTACTTACAATAACATTTGGTTGTGTGGACCCCATCTGAAAATAGTTTGTGCTGGGGACTGGACCCCCATATACAAGAGTTGTGCTGTTAAAGTGTTTCAAAAAATGCAAAAATAAAAAAGATTTTCCCCCAAGATTGTTTCTGAAAAGAACATACTGTAACTACACGTTCACGATGTGTTACATTGTGACAAATTGTGAGCTTGTAGATGGGGGGGGGGTCTCACTTTGAGAAACACTGCTGTAGAGACCATGGTACTAGAACTGGGAAAACATCACTACTGTATAACTCCTTAAAAAGATAAGTAATATTCACACATGTTGCTGTCAGGCAGAAGCTCCTAAAAAGTGACAGTTTTTGACAAATGAGAGTAAATGACTATGGCTGAAAGCCAACATGATTATTGCCCAAAGCCCAAGAGCAAGCATGATGCCATTGAGTATTATTTCTAATAGTGCCATTTGCAAGAAGATCCTTGTTTCCACAGTACAGTTACAGTATTCCGTCCTAGGATTAGTTTATGTTAAACCAAAATTGAAACAGTTTCTATGGCAACATTTAATAAGATGGGGAGAGAGTCTTTCTGATCGTAAAATAGGAGAAATATTGGTTTTTAAGCTGGTCTTATGTAGAGTGTGAGCTTTGATGTTTGGCAGGTCATTTTGGCTTATGGTGCTATGAATGTATTTACATTCATTGTTTTGGTGTGTTCTATGGACATAATATGTATGTCCCATATTTGTAAGATTAATTCCAGAGCTAGAGGACCACTTTTGTATATGTTTTTAACCAAATTGAAGATGCACTACTGTATGTAACTTTCATCTTCTATCCCGGATTTGAACCCGTTTTCCAGTGCTGAAATGTTTACCATTGCCTGCTTGCTCAGGGTACGAATTGAATCTTAACCATCAGGTAAAAAATTGTGTCAGATCTTGTGGCTATAGGTGAGACATGACCTTTGACACGGTCGAAATGTCAATAGAAGAGCAGGGACCCTTACGGGTCAATTTGGTTCCATTTGTACACTCTCAGAGTTACAGATGGGCCATTTGGAACCCACGTAAGGACACTTGGAGACACACTGGTGTAGCAGAGTGTTTCCAGTGAGCCAACATGCACAATATAGGCTAAGCACCCTGAATCCGTTTGACCAGCCTTATTTAGTATCATCAGTAACACCTGCATGTGAAGGAAGTCGGAAGAGGCCCGGGAGTAGGAGTTATTTCCAAAATGACATACGTGCAATGCACGTATGTCATTTTGGAAATAACTCAATGGAATAGGCTCTATGCACGTCGTGCATAGAGCCTATTCCATTGACCTTGCAGGCGACACCTCAGCATTCTTCGTTGTGGTTCAGTTTGTCCGTGTCCCTCTTGCAAAGCTGAAGTGCCACTCTATTTCCTCCAGTAATGGGATCCAGCAGCAGCTTATTACTATATATTCTCCACACACTTCACAAGACGTCACAAAGGGGCCTTTTGGGCGCGCACACCTGTAGAAAAATAATATATAACCCCCGCCACACAGGAAGAATGAAAAGTTGGAGTTCTAAAGCGAGAGGGGAAGGTCAAACAAGCAGAGAGCGGGGTGGCGGTGGAGGGGTGGGGGTGGAGGAGGAGGCGGCAAGTGTGCGAGCCTCGTCTCCGAGGAGAGGATACTTGCGAGTTCAAAGACAATGAGAATAAACCGAATAGATCTTATCGGCCATGCATTGTCTTGCCTTTCCATTTATGATGGGACCAAATCACGTCAGGGATAAACACAGTATGAATTTTTAACAGGTGCGCTCTCTCCTCGTGATCCTTATTTCCATTCCACCTTCCTCCATTCCTCTCTGTGTGTGCGTGTGCGTGTGCGTGTGTGTGTGTGTGTGTGAGATTTTCATTCATTTTCTTCCAACCGCCTTTCTTTTGGTTCTGTTTAAAATGACCTCGGGTAATCTTCAGAGGTGAATATCGCCATTTGCCTGAAATGTGAATTAATATCGCCGGTTGTCGAGACGGAAACCTCATATGTCCAAAACTGTTACTTTTCAGAATTCAAATACAAAGGTAGTAAAAAATTGCCACGATCTACGACCTCAAAACGCACCGGCGGCACCGCAATGTGTTTGTCAGCTTGGAGATCCGCTATTTTCTTTGCCATTTTCGCATGACACCGTATAGTCTGAACAACAGGCATTCATTTATGACAAAAACACACAATGTTAAAATACGGAGATAAGGGTTTTTTCACCCAACGGGCAACAATACGAGTGAGGAGAGATTGTGCGAGCATGCCTTGGGACTTGGAAAGCAAGCACAGGTGTTGAATATTACAGTATGTGTATTTAATTAGGCTTTGTCAGCTTGAATGATGTGGTTGGAAATATTAAAACCAGCAGAGGGTCCTTGCTCTGAATAGCTAAAAAACTTCGCCTTGTGAATAGAAATAATGCGGCACAGGGCGGAAAAAAAGAGGCGCAAGTGTAGACAGAATAGATACAGCAAACCCATCAATGCGTGTTTGATCACTCAAAACAGTGGTGGCTATATGCCACGGCAGGATGTTTTTCTTCTTTCGCTCAAATCAGCTATTTCCCTCAAACGTGCCACACGTGAGAAAGAGGCTTTTGTATCCGATATGTATGAGGGATATATTCCGTATCTGTATAATGAATGTGTCCATGCATAGAGTACAATGGTCGTCCTTGGCTTTTTTCGCACACCGCGCTGCACAATAGGTGTGACAAACAAAAGGTAGTGCATACATTTCCTTATATAGTACAGATTGCATAGAAACCTACACTGTAGCATGACACTTTAGGGCTCTCGCAGATCACATTTGCGATAGAAAATAATGCATGGAAATGTTGGTGTGGAAGAACAATACGTATCGGTATACGTATCTTTTATTTATTTATTTTTTGAGAAAATAACGATGTGTTGGATAAATTGGCCACGCGAGAGTAGCGGCCGGGTTACAAAAGGGATGTCTTACCTCTTATAATAAAATATTCAACACAAAAGGAGGATTTATGTTTTTTTCATTGTCAATAGTTTAGCAGTGTTATACATCACAAATGAACAATAATTACACTTGCATAATTATTCACATCCTACACAAATGATCTTTTGTCGATTAGTCGATTAGTTTGATTAGGTACTTCGTTGTACAATGGTGGCGTAAAATAATTGAAAAGAAAAATTGCCAAACTAAAATCCCACAACGCGCCACATCTGTTGTCGATTAAATAATCGTCCAAAGATGAAGGAATGACAAAGTTCTTCAGGGTGAAGTATCGAGAATCTATTAAGAAGATTCAGCAGAGAAACAATATACAGAGAGTGAGGAACAGGCCTCCTTGCCTGTTCCAGCAGCCCCTCCGGGCGCAAGCCTCCCCAACCCCATTCTCAGACAGTCCTTATAGTCTTGTCTTAACAGAGATGCCACACTGAATGCCCATATACGGATCTGCGCTAAACACAAATAAGTATACCTTTGCTGACAGCATGGAGGAGTCAAATCAGCTGTTAGATTGACAGCTGCATGAATTAGACTGAACACATTGGTAACTAAAGAGACTTAATGGAAGGAAGATAAATACACAATAATGCATATATCTGGCACTGTAGTTGGCATTCTAAAATTTCCATTACACATCACAACGTGTTTGTGGGGTGCTGTTATCATCATGCATCATCACATTCCGGCCAATCACAATTTGCTGCAAATAAAGACGTCTACATTTTGAACCTATTCCATCTGGTCCTGCTTGGTTTCCTGTCTCCTGTACGCTGGTTATTGTTCTTCAGAACGGAAAAGATACGTCAATACACACAAACACACAAAGGTGCCCCTCAAAAATCATTAATGAATTAAGTATTTTGAGCTTGTATATAGGCTATACTGCTACTTTTGCGATACCTTTTAATTTGAATCCTGAAAGTCACAGTTTTAGACATATGAAACCTCATATGGCTGTCAAGAGACAGCCAACGACATTACAGTATAAGCAAATGGCGATATTCACCTCTAAAGATTACCCCAGGTCATTTTGATGTAGGTCAATAACTAATTCTGAAGAAACGTGCTGAAATGTTTGATGTAAACACTTCTGATTTGATTGCCAAATGGGGGAGATCAGAAGCTATCCTATACATTCCCACCAGAGATAGAGAATGAAAGACATAAACATGTCAGATATCAATATGTGCACTGTGCAGTACGTGTGGAATACATAATTCCTTATGGTATTTGCCAGGAATCCTGGGGTTTTGTACAGTAGGCACTTGCACAGTAAAGAGTTCTCTGCCCTCAGGCTACATGATAGTGTTTCAGTCTTATACCATATGATATTAAATTTTCATGTCACCCCAGGTCAAGCTTTGGTGAAACAGTGTTTTTTAGATAATGTATGCCTTGGTGGTGGGAAGTAGGGAATTCCAAGTTTGAAACTTCACTTGTCAGACTCATGAGTTACTTTGCACCACTGAAGAAGTCTCTTCAGTGGTGCAAAGTAACTAAGTATATTTACTCACGTATAGCCTACTGTACTTTTGAGGTATTTTGTTTTACTCTACTTGAGGTCAACATGGGTCAACGCATTCTCACCCCAAGAAGTCAAACCGGTGAATTATTGGGCCGGAGAACTCGCTCCTTGACTGGAAGAGAGGTCAAATACGACACATGTTAACTATAAACCTATTCATTAACTCAAATTGGCGCTGAGTCAGCTCAATCAGACTTCGTAATGCTTGGCACAGCGCACACGCCACTGTCGTTTTTTTTTTTTTTTTGTAATGGACCCCTTTTACGTCTTGCGTTTGAGAACTGCACATCCGCATTCCACCAGTGACACCAGTGAGAGTATATGTTGGCTGGGTGAACTATACTCTTCAGAATTGTCCTGTGTTTAAACACTGAGCTGACTGGGTCCCCATGGGCTCTAGGTCTGATCTCTTTACCTTGTAAAGACCATGTGGCGGCCTGGCTAACTACCTCACCCTGAGGCCACATGGTCCGGTATTCAAAATAGCCCATGTAGAGCTACTAATAAAAAAAAGTGACCACCAGTGGTTTTTAAGGGGGTCCCCAGCTAAATGATGGAGAGTTGGTAACCAAATGGACCCTTATAGAACTTTAACTCTTGAGAGTGTAAAATGAAACCAAATGGACCCTGACTCTCAAAAGTTAAATTATACAAGTCTACATAACTAGAGAATGTAGAAAATGTGTTATTTTGATCAACGTTTGCCTGTCATCGCTCCTATAATGGTAGCAACTTCAATACTGCATGGAATTGTGTACAAAATCGATAAAGATAACAAAATATTCAAATATATTCTATAAGTCTTGGGTCTGAGATGCTAAATGTCATGGTGGTCTGTGGCTCAAATGCCAAATAAATAATGGACCTTGATATGAAAAAAAGAAAAGAAAACCTGGCCTAATACAGTTGGGGTTCCTGCACATGAAAATGTTTCATAACCACTCGGTATGCTATCGGCATTGTAGGTATAGGCTGGAGGGGAAACATAATAGAAGTTAGTTAACATTAGGGTTTTTAGCTTGGGCTTAAAAGCAGAGTTGGCATACACCCTCAGGTCCTCTGGGTGTCTGTGTTGCAGCAAGCTAAACACTGTCTGGCCACGCTTTGTTTTAACTCCGGGAACACTCAGATCTGAGATGCCTGGACGCTTCATACTATCGTTGGTGTCAGGCAGAAACCTCGTATCTCCAGCTTCAAACAATTTCGTTTTTTTCCTCCTCCTGAATCTGATCTGAATCTTATAAATATTGAAACAATGTACTATTAAAGTACTACTAAAAGTACTATTCAATGCAGGTTCTTTTTTTTCTCCAATTCCTGAGAAGTACCAGGTTTGGTTTCCACCGAACACAACACTAAGAGCAGAGATGTCAAAAAAAGAAATAAAAAAAGAAAAAGAAAAGAAAAAAGGAAGCTATTGGGCTTATTCTCCAGGCACACTCGCACAAAGCCAAGGATGGATTAAATGCTTTTATTAGTTTAGACAAGGACTAGTCTCAAACTCTTTTTTTCTTTACACTGGGGGGAATTGTTTGGTGACTCCACACTTGAATTCATATAGGCCTAGTGCAATTTCAAAGTTAAAATAAAGCCTAAAAGTTTAAACATAAAGCATGCATTGGTACTGGTAGACTTTAATAGGATGTTAGAAAACACATTTACAAAGCTATGATTCCTTTGTAAATGGAACCTACATCTGTTGCCAGAACCTTAATAAAAATAAACTAAGAAAAGGAATTCATAGGATATGGGTTTTCAAAAATAAATAAAACATAGGCCTATTGAAAATAGTTTTTTCGGTTTCGACCCGCGTTGGGTCTTGCTCAGGCGAGTGGCTAGAATTCGTGTCAACCAGAGTGGAAAGATGCAAAATTGTGTCCACAGAGGCAAAACACAATATCAGACTATAGTAAATATACCATACAGTAAAGTGGCAAGAAAAATATGTCAAATACTTGAGTGTGGTTAATTTGGACCACCTTCAAGCAACCCTGAAGGTCATTCAACCAACATTGAGAACAGCAGCATCAACATCTAGTAATAGTTGTATGTCCATGGCAAAAATATACATTTTGACAAAAATGTCCACCACAACCTAGATCAATTTTAAAGATCTAATAACTCTGTGAAGTAATTCATCAAGAGGATTGCCACCTCAATTAGGCTGCTCCACAAACTCAATACGCTCCACTTTCAAAACGGCTGTTATTGCCTTTTTGACAACTGCAAAAGCCGCGCCACGGGGCAATCTACATTATTGGTTCTCATGGCATAATTTGCGTTCTGCCACTTTATATTTCAAAAGCCTCATGTAAAAAAAACACAACACACTGGATGTGGGGTTCATTATTTCAACCTTACTTTTTTCACGTCTCCATTGTCAAGCACTCGTACCGAGATCAATCAAACAATTTCATATCACTTCCAATTATTCCATAATTGTGATTTACTACAGCGGATTTAGCAGTGGTCTATCACATTTCCTCAATGGACTGACTTATAGGGTTTGGCACAATTGCTGATATTACAGAAGTATATTACAGTCTCTGTACAGTACATACAGTACCAGGACATACTGCAGCAGTTCAAGCCATTAAGACCTGAGGCCGATTCTACAAATGTTCAGAATCAGATCGGTGAACCAATAGGATCCATCGGCTGTATTCGACAGGCAATGGATCCACATTTTCTGCAATCACACAGGCTGGGGGCGGGGCAGTCTACAAAATGTCCTAATCACACAGGCTGGGGGCGGGGCAGTCTACAAAATGTCCTAATCACACAGGCTGGGGCAGTCTACAAAGTGTCCTAATCACACAGGCTGGGGCAGTCTACAAAGTGTCCTAATCACACAGGCTGGGGGCGGGGCAGTCTACAAAGTGTCCTAATCACACAGGCTGGGGCAGTCTACAAAATGTCCTAACACTTTTCTGAAAAACACATGTTGCTATATCAGTGGTTTTAAAGGACCCCTCAAAATGATAATGTATTTGGCCGCTGACCATCTCAAAATATTTTGGGCCAAAATATTCCAGAAGGAATAATTTGAGTTAAAACATTTCACTTTAATATATACTTTCAAAGATTTGCACACATTTTCTGAAAATAAATCGCCTCCAGTGTGTAAGGACCTTGAGACCTACAAACTCCTTCCGTTGTATTGTTTGAGCAATGATTCCAAGTAGTGTGCATATACGTTTGAGAGTCCCAAACGGTCTCTTGAGCCAGTGGGTTTCCTCATAGCCTATAACTGTGTATAACGTGGGGGGGGGGATCTACTCCAAGGTGGGGTCACTCCTGTCCTGAGGATGTCCCAATTAGCTTCCTGCATGGTCCCCGTTCAGTCAGAGGTGTATTTCGGCCCTATAAGCTGTTTCCAGTTTCCAGAGTGATTCCACAATGAACAGCGATATTTTAAACTCAATTCTGTGACCAACTGTTCTTAGTTGCAGTTAGAACTCTATAGCAGCTTAGCTTACAGTCCAATTTAACGACAAAACTGTTATTTGCTATTCAGTGGGATGCAGCAGAATGAACAGAAACGTAGCCTACATTTAAATGGGTGTGGGTGGCGTTAAGGGACTTACACGATCATGGAAATGGTTATTCTGGCCCCCAAAAAAGCTTGAGAACCACTGCTCTAGTTGGACATGGAAGTCTCCAGATGCATCTCAGAGATAATGTGGTTATTATCTCTCGGTCCAGCAAAAACAATCTGTTATGTCTCCATAATATATATATACACGTATATCTTTCTTTTAAATGGCATACATGCTCATTAAAATCATGTTCGTGCAGTGCACGCACATGTTGTGCAGTGCACTCACATTGTGGTATGAATACCACAATGTAGAACACAAGTCAATGTCAAAATTCAACATTTATTTGAGTAAAAGTATTCCACAAAAGTATTGGAATATACATAGCCTACTTAAAGTAGCTGAATGTCACTTTAGACTTTAGATAAGGATTAAGTGGTTAATGCATGTTTTGCAGTAATAATCCAATAATTGTAATGGAGTAAAAAGTACAATATTTGCCTTAATTGAGGTGTATTGGACTACTAATGAAAACTATTGTAAATTGAAAATACTACAGTGAACTACTCAAATGTGTACATACCGGTAAGTACAGTATCCGTGAGTGCATGCACTTAGTTACTTTCCACCACTGCTGGCAAACAATTGCATGCGAGGGGTGTGTGTGCACGCATGCGTGTGTGTGCGTGCGTGCGTGCGCCCATGCTGACAGTGCGAGAGAGCCGAGGAGGAAAAATTGCAGTGAAATTGAATCGGGGGCAGAGCCGCTGAAGAGCACACTTATTCAAACTGCTAATGAGAATGTTTAATGCAGCAACCATTTGCGAAAATAAATGTGGGAATCAATATTTTTCAACCCCCAGCCGGCCCGACAGACAACCACAGCCAGAGTTACATGCCAGAATAAATAGATAACGAATATTATTGCTCCCAGAATGCGTGGCACAGTGTAATGCAGAGTGCATGCAGGGACATTGTCATTTTGTGCTCGAAATATTCTCTTCACTCTTTCACAGCTCCTAAACGTCTCGTCAAAGTTTATGATGTAAAACCAGTTGGATGCAGAGTAGGCGACACAATGCTGGTTCAATATTATGGGTACAAAAGGAGGTGCATACAGTACAAGTGCTGCCAAAGAGTTTGAAATAGCACTCTGACAATGCCACGTTGCGCATCAGAAGTACTCTGATGTCTTACTTAAAGTGCAAGACCACTTTGGTAGAGGTTTGGGTTGTGTAGTTACCTTGCCACGATGTAGGCCTAACTCCAAATGTGGACGAGAAATCAAACTGAAGTGGTCAATGTATGTTTAGTAATAATAATCATAATCTACAAAGTAACTAATGACTACAGTTTTCAAATAATTGCAGTGGAGTAAAAGTACAATATTTGGTTCTGAGATGTAGAAGAGTAGAAGTAAATCTATTGGAAATACTCCAGTAAAGGAAAAATAGCTCAAAATGGTACAGTAGCATACTAGAGTAAATGTACATAGTTACTTTACACCACTGGTTTTAAAATAATGACACATTCTCCGGCATGCAGCAACGAGGCTTTTGAAGACATCAGGTGGGCAGAGGAGGACTGACAACGCAAACAAAAAACAATCAATTCACATTCCACCCCCCTCCCGATTTTCTAGTTTATAGTTTCATCGCACTCGCAGGTACAAAACACTCAAATAAAGGAATACGTTATTGAAAGAGGAGCGCATAATTCACACAGATAACCTTATTTGAACCGTCTCCATATTTTCTGCTCTTCAAAGGGCCTGTGTATTTTTGGTTTGGTTTCGGCGGAGATTAAAGCATCTTTTACGAACCAAGCAACTCGACTCCAGACTGGCGCTAGAGCAGCGTTTCCCAAAGTGGGTGTCATCCGTGGCACCGTATGGTGCCTTGGCCCAGGTCCAGGGGTGCCTCAGAATACTTTGATAATATTTGGAATTCATCAATCTCACTTAAAGCCTTTATATTTAGTCATACAGAGCACCAAACCTCCTTGCCAAAAATAGCATTATTATTAGCATATGCGTTGTGAGCTTGTCGATCTGCTTCTATAAAGGTTCTATAAAGCCTTGGATGAAAACGTGAATTTACAGGGCGTTTCCTGAATCCTGAGACAAAAAAGGTTTGAGAACCACTGGCATAGAATGCACGTGTCCAGATTGCAGTGTTGACAGTACACCACACCCAGACATCAACGAATGGAGACTTGATCAGATAAAACAGGGCAGAGGCGGAAAAAGTACTTGCATTATTTACTTAAGTAAAAGTATCAATACTGTAATGTAGAAGTACGTTGTTACAAGTAAATGTCCGCTGTTCACTTGACTAATAGTACAAAAGCATTGGTTTCAAAAGTACCAAAAGTAAAAGTATCCGTGCAGAATGTCCCATTTCAAGTTTTCAAATGTATAAAAAACTTTTGAAAATAGCAGATCATGCGACACATTGTGAGCTTGTAGAACGGCGATTTTCAAACGGCCAAAGTTGTTACAGTATGCTTTGTAATAATAATCAAAATCTACAAAATGACTAGTAACTAAAGTTTTCAAATAAATGTAGTGGAGTAAAAGTACAATTTGCCTCTGAGATTTACTTTACTCAAGTAAGTACAGCACTTTCCAGTAACACCAGTGGTCCACTGGTTGCAGCTTGTTCGAGCATCTACAACTGGCCGGAGGAAAGCCGGGCGGGGAGGTTGATCTTTGCCACCGCTCATATACCTCTACTGGCTGTCAGCGGGTAATGTTGAATACGAAGAGCAGGGCAGTGGCGCTACAACCTCCCGGTGAGGGCTCCTCTATACTGACAGCTGAGCCAGTCGACGGGTACCACGGCATGTGGGGGAGGAATGAATCTGTACAAGATGCGCAAACCTCTAGCTGCCTCCTTTCCAAGTGAAGGAGCAAATAATCCCACACGGACGGCTGTAGCCTACGTACTTCTTAGTTCTCACCCGATCTCCAAGGGAGAGGCCAAGCCTACTGCTTAGTTCTCACCCTATCTCCAAGGGAGAGGCCAAGCACCCACTGACAAAACTCATTCGGGCTGTTTATATCAGCTTCATCTTATTCTTTATGTCTTGATAAACCCACACACTTCATCCTTCCTGCTACATTTCCTATTGAAGGCCCGGCATAATCTCTGATTAGATCCACACTCCATTTTGTTTAGTCTGTAACAAACAAGACCAAAGACACTCCTGTGTGGGAGTTAACCCCCCGCCCACTCAGTCGTATACTGATGAATAGTGGTTGTGTTGCTGTGAGACTAAAAGTGCACCTTAAGTACAGATTGCTGGAGACAGTGTGAAGTGCTATTCTTCAAGGGAACAACCAGCCACTAAGATCATATGCTATGGGAAATGTGCGTGCGTGCATGCGTGCGTGCACACACACACGCACGGTTGTTACTACCTGCCATTGTGTAAATCTGAAGCAGTCTTGCTTGAGCACATATTTTAGTATAAGAGTGCAGAGGGGAAAAGCACTTGCTTAAATTGAAATGGGACAGACCCAATATTGAAGAGCACACTTATTCAACCTGCTAATGAGGATGCTTAATGTAACCTCATTCATAAAAATGAATGGTGAATCGATATGGCTCAACCCCCGGCCAGACAGCCAGCTATAGTGTTACACCACAGAACACATACACATGCATTAAACTCATAAGATTAGTGTTTACCAAACACTGGGTCTGGACCCATGTTTGGGTCTGGAGCTAAAACCTTTGGGAACGGTTGAATTAGGCTAATGCCGGTCCATATACTGTAGCCTTCTGGGACACTTATCGCATAGCCTGGATTATGAATTCACAAATATGACATAGTTGTCATTAACCAATTAGAAAATTATTAGAGCAGGTCCTTGGCTTACTGTCAACAGGCACAAGAAATACACTTATCGGCCTATAGTAGCCAGTCAAACAGATGCACACACGCACGCACACACAAGTTGGTTTGAGTAAAACTATAGTGCCTAAATCTAAATCTAATCTCCTGGGTCTATTCTCCACTAGTCCTTCCCTAGTCTTGTTTTTATTTGTTGACAAAATTGCCAATATGTGAAAAAAGGTTGTCGCCGAACATTTTTCCTCATAGTTTTAGTCTATAAAATCAACACTGGTGATCATGTAAAATCCCCCCACTTACATATTGCCACTGCCACTTGTCACTGCCAACCCGTATTGTTGGTCTTGGGCATTGTGTAGACCTGCAGTTAACTCAACCTTTTTAAGTTCAATCATTAATTGAGCAGTTGAGACGAAGCACCCTCTAATTATATAGTAATTCAGTATTGTAAAATAACGTTATTGTAAAAAGATTCACGCGTTCAGATATTCTATTTACAATGAGAAGCGGACGGGAGCTGGTGCCACTTGGACCCGGACGTAACGTAGGACTACAAAATGACGTCGGACTTAAATACAGAATTATCCATAATGTATAAATTATGTATAAGGTGTCAGGACATATGTCCTGTGTGTTTTATTTTGCTTTTGACATTTGCTTTGGTTTTCTCACCCAATAAAGCTCCTTTGAATTGAAGTAAAATGTATTCTTATTTCTCAGATGTATATTGAATGCTGCATTTCTTTCTAAAGTAATTGCTGTATTTTTTATTAATTTCCTTCCAGAGAACAGGTGTGAAAATAAAATGCAAACGCTTAAGAGTAGTTTGACAGGCACATCAAACTGCGGGACTTTGCAAATAAAGATCAATCAAATTGTTATTGAATATATAAGCGTACACGCTTACATGTTTGGCTGCAATTTGTGGAAAAGAACAGATAAAAACAGGCCTATGTTTTATTCATAAAAATAAAGACATGAACATGTGTACGGCAAACAACAACAAAGTCATAGTCATAGTCATAGTCTGTATAGGACTATAACTGCAGAATGAATGGAACAGCTTTGATCACAGTTATGCAGGGATATATTGAGCCATCTCTCTTCCAGTTTAATCAAGTGAGACACTTCACTCTATATGAGATCGTACGCGCACACATGCATGCACGCACGCACGCACACACACAGAGAACACATGATGTACCGCCGCATTTAGTGAAGTTGCTCTCTGTAAACTGTGAAAAGCATTACCCTAAAAAGTAAATTCTTGACAATATGTACTAATAATTCATTTGTTATATCATTAAGATACAAGCAGATCAAACGTTGTGTGTCTATCTGCTCAAAAAAGTCCCTTTGAAGTCTGCAAGTGCTGTGGCTTTTGGATCCCATCTCCCAGACTGCACAGTTTTCATGCCATAGCCCAGGCTGCAGCATCCAATGCTAAACAGATATCAATGATTGCGCATAAAATATATGCAAAGGAATACGCTGGATTTATCCTTGCTCCAAGCATCTTGGGAAGCCTCATCCTTCCTCTCTCTGCTCCTGGAGAAGCAACTATATGACTGGTGGGACGTAATCGATGTCTGGGTCACGGCTGAAGGATGGAGCAACAAGGCCAGGAGGCAGAAGAAAGATAATTGGCATTTGGCTATTGTTTTCTGAATGCCTCCTTGGTGGGAGGGATATGAGGACCATTTTCAAGCGAGAGAAACAAGGACACAACTGAGAGACATGGGATTGCATTGGACCATATGGCGTCACTCACCATGACCTCTTTTCAACGGACATTGCAGACTTTCACCAGGAGTGAAATGGATGTCCTTCTTCAAATCAATTTTTCGCTTTTCCTCCACTTCCACCATTTTAGGTTATAAATGGTAAATGTTGCATTTATATAGCACCTTTATCCAAGGCGCTTTACATAGATTGTGAATTACTTTGTTGTTGTTTGCCGTGCACATGTTCATGTCTTTATTTTTATGAATAAAACATAGGCCTGTTTTTATCTGTTCTTTTCCACAAATTGCAGCCAAACATGTAAGCGTGTACGCTATATATTCAATAACAATTTGATTGATCTTTATTTGCAAAGTCCCGCAGTTTGATGTGCCTAGGTGGAAACATTTTCACCTAAAAGGTAATCTTGTCAGGTGACATGTGTTTGCTTTCTGCTGCTTTCTGTTCCGCGTTTCATAATGTACCAATCACAGCGGCAGGGTGATTTTGACACTATAAGAACTGAGATTGGTGAGGAGTCTCCTGCCCTCCTGTACCACAGGCCAGGAGGACTGGGGCTGCTGAAAATGCGATTTCTCAGCTTAAACATATTTAAATAAATTGTCAACACTTCACACTGACTGGATATTACTATTTTCCATAATAAGAGGACACAAATTCCTCAGAAGTGTCATGTTGAGTGACGTCCTTTATATTGCCCAGCTGGACGTATGGACTAATCACACATCATGCTGTTCAGCTGGGAAAGTGGTGGCAGGCACTTTTGTTTTCCTATATCCCCAACCTCCTAGTGATGCCTAGCTCCTAATCTTAAGAGACTTGATACAATTTAGGCTTTTAGCAGAATTACAGTAGGCTAGTAGTAGGTAAACACGTTGTAAACCGTACAAAAAAAGTCAAATGCATATAAATAGTCATCTAGGATCATAGGCCATCATCATCAATATCATCAGCATCAGTTTAAAGTAAACAGTAATAAAACACATCTGTAGATTGAAACTATACACACTATATGATGCCAGGCCTACAATTAATGAACCTGGCATCCGTCTACATAACATGCTGTCTAAATGACATTTTAGTCTTTGCATAAGCCTGCAAGATCGTTATGCATGGCTAGGGCAAGTGCTACAGGCTACGGTGGTGTCTGAAGAGTGGCCAAAAAGCGACCCGATCGACTTCTGCTTCCAGTTCCAGTGACTAAAGAGGAGCTAGGGACTGAGAAAAGAAAAAAAGAAAAGAAAAAAGGAATCTGACATGCCAGGAGGATGTACTGTAAGTTAACTCATGTGGAGGAATACTAATCTCTCCTTCCCAGTTCCACTCCCTGCTGCACAGGCTGATGGGGACTATTGTCCTCCACGGCTTTAAGCTTCCCACCTTCCAACAGTGTTCGCTGCAGTGACCGGCCAAGCCCAGCCCATTCTCCATTCTGTGTGCAAGAACTTTACCCTGCATCTGCCACCTGAACGGCCCCCACTCTGTGTGTGTGTGTGTGTGTGTGTGTGTGTGTGTGTGTGTGTGTGTGTGTGTGTGTGTGTGTGTGTGCGTGCGTGCGTGCGTGTGCGCACATGAGTGCGTGTCCTGCTGCTCACTCACCTGGATCCTGCACACCTGTCTCCACAATCAGCTCATCAGCCCCATGCAGCCAACCATCCAATGAACTCCCCACCTCTCCTGCATATAAACCTATAGGGCAGGGTTAGGCAACTTTTATTATCAAAAGACACATTTTTGGCCCAAAGAGTTATTACAAATCTGTCTGGAGTCGCAAAATGTTTGCTTTATTTGTGATGTGATATATATATATATATATATATACACACCGGTATATATATATATACACACACACACACACACACACACACACACACACACACACACACAGACACACACACACACACACACAGTATATAATATATTTTTGTTTGTTAATTTCTCAAAGCAGATCAAGTATACCAGATAAGCCAACAGTGTTGGTGGTGAAAGCAAACAAACATGTCCTAGCATGCATAAATTAGTAATAAAATAGGAGAATGTGAGAATAAATGATACGTAGCTTGTGGAGTTAGTTCAGTCAGATATACTCGAGCGGCTTCATGCTATGCTCAAGGGCACATAGAACAAATGAACAAAAATACATTGCATGAATGCAACTGGGACGTATCCTCAGTGATGTACAGTATCCCAAGGTTATCGAGGTTGCGGGTCTCACGAACATCATACCCCTCACTCGGGTGACCCAGCCGACTTACGTACATATACTTGAGGGGTTAATATGCTGCATTACTACAGTATGTGGGTGTATCTGTATACAGTCAGTGTTACTGTAGCAAGACCCAGATGTCAAACGCTGATGTGGCAGTCGGCTGACCAATTGGGCTGACCAATTAAGCTCACCTAGACTGCATGCCTTCCTTCTGCATATGGTTCCTGGTTGTTGTTATGCACCGTTTGCTCCGATCGAGAATCAGTTAAAGTCGATGGATCTCAAACTTTTAAATGTCAAGGTCTCCCCTAACTCTGACAGTGTACAGAACCAAATGGATCCGTTAGGGTCCAAAGAAGACAATAGGTCTGAATTGGTTTTGTAATAGGAACACTTGCTGATTGCTGAAGCCTGGAATTGAACCTGGGACGTTTGGTTACCCAGGTGGGTTCAGCTATTGCCAGTATACATTTAAAAGTCAATAATATAGCAACTACAACCAATACAGTATGTACAGTACAAATGCCTCGATCCACTCACCCCTATTACCGGATTTTCCGTGATGGGACCTGTACAGTCACCTTTTCAAAACTTTTCTCAAGTAATTAGCATGAAATTATATGAAAACAACCGGGTATTTTGGTCTGGGTTCAATTTGCTCTGAACTCCATAACACAGAGAGATGAAGCACATACAGCGCGTGCAGCATGGCACATCTCAAATCTCCTTGCATCTATTATGCATTGCCTCATCTATGTCTACCGAGCCTCACACGTGTTCTGAATTGATTTAAAGAAAAACGGCACCACCTAAAAAATCATTTTAGCGGAGAGATAGGGAGAGAGAGAGAGAGAGAGAGAGTTGCGAGGCCATAACTGGCAGCTATCTATGGAGGATATATTATTCCCACACTATAGCCTCGTAAAAAATTCAGTGAGGCCCGCGAGATGAGTTGTTTGAACAAAGAGAGGATTCCGTGGCAGTAATGAGGCCGTTGAAGACGTCGGGGGTGTTAGACAATGCGTGAACAAAACCCATAAAACAAGCCATTCACATTCCAACCCCCCTGCCCTCCCCTCTGGGGGCCTTCTACGGAGCCTGGTAAATTAATCATTTTCAAAACCGGTTGCACTTGCAGGTACGCGTCGTGAAAAATAAAGGAATATGTTATCGTGTCAAAGATAAAAGGGATTACATAATTCACAGCGCTGACCTTTGCTGAACCCTTATTTGCTCTCCAAAGGCCTGTTTGTTTGGATTCATTTCTTCCCTTTCGGCGGGCGGAGGATGAAGACAACACAACAAGTCCAATCAAAACAAGCCGGTCAGTGCACAGGAGATATGCCTTTGTGAGCCCGCCAGGACCGCGGGTTTGAATCCGACTCCCTGACGTGCCTCGCATCACGTCTCTCTTCTGAGTCTTCTCTCTGCCCTCGGTCTCTTTACGCTCTAAATAAAGTATCAAAATACCCAACAAAGTAAACAGAAAAGGGTAAAAAATAAAAATCTAAAACAAGGACAGACTTAGACTTAACTACACAACTTTCATGTTCGCCGAGAGGCAATTTGTGGTAGAGAGCACATAGACAAATTAAAAGCTCAATCAATCAACAAAAACAACATTAATCGTTCTATCATACATATCATAACAGACTAGGCAAACATTTAAGGCACTTCTCTACCAACAATTGTAAACAAACAAAGAAGTATAGCAATAAGACAATATGCGCTGGATTTGCACACAATTACAATTGTAATTGTAGTATGTGTGGCAAAGATAATCTGGCCATCATCACACAGGTATCAATGGTTAAAGAGTGAAGTACTTTAATACTTAGGTTATTTGACAATAGCTTAATCTACAAGCATGCACCACATTGTGACGTGTAGAGAGTTTACACATCTGCCATTAAAAAAAAAAGATCTTCAAAAATGTATGCAAAATAAAAACAAATTAGGTGTGGGTGATGGCTGTTTTAAGCAGCAGTCACACGTACTGACTTGGCCCGAGTCCAAACTAAATGGACTCTGCACTGGGTGTTACTGCACACCTGTGTGCATCAACGCACATATGATTAATCTGTCATCCCCACCCTCTGTCAGCCACAGAAGTGGCGGGTAGCACCGTCTTTCTACATTGGCGCCTCAACAGGGACACAGAGGTAGACGACGGTTCAAGCGTGTTTAATTGCAGAGAGTGGCGAGACGTTTACAAGCCAGAGCAGATGGACATGCTGTCACCACAGAGCCTCTCTCCTCGGTGTGTGTGTGTGTGTGTGTGTGTGTGTGTGTGTGGGGAGGGGATGACTGATTAAATCAATGCGCAACAGATGTGCAGCCACACCCAGCTCAGAGTCCAATTCGTTTGGACTCCGAGAAGGGTTTGAATTAGGCCCCGACGACACGTAGCCGGTTATTAGTATGCGTTTGGGGGGTGGGTATCTTTTTCAAAAGTCCAGCCACAGTGTAGATTTAAAAAATATATTTATACACCATGTGGCATGTATGGCTATGTCACTTGAGCTACATTGTCGTGTGGATGGATTGATTTTTGTAAACGGGGATAGAGGCAGAGATTCTCAAAAACGAAAATGAAAAAGCTCTGTTTATTAAAAGAAATAGCCGTGTACGTGTGGACGAAGCCTTTATGCAATGTCACCCACACCATTGATATATAAATGCAGACAGGCCGCATTGGCTGCTGCTGTTCATTGGCTTATTATTCAGGTCAAACCATGACTGCAACTGCATGTAGGCATGTATGGTATGTCTAGTGAAGCAGGAGGTCTGAGTCTCGACTACTCAAATCCTCATAATTAAACACTTAACCCACTGCCATTCATTAATAGCGTATTGCCAAGGTTTTATCGCGCGTAACACTTACTTTGAAAAGCCAAATATCCGCAATTGCATGTTACAGTGACAAACTGCTGTGTGTGGTGTCTTGACAGGTTGTTGTTCTCTCGGTCGGTGGTGGAAAAACCCGACCGTTCCTGAGATACAGGGCTTTGAATGCAGGGCTTTGAATGGAAGTGGATGCGAGCGCATCTTCAAAATGGCCACTGTCCTACTTGGTGGCTAACAATACAATCGGATCAAAACATGGATTAAAGAATGTAAACCCTGGAACACGAGAAAGACGCGTTTGGCAGGCTAGGGTTCGCCGGTTTTGGCATGCTCCGTGTTAAAATTATGGCTTGTTAAATTAAGAAGTTAAATTGAGAATGTGGGTTTTCATAATACCTTATCTTATGAAGATAGTATTATGTTTCGTGGAGCTGTAGATCGTGTTGAGTGAGCATGCATGGTCTTCTATGCACACACACACACACACACACACACACACACACACACACACACACACAGTGGGTTCTGCTGATGAATAGTGGTTGTGTTGCAGCCATTCTGGGGTGAGACTAAAAGTGCACCTAATAACAGATTGCTGGAGACACATTTTGAAGCGTTATTTTTCAAGAGAAGACCAGGCCACTTTAGACTCACCCTCCATCTGTGTAGTTGCTTCCCCCCCACTAGCTTTTATTTAATCTCTGTCGAGTGGAAACCTCATACTATGTCCAAAACTGTCCAAAAAGTAGCAGAGCGCGTTGCTTCATGCCGTGTTTCAAACTTGCTACGTTTGATACTTTTGTGTGACGCTGTAGGCTGTACTATAATCACGTAGGGCTTTAACATTACAAAAAAGATAGAATGTGGATATAAGGGGCGGCAGTGGTTCGAGGGTAGAGTGGCCGGTAGAGCGGCCAGATGGGAACCGGCCAGTTAGATCTTGGGTCCCCTAGAGTTAGTGTTGAAGTGCCCATGAGCAACACTCTGAACTCCTAATTGCTCCCGATGAGCAGGTTTGGTGCCTTGCATGGTTGCCCCCGCCATCTGTGTATGAATGTGTGTGTGAACGGGTGAATGTAATAAGCAATTATCTATGTAAAGCGCTTTGGATAAAAGTGCTATATAAAGGCACCATTTACCATAAGAAGTTTCTGCCTGACAGTAACGATTTCCAATCTTATGTTTGCCTCTTTTATATCATTTGGTTACTGTAGTCTCTCAAGACAGATGTGTTGGGCTCCACAACTTATGTATATCTCTTTCTAATTGGCAGCCCAGAGCTCCCACTCCGTAAACTTGTGAACTACACGGACAGAAATAAATAAATAAACGCACGTCCGCCCACCAGGTGTAAAGTAATGTAAAGAGCATGTACTCAAGTACAATTTTTAGGTATTTGTATGACTATTTCCAATTCCCAATACTTCTACTCCATTACATCTCAGAGGCAAATATTGTACTTTTACTCCACTACTATTATTTGAAAACTTTAGTAACTAGTTACTTTGTAGATTATGATTATTATCACAAAACATACATTAACCACTCTACATTTGAAAATAGCCAATCTACAAGCTCACAATTTGTCGCAATTTTCAGAAGATATTTATACATTTGACAACGTGAAATGGGGCATCATGCATAATGACTACTTTTACTTATGGTACTTTTAAGTACATTTTGAATTCAGGACTTTTACTAACAGGGTATTTCTACATTGCAGCAGTGATACAATCACTTAAGTAAAAGATTGGAGTACTTTTTCCACCACTGCCGCCCCCACCCACAGTATACAGTATTGTAGCAAGTAAGTAGCATTGTTGTAAAGTGCATTGGCCCTTGCGTTGCATACAGTGTAGGCCTGTAGGGTGCCCCTGCCTTCCTGACTCTTTTCACCTTGCTGTCTAAATAAAGCCATGATATCACATCGCAAACATATCTATCATTCAGCCGAGGGCAGTGGAGGGGTCAAGGGAAGGCTGGCTCCATGTCCGATTCATTACCAGTCTCTCTATATCCACCATGAAGCTATGAGTAATGTACATGAACTGCAAAGGCTGGCAAGACCAGTGGTTGAATGTAACTAAGTACATTTACTCATACTGTACCATAAACGTGAGGTACTTTGACCTTAGTTGACTATTCCCAGGCCTATACACCACTACACTTTTTGGACGGCTATAGTAGTACTTTGTAATTTTAAGATTACAGCCAAACATATATTGACCTCTACAATATTTAGTTTTCTCCTTTTTTCTGTTCTTACACTTTCATGAAACTATAATTAAACATAAGCGTTATCTTCCAGCGCTCATTGGCCAAAGATTGTAAAAACAATCACGCAGATTGTTGGAACAAGGAGGCCTGCAGGATCCACAAACACTGTGGTGCTTGTTACTCATTGAACTACTTTTTTTTTTAAATCGCCTCTTTCATTTCAGGCACAGAGGGCCCCAAAAATAAGTACAGCATTACAATCACAGCAGGAGGAAGCCCAGTGGTGATGGCGGAATTCATATCCACTACACTAGAATATACAGCACCAGCAGCATACTAGCAACACATTGTCTGCATCAGGTGGAAACCTTCTATGTCCGAAACTGTTCTACTTTTCACTAAATAAAAAAGAACCATGTGTTAGAATGGATGCATTGTAGCCTAGTTACTATTTAATCACAACTTCTTGTTAACCATTTGGCCACCAGGATTAATTAAAGAATGATTACTATATGCCAAGATATCCCCCCGTTCAACCCTTATTTTGAAGATCCAAAACACCGGGACCGGAACCGGATGTTGGCTGAATGGTGTGTGTGTGTGTTGTCGGATTAAGTGTTGATCTCTCACTATAGCTGATGAGAAGTACAGGCCGGCGCCATTACAGCGATTATATGCTCCGTGCAATAAGCGTAGTTTAGACCTGGGCCGGGGAATTTGTGAGTCCAGCAGTCCAGTGTTATGGTTAACAACAGACAGCCATCCAAAGTTAATGTGAGTAGCCTTTCAACTAGATCTGATCAAAACATTTATACAACTGAATTAACGTAACTTACAGTACGTGAATTGGCGCTTGCCGAGACTAATCAATTAACGTAGGTTCCGTTTTTCAGCGGGGATTGTGTTAATACTCTGGTGCAATATTATAATATTATATATATATATATATATATATATAGTATATATACATACATACATACAGTATAGTCTTTCTTTTTTTCTTTTCTTTTTTCAAAAATACCAGATATACAAGCTCATATAGCATGGCACGAAGATACGCGATATGAGCTTGTATCTGCTATTGTTGAATAACCAGTCAATGTGCTATATAAATAGTTGGAATCTAAAATGACACAAGATTCTTTCCCAGTATTAATGGATCAACAAAAACAAAAAACACAAAACATTGAAATATGGAGATATAAGGTTTTTTGCCCGACAGCACAAGAGCTACCGAGTACCGAGTCATTTGAATAAACACCAAACATCTGTGTCCCCAACAACAATATTAGTTTTTTGGAGTATGCAAATTGAAGGTGAATTGGAAGCAACCTTGCCCTAAATCACAATAGCCAAGGCAAGTAGCGAGGAATATGGCTTTGGTGGAGGAGTGGGACATGATGCAAGAAGAAAATGACCCAAATACTCAGGAAGAAGGCCTCGAGTATTTTCTAAAAACATAATCCACTTATGTCTGCCATGTGGGCCGCGAGGATATTGCAAGAGGGACCCCATTTAACACTTATAAAACCTGAGACGGAGGTCTCCGCCTTATTAATGAATTACGTTGGATGCCCGGGACAGAGATTAATCAAAGGACATTAGCACCATAGCAACAGAGCGCAACGCTCTACAGGCTGGGAGCGCCTATTGGGCGACATTCGATGTCATTTCCGGTTGGGACGTCATCCAAAGTCTAACAAACTATAAGATTCTAATGCTAATGTGAAATTATTTATTAAAATAATGCACACAAAGAACCCGTATGTTCCGGAACCACAGGACCCTGATCCAACATTGAGGAACAGGAATCGGTTCCGTCACATTTGGAATCCGGAACTGGTTTTATTACACTGTCAGAGCTTTATGGTTGTCCTCAGGACCACTATAACTCTGAGAGAGTACAAATGGAACCAAATGGACCCATAGGGGTCAATTATGTTCTATTCTATTGGGTCCATTTGGTTCCATTTGTACACTCTCAGAGTTACAGACCTGTAAATGTAAGGGTCCATGTGTACACTCTCAGAGTTACAGAGTTACAGACCTGTAAGGGTCTATTTGGAACCCCCTTGGAATCGTTAAAGGATCACAGCTCTAGATGTGACACGTGAACTTGCAGATCAGACAACCTTCCAAGGTTCGGAGGGCACTTGCCTGGATTGCCTTGCATGGCAGGAGGAGAGTGTGGAAATCAGACATTGGAGAAGACCTCAAGAGTTGGCTGTTCGTAGCTACTGTGGAGTCAGTGCTGCTGTGTGGGGCGTTCACAGCACAACAGTAAAGGGCCCTGGATAGAGTCTACACAAGAATGCTACGAATTGCACTAGATGTCACATGGACGGACCACTTCAGAAATGACCACATCAGAAATGTGGTCCATGGCCTGGGCCATGGCTCAGTGGTCCAGGCACCGTGGCTGGTAATCCAGTCTGGCAGTGTGCCGCGGGTTCGACTCCCGATCCCGACGGCCTTAACTGCATCTCATTCCCCCCATCTCTCTCCTCATTTCCTGTCAGCTTACCCTCCATAAATTTTTTTTAAATAAAGGCGAAAGCCAAAAAAAATAACATTAAAAAAAGAAGGAAATGTGGTCCATCGACGGGGACCTACCACGGGTCACAGACAAGGTCAGAGAAAGGTGGATGAGGCTGGCAGGGCACTGCGTCAGGCACCTGGCTGGAAGCAAGCAAGCTGACACTATTTGAGCCAAGCCAGAGCCAAGCCAGGAAAGGCAAGACGCGCACCACCTACTGCATGTAGACGCACTGCAGTGCAGTCTACATGTCTATCTAACATCGGGGTCTTGAGCTATACAGTGTTGTTAGGTAATAACAACACTGTAGAGCTCAAGACCCTGATGTTAGATAGGAGAGTGTGGAGGGCAGCGACCCAGGAGTGCCGAGTTGGTGTTGGCTGCTAGACCATACTTTCGCATCGCATTGCTGTATGTTGCTGGCAGATGGTGGAAATAAAACAGTATGAATTACGTAGTACAAGTATACTCATCCCCGGTACTCGAGTCAAAATATAGATAAGGGTTCATTTGGTTCCAGCTGTGCATTTGGTTTGGCTGTGCACTTCTCAGAGTTATGGGGGGTCCTTGGAATTAGGAATTTGAGAAGCACTGAGTAAGACATTTGGAGTAGTCTGTGCAGCCTTAGAGTCTGTCGGTCTGTTGATTTGGGTCTCAGCTAGTGATGTATACATTATTTTTGACGGTTCATTCATCAATCCAATAAGGCCATAAATATTGCCTTGACATTGTGGCGCATTCTGTCAGCAAGGCTGTCTTCAGGACATGCCGTGATGTGGCTGTGATGTAAGGGCTGCCTGCTGGCAGATGGCACATTATAGGTCATAGCTTTATTGGCCTGATAAATGAAGCATTGCAATAAACAGAGGCCGCCTCTCGTTCACAAATAATAAACCAAATTGCGTTAAGATCATGATGACAGCGAGATTTAAGTCAAGGTCGATTTGCAGGTTTTTTCATTAAGAATAATCATCACGAACAAAATTGAACGGAAACAAAAATGGAAAGAAAAAACAGAGCGGTTATGAGACAGTGAAGATAAGTGGAATTACGGCTGTTTCTCAAATTCTCACTCAACCAAATTGTTTTTTGAGATAAATAAACAATTATTTGTGTAGAATTGGATGCAAGAGATATAAAACACAATAAAATGGATGTGCTTCACGGGGTCGAGAACCACTACCGGTAATCTAGTATGTCTGTCACATATCTCGAGAACCGTCTAACTATCCAATCAACTTCAAACTTGCTGTGTGAATTGAAGGTGCCATGTCCACTGTGTGAGGTCAGTCAGGTCAGAGTGTGTTTGCAGTTCAGTGATTTAATGAAAATGCAACGTAATTAAACATATTTATAGATATTTAGAAAATAGCAGATCTACAAGCTGACAACGTGTCACATGCAGGCACATTATGACCATGTACATCTGTTATTTTCAACTAGACTATGTATGGGTAAAGTGGGCTGGGAGCCATTTGTGGGTCGCAGACACATTTTTATGGGTCCCTTTATTTATTTTTGCTCCCTACATTTTCCTGAATTAAAAACAAAATTAAATGATTTTGAAATAAAAGAAAAAAATGAAGAAATTCCATAAATTAGAAAACAAAATTAATGTTTAAGAAGTATAGTGAAAATAGTCGATCTAGTTCCTTTCCTCCAGTGCAGGCCGCTATGGAGTGCTGCTGCTAATCACTCACTTCAATGGAAGGATGCGCCCCACGTTACCAGCTGCTTCCATCACCTGGTGGAGACAGTCAGCGTCTCTCAGCTGTTAACTGGCCGTGATTAGCAGCGGTTGTAAGCTGTGCAATAACTGTCTCAGCAATAAAGGAATGGCTGCCTCTCTCCAGGAAAATGTATCGACTCACGCAAAAACCCTGCAGTAGAGGGGAACCGGGAAGTACATATTGCTGAAGTACTATAGCACTCACAATTTACTGGCTAAATTTACAATTTAGGCATTTAACAGACTCTCTTAATCCAGAGTGATTTGCACTAAATCAAGAACAATGGTAATTAAATAAGGAAGCTAAGAACCTAGCATCTGTCTAACAGTAGAAAATCTGTACAATAAAGCTGAGTATACACTAGAGAGTGCTATGTCTACATAAAATCTAAATTACATAAGTTTAGCCTTACAAATAGCATACACCTGTAATGTTGTCCAGGCTAGTGCAAGTGCTATGGCAAGTGTTACGGACTAAGATGGAGTCTGAAGAGGTTGGATTTCAGACTCTGTACAACTGTTACGGTACATTGTTCGATACTCCTCTACTTCTTTGCATTGCAATTATTTGACAGTTTTAGTTAATCGTTACTTTGCCGATTTAGATGTAAACCAAGTATTTTATTGATTTGCGAGCATAGTATACAATATCTTGATGCAGCTACTACGGGCATTTTATATAGTCATTAGAGTTTGTTAGGGTATTTTATTGATATTGCTACATTTTAATTAACCTAAACTTAACCTCTGTAAAACTATGCCTAAATCTCACATTATTCCTAACCTCAGTAAAGCTATGTCAAAGCCTAACCTTATTGCTAAACGTAACCTCAGTGAAACTATGCCCAAAGCCCAACCTTAAAAATGTAAGAAGAAAGAGCAGCGATCCGAGCACTCAAAAAAGTTTAAAAAAAATCATCATACTTTATAAAGTTAACTATCTCCGTTCACGCACACACACACACACACACACACACACACACACACACACACACACACACACACACACACACACACACACACACACACACACACACACACACACACACACACACACACACACACACACACACACACACACACACACACACACACACACACACACACACACACACACACACACACACACACACAGCCCTGTGGATAGTCAGGCTCCAGTGACCCTGCTGTGTGTGGGACAGGGAGGCAGGAGAGGATCTCCCTAAAGCACAAAAGGGAAGTGGCTCCTATTAATTTCACCTGGGCAACCTTCACGATAAAGCCAACGAGACAGACATTTAATTGTGCTAACCCTGAACGTTCCAGCTGGCCCCCGGCTATCTGAATACCAAGGAGCCACTTCTACCTCGCCTCTTCATTATTATTAAACATATGAGGCACTATAGGACATGATATATGGTCTCTTTCAAGTAGTATGTTGATTCAAATAATATGTACCAACTAAAGGAAACCCAGCTCTTATAACTCAGGGCTGAATTCACAGGATTGTGCAGCTTTTGCGACGGCACCCCTACCTGCACTGCCAAGCTCAATGCTCTGGTGCTATATGCAGATTATGCACATGCAATTAGATAATATGCATATTGGATTTGGTCCAAAAGTTGTTTCTATGCAAATGAGCCTAATTGCAAAGAAGGAAAGAAAAGACAAAGAGTCCACTTCACAAATACCAGCGCTAATAGCCCAAAACACAGGTTTTTTGTATAGGCCTACCTTTTTGACAAAAAGTGCTGCCAATTGTGACTGCAATAGAATGTTGCTTTTTGTTTCCAAAAGCTTTATACTGTATACGGTATATACCCTGTATATAACATGTATTATGAGATTGCAACAATTGTGACAGCTCTGTTTTACACAATGCTGTATACCCCCTAAAACTGTTGCCCATTTTCGTAAACCGTCACGGTACTTGCTTAGTTGCTTTGGCAATTAATTGTAGTTTTCTAATGCCAAAGCTCCTTTGAATTGAATTACTTCTAATGCCAATACTTTTATACTTGAGTAAAGAGTTCCCTGCAGGCCTTGTGGATTACTGTTCTTCCACCCCTGGGCCACACTTTGGTCATTTAACTATGAAAAAATAGACAGAAAGATCGATGAGAGGTTGAAGCAGTACCAGTCTCTTTACTCACTTCCTCCCATCTGCTCCTTCACCCACCGCCTTCTTCGCCACCCACCCCAAACCCCCCCCCCCCCCAAGCTTCTCTCTCTCGTTCTTTCTCGATCGCCCCGGCCCCATACCTCTCTTCTCTCCTTCACGGCAGGTATAATTACAGTGCAGCGGGCCGGCGGCCGGCCGGCATGGAAGAAGAAGAAGGCAAAAGAAGAAGGAGGGGGAAAAAAGGGTGCCGACCACTCCGGGGGAAGAAGGAGCATGATCCATTAGCCTGGCTAGGGGCTCGACGTTCCCATTCCTCATCCCCATTTGTCTCACACACACACACACACACACACACACACACACACACACACACACACACACACACACACACACCTGCTTCATCACAAGCAAGAGTGTAGGAGCAGAAAGAAAAAATATATATCTTTTTATAAATGGATTTCATTTTGGGGGGGAGGAGGTGCAGAGGGTGGTATGGGGACCTTCTTTTACAGGCACACCTGAGAGAGAGTGCAGCCAGTCAAGGGGAGGGGGTGGTGGGGAGGGGAGGGGCCACTGAATGGAGCTCGGAAAGCCTTGAGTTCCCAAAAGTTAAATATTGCATTCAGGTATTTGTACAAATGTATCATTTATTATTTGGAGCTGCTAGGGCTGGAGTCTGAGTTTCCCCAATACTGTACGAGATTCAGCCCGCATGGTCTCATGCAAATTTAATTTGTTTCTCGTCTCATTTTCAGTTTCGGTTGCAGTATCACAATAACACTGTGGCAGAAGAACACAAGCTTCCCCACCAACCTCTTGTAGGGTTACTACTACTACTGTACTCAGTCGACACATACTGAACTGTTTTAATTCATTCTCATCTATCTATTATGGTTATTTTTTTTTGTTTTGAATAATTTCTGTTTTCCAATATTTGATATTGCTGTATTTAATGTATATTGTTTATTGATGATTTTGTGTTTTCTATTTCGGCTACATTGAAAATGAGGGCCTGCTTAAATAAAGGTTATGATGATGATGACTTCTTTGGACAAAATGTGTACAAACGTCAAACGGAGAGGGTACCCTTCCAGTCAAACGATCACACTTCCACACCCCGAATGTCAAAATGCCATTTAAAACCCATGCAAGACGTAAAAGGTTGATGGATGGATGACTAACAAAAAAACAGAGGAGCGCCATCCGGAGTGGACTTGAGCCACGATAGGCACCACCCAGCAACCAGCGTATTCATTGTCCAGAATGTCCCATTTCAAGTTTTCTAATGTATGAAAATCTTTTGAATATAGCAGATTTACAGTAGATCAGCTTTTTTCAAAGTGTTCAAATACATGTAGTGGAGTAAAAGTACAATATTTGCCTCTGAGACATAGTGGAGTAGAAGTAAAAATACTGGCAATTGGAAATACTCAAGTAAAGTACAAATTCCTCAAAACTTTACTTAGTACTTATACTTTGTTATTTACAGTAACTGCGAACAGTCAGCCATGAGAGGCACCACGCAGCGAACAGTCAGCCATGAGAGGCACCACGCAGCGAACAGTCAGCCGAGTGAGTCGCCGTTTGAGTTGATGTCCCGACAGGGAAAGAATTGTAATTCGTAGGTACCATCGTGGGTATGCCGCCTTCCAGTCAAACATTTGACGTTTGGTGCATGACACAACCATGTATACAATTACTATTGTTTTAGTTCTACTGGATCTCTTCTCCACTCGTTCTTCCCTAAACATCTAGTTTAGTCATCATAGCTTAGTGTTTGGGGCAAGGAAGCAACCAAGGTGCTCAAGAGGTGTACAGGTATAAAAAATAAAAAAAAAGTAAAAAGGTGCTATACGGTCTTCATCAGCCCTGATGAAGACAGTATAGGTCGAAACATGTCGGTTTAATACATTTTCCTCCTTTTAACATTAAGTGTGCCCGGATCTCCACTTTGTTCTATAGCTTAATGTTTATTTAGTTTCCGTCAGTGAAATAATTAAGGTAGTCGACGAACATTTAGTCAACTAAATGAACACTGGAATGTATGGCTTCAAACAACTCTCTACCTAACCAAACGTCTGCGGTCGCCAAGGCTACTCTCTAGTCTACCCAATATGGGACAATCGCACAATTACAATGGAGGAATAAACATTACAATGTTTATTATTTTTAATAAAACTGGTGCTAAAAAGGTGGATATTCTAAATATCGTACACACATTTTCCAGTAAATGACTCATAATAAACCTACCAGTATGCTTTACATTAGGCGACTTAGACTTTGATTTGTATGTGAAATTCTGAAAAAAACATTCTGCCATTGCCATCTGTATTGGAAGTTATTGAGGCTAATACACATTTAAACTATTTAGACTTTAGGTCCAAATGTTCCACTTGCACAGAACACACGAGTGTTCTCAATTTGACTGGCAAATTGCCACGAATGGTTCTGACGTATTCATGCTCTCATGGAGAATGAATGGTTCTGATGTATTCATGCTCTCATGGAGAATGAACCCTAACATTGTGAGTAATCCCATGACTTCTCCTCTAGCAACCCCTAGAAAGTATAAACACTTAACATCTTCCCAATGGTTTTCGCACCGAGAGAACAGGACTAATCTTCACTTCACATCAATAAATACAGTTTTCTTTTTAAATGGTGCATTTATATAGCGCTTTTATCTAAAGCACTTTGTGCGTGCACGCACGCAAGCACGCGTGAGAGAACAGAGCACCTGTTGCACTGCTTGATTTACTGCTGTGTCCAACATGAGCCATGTAAACACACACACACAATGTCATTTACAGCTAAACATTGCTCTAAAAAAAATTAAACATTTGAAGCGCGAAATAGACGAAAATGTATTCTATTTGATCAACTAATTTCCTTGTTTTCCGACTGTGCTGCAGCCGGGCAGACGGTCAGCACGATACGCAAGGAATATTTTCATACCTCGTTTTGTTGTGTTTTGGGTCAATTTATTTATGTATTAAGTAACCGTGTAATAACCAGGATAATGCATGGCTAAGTGTCTGAAACCATCATATCTGGTCACATATATGAATCACCTTCAGCGTAATTAACCCCCTCTGTGGTTTATATATCAACTAGGGCTGTCAAATTAACTGAGTTAACCGAGTTAATTAATTTGAGAGATTAATTTGATTAGAAATGTTAACGCAATTAATCCATGCTTTGATGACCCGCCCCATAACATGCCACAATCCCATCCACTCCGCACTATCTAACCCTATCTGGAAGGCAATAACCAACATATGTTGGTTATCGCCATAAAAGGCTGCACAAAAGGCTCAAATCACATAGTACGACAACGGGCGAGAGACACCATCCTACCACACTGTAGATGTTATAAAGAATAAAACATACATATGTATGTTAAATGTATTCGCCTTCTGACAGTTATCTTACCATTCCCACAACAATATACAGAAAAACATGGCATATTTTGGACATAGTTCGAATGATGATTAATCATGATTAATTCATTTTTAAACTGTGATTAATCTGATTCAAATTTTGAATCGTTTGACAACCCTAATATCAACAATGACCACCTAGCCATGCAATATCCCTTGCTTAACGCACAATTACATTTTATTCATAAGAATAAAGTTACATAGTGTTCTTTTAAGTATATTTGGATGCCAATACTTTGTACTTTTACTCAAGTCAATTTAGAATACCCTGCTTTTACTTGTAACAGTATTTCTACATTGTGATATTGTGACTTTTACTCACCGGTAAATAAGAAATGTGTGTACTTCCATCACCACTACAGGGACCAGGTGTGTGATTGTCCTGTATCTGCGGTTTTTGTTTTGCATCTGAGAATGGTCCCTCATCTCAACTGTCTCTCCGAGGCCAAGACCTTTCTGTAAGAGGGAGAAGATGGAATATGTGAAGTGTGAACCCATTCCATAGGTTTCTATATATTTCATTCCATTCAATTCCATATTCCTTTTTCCTTTTTTCCTTTGCTTCACTATAAGCCAAGTTAGAGGGCAACGTTATCACATTCAGATGCCAAACATGGATCAGTATTCGGAATTGTAAAAGAGCCAGTAATTTCCTTTCACGCATTGAGTGATGATATAAGTGTTAAAGATATTGCATACAGTGTACATGAGTGTGTGTGTGTGTGTGTGTGTGTGTGTGTGTGTGTGTGTGTGTATGTGTGTGTGTGTCATTCGTGAGACTATGAAAGGTATAATATATTGGTCTGTAGGCTCTTTCTCTCTCTCTCTCTCTCTCTCTCTCTCTCTCTCTCTCTCTCTCTCTCTCATACCCACCAAGCTCTAGAGGAGAATCAATTCCGCTGGCCCCTAATCTAATAGCGTGACATATGAATTAATGCCGGGGCCTGATATGGGATATGCACAACTATCTGTCAGGCAGATGAATGCTGCAGGGCTGCAGTCCAATTGAAATAACATACGAGGCTCTTTTTAATCATTGGGTCACAGAGGAAAATGACAAGAAGTGCCAGGCTCCTGCGTGCGGTAGTGTGCTGTTCGTTCCGCACGAGGAGACACAAGGCTTGGCGTTTTGCTTAAAGGTGCCATTGGTTTCCCTTAGAGAATAGAGAAGAAAGAGAACACCTCCAGACAGATGAACTACTTTAACTCTGGTATGCTTTTTTTTAGGCATGTTCTTATAAGATAAGATACGGGATTTTTGTTTTAAATCGATGGTACGTCACTGTATATATCTTTTTTATAATTCATAAACTAATGACTGGTCTAACCAATGACTAGTCTAAACCAAAAACTGTCTAAACTAAGTACTGCACCCCTAGTGGACAGCTCCTATATAGTACATTTAGCTGTTCAGCACCATCTCTAGTGGACAGCTCCTATATGGTACATTTAGCTGTTCAGCACCATCTCTAGTGGACAGCTCCTATAGTACATTTAGCTGTTCAGCACCATCTCTAGTGGACAGCTCCTATATAGGAGGAGGCGACTGTGGCTCAAGAGGTAGAGCAGGTCGTCCAATGATCCGGCTCCTCCTGTCTACATGTCGAAGTGTCCTTGGGCAAGACACTGAACCCCAAATTGCTCCCAATGTGCTGGTTGGTACCTTGCATGGCTTCCGCCGCAATCGGTGTATGAATGCGTGTGTGAATGGGTGAATGTAATGCACAATCTATGTATGGATAAAGGCGCTATATAAATGCACCATTTACCATTTATTTGACCATTTATAGTACATTTAGCTGTTCAGCACCATCTCTAGTGGACAGCGCCTGTTGAGTACACTACTTCCTGCTGCTCACTTCTCAGAAACTCTGTGAAACCCTGGGGGCTCATTTAACACACATGGATCCAAATGAACCCCGTAAGGGGCGGGCTCATTCGGTTCCACTCATACACGCTCAGAATTCATATTAAAACTCTGGATTCCACAGTGTACATTATAGTGCGTTTTCTAACTTCTAACAACACAGCACTGAAGATAAAAGGGAGCTTCAATTGGAGTTAAGGGCACTAAGAACTTGTCCTTCTCCGGTTAATTTCATCAAGCACTGACATTTTTGGGTCAGCCGCTATTGTGTTCGTTGAAAGCAGGGAGAGAGGGCAGAGAGGAGGGACCACATGCTTGTTTCCATTAAAACAAAAATCCAAATTCATATGCTGCTGCTGAGTTTACTGTACAGCACACATGCTCGCAGCTGTAATGGCTTGGCACTCGGCAGAGATGATCAGTTAATCACCATTGTGCTCCTGTAATTATAAAATATGATGGCAATTGTATATAATTACCGTCGCATGGCATTCAAACTAGCCTTCACCTATTGTGTAACCTCGTGAACAAAACAATCCAACTGACATTTATGCAAATGTTGTTCCTGTATTCATTCATTCTCGTCTCCTTCAGTTTCAATACCTTGAATGGAACAACAAACTCTTTGCCTAGATAATTACAAACGTATACACAGGCAGGCCTGGCTTGCTATATCTACTGTATCTGTTTGTCGGTTTGCTACCTATTCTTATTTCTTATCGAAGGCTGCGAGTTGGCCACTATGACTCACCACCAGTTAATTGATCGGCTGTTGTTGACTTGACATTGACGATTACAATGTTGTGACACTGCAGGTGAACTCCTGGCTTTCACAATGCAGCGACATCACAACAGTACAATGCAATAATGTATCAGTAAAATAACTGTGGTCCTTGTCTTTTATTTGTCGACCATGCTTGCCAGAGTTGCAGGCGGAATGTTCATCTTTACTTTATTCAAACAATTAAAAGGGCAGGCAGTTGGCTGAAATTTAACTCCCTACATATTGCCTATACATCTTAATCTATCTTGTATTTAGAAGAGATTTATTCAGTCTTACTGTAATGTTAGAGTATCTTCACTGAATGTCCAACTATGACACGCCCAGTAAAGGGATGCTATAGGGTTATGTGGTTAATGACGTCTTCAGTGTTGGGTCTACATGATCTGCACTATGCCCAGTATACTCACAACCTTTACTTAAGTAAAAGTATCAATAGATACAGGATGTCCTGTTTCAAGTTTTTTATGTACCGGTATAAAAATATTTGAGAAAATAGCAGATCTACAAGCAAGGTAGAATGTGAATGTGTCGCATCGTGACAGATTGTGAAGTTCAATATTTGGATCCAAGATGTAGTGGAGTCGAAGTAAAAGTATTGGAAGTACAAATACTTCAAAATTGTATTCAAGTACAATTACTTAAGTAAATGTATACTTAGTTACTTTCCACCACTGACTATGCCCGAGGCAGCACCACTTTGTCACCAATGCACCAATAGAGGGTATGCGCATGCTTAAAGTGAATGGCACATCGAGTGGCAAATCGAGTGGCAAAGTAACATGCAAAGTGAGTTTAACATTGTTAATGTTAATGTTTAATGCAATCAGATAGGACTTTTCTGTGTGGATGTCTGGGCTGTCAAGGCCAGAAAGTAGTTTTTTGCCACTCAGTAGGCCTTCCTGCATAACTTCCTGGTTTGATGATGATGTCACGCACATACCCTCTATTGACCCATAGCTAATCCCCTCCTCAAACTGCTATGGTCCAATCACAGCTAAGCATAACATAGGTTAGAAAAACCTCTCCACCAATAGTTTTCCTGTAAGTATGTTATAAAAAAGAAATGTCACACACATATTTTTCCAGTGCATATGGCAAGCCTTGTTGACGGATTTGGAAGAGATTTTGAAGGTCTGGTTCCAAAAATGAACCAGTATTTAATGTGTAAAACCCATGATGATTCCAATTTATACATTGGAATGAATGAGCCCGGCTGGAAAGTGGGAGAGGGCTGGGCTTCGCTAAAGGTGAATTGCTGAAGTGACACCACAGGGGGAAGAGAACTTGCAACTTGTATCCCCTCCAGTAGCATGACACAACACCCCCCCCCCCCCCCACACACACACACACACACACACACACACACACATAAAAGAGAGATTTCAATTAAATCCCATCTTCCTTTGTATATGGACACATGGCTGCCGTGTTGTCATTTTGCTGCGTTTATTGTGTCGGGAGAATTACTCTCTCTGCAGCCTATCATTAGCCTATCATTATCACTATCATTTCACACTGACATTGCGGATAATTGGGAACAAAAAAAAAGAAAAAGAAAAAAAACTCCTCGCCGCCGTCTCCCTGCCGTGGAGCAGAAATGTCACTCAGCATTACCATACTCATTTACACCGTGCCACAGCTGCTGTCCCTGGATGGTATACCTCACCCTGTCTCCTCCACCCCACCCCTCCCGCACCCCCCTTTTCAGGATGGGTTATCACAGTGATTAAGAAAGATGACTCGCGGAGTGCAGAAAAGAAAACACTACATGACATTATCTCGGTATTAATCCATTATGACCCGATTCTACTACTCCTAAAAAACTGTTTTCAAGTCAGTGCATGGTTCTCAAACCTTTTCATGTCAACGACACCCAAAATTATATGCATTTGGCCACGGAACCCATCTGCAAACATTTTTTTCCAGGGACCCCCAGAAGCAAAGATTTGAGTTAAAAATGTATTCAAAGATTTGCACACATTTTCCAAAATAGCTAATCTAGATGTATAATGTGTAAATCTGCTATCTTTTCGAATAGCCAAAGTATAAACTAATGGTTAAAATCGAAAATTACACAAATACTGTCCTGGTCATAATGAGTTAAAGGCAAATTAATAAGTTTGGACTTTTGGAAGCTTATTAATCAAAGAAGAACAGTGCTGCCAAGTAGCGTTAAATGCCACTACTGTCACTCTCAATGACACCCCACCTCCCAGGACCCTCTGTTCTTCAAAAAAGGAAGGTTAACCATGCATGCAGTGAGTGCGTCGTTGTATGCGTGGCGCAGGTGTCTGTGTGCTAATAGTGCTAACCCTTCAGGCTGTTTCTTTTCATTGCATATGGAAGTTCAGTAGTTCGTTTAGATTGTCAGGCTTTAACACTTTGGTAAACACAGTATAACAATTCTATGATGCCACTGCAGCAGTCAAGCTTTAAAACACGGAGAGCTGCTTTTCCTATTGTTTTAGGTTTATAAGAATAGTAATCCATTAAAACAAAAGATGTTTTGTCCTCTATTAATCTCTAGAAAGACTCCGCTATCCCACAATGCAATGTGTTTGACTTATACTGGAGCTCAAGGTGAAAAGAAATAAGAAATCCTTTTGTGTTGAAAGGCTCCTCTTAAACTTCTCAATAGAAGTCAGAGATTACTATAATGAAGAAAAATAAAGAAAGGCGAACTTTCACTCCACTCAACCAAACAAATCCGTTACACTTCTCAATACTAAACTCAGAGATTACTATAATGAAGAGAAAAGGAGAACTTTCACTAAACCAAACATATCCGTCATTCCGCCACACTCAGAACAGGTGAACATTCGTCAATCATACTGTAGTAGCAGTTCTATAGTAAATAGTACAGTACATTAAATTGGGAGGGGGGAAAAAAAGAGGTAAAAATAAGCGGTGACTCTAAATTATGAATAAACAAACAACACAAACTAATCACTTTCACCCTGGCACCGCCATTTGGAATGTCATTATATGCTAAATATTTCTTACATTTTCAGGCTACTTTACTTGAGTATTTCCAATTTCTAATACTTTTACTCCTACTCATCTCAGAGGAAAATAGGATCCCACAGTGCTTTGCCAGCATGGTGAAAACGCTGTAATCATTTCAAATCCGCCCACATTGTTATTTCATAAAACTCGTATCCAAAGGCAAGGCACCGTCAGTGAATTAGTGTGAGTAATTGGTGAAATATTTGGTGGGAGGGGAGGGGGTGGCTTTTCAAATGTCATCTTCTTTGTATTCCGAGGATGGCGGACCATTTAAATGGCACTCGCGCATTAATTGCTTGATATTAAATGGAGACTGCCTCAATTACCGCTGCTCGCTGCAGTTCTGTGCTGCGTGTGGCCTTGAGTATATTCTATGGGGGAAAAAATTAGTCATAAAGACATACGGTTCGATGTGGTGCATTTTGGCAGCTGAGAAATGTAGTCGGTCTACTCGTAGTCACTCTGCGGGCGCCATTTTGCAGCAAACTCCCTTTTTTTTTTTTTTTTGCAAAGAACAAAGGTTTTCTTTTGTGTCCTTCCCGCTTGTGATCCGCCATCAGTGCGCCCAAATTGAAATCTTGTCCTCTGTGGTGACCTGCACATATCTGGGGACCACAGATAGCAGCGTTTGCCCTCTTCGACAATACCACAGAGCTATGGCTGTGATTCATGGCAAAAAAAAGGGATTAATTTCTCCCACAAATTAACTGCTAATTCTTTCTCTTATCTTTGCCCCAGACTCTCTTTGACCAACTCGCCTCAGTCTTCCCTCTTGTGGTCTCTCTCTCTCTCTCTCTCTCTCTGTCTCCATCTATCTCTCTCAGCCTCTCTCTCTCTCTCCTTTGACTTTGTGGAACTGTTTGTCAATGAGAGGTGTGATCCCTATATACCCACCAGTGAGAGATATCTTTAAATTCTGTCCCCTGTAGGCTCCTGTAGTTCCTCACAGCACTAATGGCTCTTTTCAACCACGAAAGACAATCCAGAACCTTCCGTAAGCTGAAACTATGGGATAGTATTATGGTTGTTTGCTTACATTTCCATGATTACTAGCAGTAGTGGAAAATGTACTCTCCTGTTGTACTTAAGTAAAAGTATCAATACTGCAATATAGAATACTCTCTTAGAAGTAAAAGTCTGGAATTCAAAATTTACTTGAGTAAAAGTACAGTATAGTATTGGTATAAAAATGTACTTAAAGTACTAAAAGTATCAAGTACTCTTTATGCACAAGCTCAACACGTGAGGTGAGCTTGTAGATCTGCTTTTTTTCGGAATGTAGTGACACCTGCGTGCAAAGAATCGTAAAATGACTTTGTTCTATTGGATCTCTTCTGCAATATGTCCCTCCTTAAAACTCTTTTAGCGCCACCTGGTGGTCACCAGTTTAGGCGTTGCCACCGAAGACCATTATGTATAAAATAAAGAAAATGTAATTCTATTGTGCATGTCATGTGCATGTAATTTTCAAAAGCAATCGGTGCATAATTGGATTCATCTCGTCTTGTTGTCCCTGGCATTTAAACTGTTTTAGTCTATAATTTGTCTATAATTTGTTAAAAAAATTGTCAATATATTAGTCATCATAGCTTAGTTTTTATTTAGTTTTTGTCAGTGAAAAAAGGTAGATGAACAATTTCATTCAACACTGACATGCACTGTATAGCTATCATTTGCCATTAAGAGAACTGTGGAAAGGACAGCGAAGGACATTGAGTTATTTCTTTTTAAATAATAATAACATACAAAGAGACAAGGACATAAATAAAAAGGTGATTAAATCACCCAAACCTCATCGATTATTCATGAAAAGTGAGTGGGCACAATTCAAAGCCTCATGGCTTTTATTTTATTTTTCGTAGAGCAAAGACATGGTAATGAGAGGAGCGGTACTTCATTTTAAATGCCAGTCACAGTGTGTCAATATAAACATGTAGTCTATGCATTCACTCATGTTGCATGCACACAACCAGCATGTATTACACAACCGGCATGTAGTATACGCAACCAGCAGCACACAACCACCATGCACACAATCCACACTCGCACATGGCTGCCTGCAAATTAATCTCTAGCAGTGGTGGAAAAACTACTCGCGTGTTTTATTTAAGTAAAAGCATCAATACTATATAGTCAGGACACAGTCTAGTCTAGTCTATAGAAATGTGTTAAGTAAGGATTTAAAATAAATGTGGAACCGACTCAGCAAGCCTGATTTCCAGGGGCAGCTCATTCCAGAAGGTGGGGGCCCTAAAGGAAAAGGCTGTGCGATCCATTGAGTTCAGGGGTCCCTTTGGTAGGGCAAGGAGTGCCTGATTGGAGGATCTTAGACTTCGGGTTCGTATGAAGGGGGGGCAATAGGTCTGAGATAAAGGCTGGAGCAAGATCTAGCCTATAGCTTTGAATGTGGTAAGTAAGTAAGCAAATTGTGTTCTAAATTCAACTGGCATGCAGCCAGTGTAGGGATGCTAGGATAGGTGTCATGTGACCGAATTTTCTTGAACCGGTTAAGAGACGAGCAGTGGCATTTGGGACTAACTGGAGACTGTGGATGGACACCGGAGTAGAGCGAGTTACAGTAATCTAAGCGGGAGAAAATGAAGGCATGGACTACTTTTGTCAAGTCGGAGGTGGTCAGGAATGGTTACACTTTACTTTAAGGGACAAATTCATACACGTAATTAAGGCTTAATTAAGCTTATTATTAAGGCTTAGGTGATTCATTAGTTATCATGAACTATCATTAAATCATCATTAATTCCTTAATGCTTAAGTAACCCATTACTTAACCATTACTTAACCTCCGTTAATCTATCAGTAGTTAAGCCTATTACTTAATGTCGTCCGTTTTTAGATCTGTTATTATCGGTCAGTTCTATGCCCAGGATTAATGCTCTTAGGTGGGTAGGATTAGTTAGTTGACTCGGTCTCCGAAACTGGTTCTAAAACTTCCGGGGGTCTCGCATGTTGGGCTGGCTCACCGTGGGGGTCGCAGGAGGACCCCAGGGGTCATTTTTCATCAATTAAATACCAGTTAATTAATGTTTAGTTAGGGGTTAGTTACTAGATGCTTGTATTCCAAAGTAAAGTCACTTTCATTTCATTATTAATGAATGTTTAATTAATGTTTAGTTAGGGGTTAGTTTCTAGACGCTTGTCCTCCAAAGTAAAGTCACGTTGCGTCATTAATTGATTGAAGAAGACAAGGAATTAATGATGATTTAATGATAGTTCATGATAACTAATGCATCACCTAAGCCTTAATTAAGGACTAAGGATTAAGCCTTAATGTGTATGAATTTGTCCCTTAAAGTAAAGTGTTTTATATTTCTGAGGTGGAAAAATGATGATTGAACGTCCTTTTTTATATGAGGTTGGAAGCTGAGGTCTGGGTCAAACAATGACACCAAGGTTTATAACAGTAGGTTTTAGGTTAGGATTTAGTGGGCCGAGCTTATTTTCAATTTGGGCTCTGGCAAGAGCAGCAGGTTGTTTCTTGTTTGACACTCTCAGGATGGCTGTTTCGGTGCTGTGCATGTGACGAAACTAAGCCGGACTGGAATTTTTCAAAAATATTGTTATTGCCGAGTTGACTAAAAAGGACCTTTTCGAGGAGTGACTATATGGCAGATTTGAAAAATGAGGGAACGGAGCCGGAGACCAAAGAATTGTTGACTAGTGACAAAATGTGGGGACCAACAGATGGTAGTCTCCTTCAGGAGACGGGTGGGAATTATGTCTAGATTACAGGAGGTAGATTTCATCTGGGCGACGGTTGAAAGAAGGGTTTCTAGGGGTATTGTTGCAAATGAAGAGAAAAGGCGTATTGGGGGACCATGAGTGTTGGGGGTGGGGGCAGGAGCATCTGTGATCTAATTAGATGGATCTTGTCTATATAAAATCACACCCGTGTGAACCGAGTGGTGCAACTCTCTCTCTGGCAACAGAGCAGCACTATCCCTCTCTCCGTTTCTGGTGCCCCCTACTGGTACTAATAGTCATATACTGGTGCTCATTAACGTCACATACATGGGTGAACACCACATAGGTGTACACGGACAATGCTGGTTGTAGGAGTGGTTGCACCACTCAAAAAAGGTTAAAAACTGTTCACATTGCTCGGGGGATGCAGGCATGCCGGGATTTTGGGGAGCACCAACGACACGCTCAATGGTTTTAAACAGAGTTTGTGCGTTGAGATGGTCGTTAGAGATCAGCGTGGAAAAATATTTAGCTCTTGCTTCGTTGGCGGCAGTGTTATAGTTTTTCTGGTTTAAAAGTTCGTAAAAACATGCAGTTTGGATGATTTCCATTTCCTTTCAATCCTTCTTTTCTTCTCTTTTGAGGGTTCACCTCGTTATCTTTGATTTGGGAGTACATTTTTACTTTCTTTGAAAGCAATAAAGGTACACCCGCACACTGTGTATTTGCTCGGTATACATGAGGCCTCATGTACCGAGCAAATACAGTGTGCGGGTGTAACTTATTGCTTTCAAAGAAAGTAAAACTGTACTCTGCTTTCATTGATGTCCACTGGCCTACGCACCTGTGCATACGCCTGAATTCTGGGTATGCGAAAGTTTTCTCCTACACTTTCTCTTATTTAAAATCCTCACCATCTCTCCATAAATCTTCCTTCCAACTTTACGACAGCAGTTAGTAGCTGCCTCCTATTGTTTCATATACAAAACAATGGGATCATGGGATTTAATTGTGTCGCGTTAATGTGAAGAACAGGTCTTTTCTATACAACTTAATCTTTTCCGGAATCCATATGTGAATAACTGTAGTTCTGAAGGTGAGAAGAATCTCCCTATTGTGTGTGTGTGTGTGTGTGTGTGTGTGGAGACACCCGATTGGCTGAACCACAAAACAACGTGGGAGGGTGAGTGTTGTTGCAGTTACATTATGATTCTCTGTGCCTACCGTATACACAGTACATAACTGTATATAAAAGTTACTCAATATATAACCCTAGAACACTAAATGTAACGGGTTGTGTCTGCCTGTGTATTTGGTGGAGATGTCTATGGTGTAGAAGTGATGACACGGCTACACAAGAGGACTTGTTCTCACTCAGGTTGTCTTTACTTTGGAGCTCCCGGTATAAACTTTACACATTGATATACTGTATGACACTGGTGATCCACAGCGCAGCAGCAGCATACAGTACACAAATCTGCAGCATTGGAAATCATTCCCTCTACTGAGGCAAAGTACAATCATGTGTTGTGATCGTATAGTGTTAATTAATTAATTTCACTTTTATCACCGATTTTACCTCAAGTTGAGGTACAATATTACTATTTTTTGTAACAGAATTTTTCCACATTTCAGTATTGTTACTTTTACTTCAGTAACAAATTTGAGTGTTAGTTCCACCACTGTTAGCGGCTTTACAGAAGTTCTCCAGAACATAGACATGACAGAACAATAGGGAGCTTTTAGCAGACACCAGATAAAACACTTTAACGGCAATATTCCGTTGACAAATAACCTTGCTAGCTGTGTAACCTTGACAGATGGAATGTAGACACAAGACAAACGGTCCACAGTTTAGACAAAGGATCTCTTTGTGTGCACAGAATAACAGCTTTAAGCACAATCATAATTTCCCATAACGGTCAAAGTATATTGTTGCACTTAACCCATTCTGAACGGGAACCCGTTTTGGTGTTAGCATCATGTTATGCTTTAGCTTTTGAAAAATAGCAGATCTACAAGCTCATAGCGCGCCACCGAGTGGCGCGCTACGAGCTTGTAGGTCTGCTTTTTTTGAAAAATCGAAGAACGACTAACATTTTTAGAATCTGATCTCAGGTCAGAATGGGTTAATCAGACCAGTGTGTGTCCAGTGGAAACCTCGTATGAATCTGATCTCAGGTCAGAATGGGTCAAAGTTGCTATTACAGCTGCACTATGTAACTTTCTTCTTCTGCCCTTGATTTGAACCTGGATTCTGCTTAAGTGGTGACATGTTTTACCATTGAGCTAATATAGCCTGTCAAGCTCAGGGGACACATTTAACCATGAACATCAAAATGTATGTCAGATTCTGTGTGAAACATCAGGTGAAACATCATTGACATGATCTAAATAGAAGAACAGGATGACATGGGGCCATCTTAAAATCATTTCATAATAAGCATTGTAGTCCAAAAATAAACAAGCTGTATCTGCGTTATTGTCAGGGAGGTGTCTCTGTATCGTTTGCGACAGTCAGTCACTCAAACAGTTCTTATATGAGGCGATCTAAAATCCCCTTATGGGGATTACAATGTCTCCCCGCACTTATGTCTTTATTGTTTTAGTTTTATCCTTAGTAAAGTTGGTTCCTTTCTTCCCTCTATGTAAAGCAACATTGGGTAGGAAAGCGCTATATGAATCTGAGCTATATAATAATTATTGCTTATACCCTGCAAGTACAAATTGTGAGGTACAGATACTTTCACTTCACTTTACTATAGACTAATAGAGAAGTTCTAGACAGACTCAATACATTCCTTTCCATTATCACAGAACTTTCACCATCCATCACTTAACAGCAACTATAGGCCTACTCACAATGAGCTATCTCTCTCTCTCTCTCTCGCTCTCTCTCTCATTATGACATCAAGAAAGACAAACAGACCACACACAAAACGCCAAAGCAAGCAGGCCATTAAAATTAATATGCGGCACCTGCTTGGGAAGACTTCGAGCCTCCGTTCGCTCGGGATTAAGTAGGATTGATGCGAACACATGCACGGTGTGTGTGTGTGTGTGTGTGTGTGTGTGTGTGTGTGTGTGTGTGTGTGTGTGTGGTTCAAGTTCTTGTACAAAGAGGGAACACCAAAACATCTGGTGATATTATGGATGGGAATTATCAATTAATCGATCGATTAACCGGTTAGTTCATAAGCGGCGTTTTAGTAAAAAAGAAAAATCTGAATCTTAATTTCCCTCAATGTCTAACATAAAAATCTACATTTTGCTGATATACAGAAATAATACAAAATGCATAATATATTCCTTAATCGAATATTTATTTGACCATTGATGAGCATTCCTTGGCCAAGCGCGCACACAGCATTATATTCACAGAAAACCATCAATGATAGAACCACAGACTTTTCGATTAATTACGATAAATGATTACCTGTTAAGTTTAATTGACTAATTTCTTAACGGCGATTAACGATTACCTATTAACATCCCTAGGTGATATTTTTGAATGGACATTATTAGTATTCGTTTTTCATGTTTAAAAGGTGATGAATTGTGTTCATTAAAGGGCTCACAATGTTAATCAATGGGGCGGAAAGACGGAGAGCAATTAAACAAGGCGTCGCCTTGCATCACAATTTTCAACTTTCCTGGGAGATGAGCCCAGATAATTGAAATCGCTAAAACAAAACAAAGCAGCAAATGAAAAAAATAATAAATTACACTCATCTTTTACTTTCTCTAATAACAACCTAAAACATGAACCTTGGTTGAAAAAATAACTACAAAGTTGTCCTTTACTGTGCGCCGGTGTAGCAACTATAGCCTACTGTAGGCTATAGGCCTAAAGAATAAGAATAACTCAAAACCAGACTGCTGAACCTATAAATACTTACTTCGTACCTTATCCTAAACCTCAATATTGTCCTAACACACACACACACACACACACACACACACACACACACAAATGGCAATGGAATTGAATGGCATTTTTTTTATCACGCAAAGACAGAACACTCTATTTAGTGTCGAGTCGGTATACCGCCGTGGGAATAATGCAAAAGGCTTCACACGTTCTCCTTTCATCAAAGTCACAACCGCTGCACATTTGAATCCTCGCGTCTCCCCCGAGGCTTTTTGCCGCGAGATAATGATGCATGATGGGACTGGCGCCCTTTTGACCCCGCTGGGCTGCGTGGCCACCTGCGGAGGGATGCCTCCGGCTTTGAAGCGGCTAAATGTCAGCGCTGGAGTACATACTCAAGCACTGTACTTAAGTATACAATTTGGAGGAATTTGTAGTTTACTTGAGAATTTCCAATTTCAAGAGGCCAACTTTTACTTATGCTCCACTACATCCAAATATTGCACTTTTACCCCACTTTGTATATTTTCATTGTTATTACAAAACAAACATGACCCATTCAGCCCTATTGCAAATTGCCGCTCTACATGCTCACAGTGCATTGTGAGCAAATTTATAAATATTTTTTATAGATTTGAAAACCTAATGGGACCTTGTGTATAATTTCTACTTTTGGTCATTTTACTTAAAACATGTGAGTACTTTTTTCCACCGCTGGCTAAATGCCAGTGTTTGACCTCTGGTAAGCGCCGGGGCCATCGTGCTCTATGCTGTAGCTGTGTGTGTGTGTACGTGCGTGTGTGCATGTGCGGCTGTGCGTAGGTGCGTGCGTGTGGAGAGAGAATCCATCTACCGCTCTGTTCTTGCACCGTCGCGCTTCGTGACATTTTTGGGGGAATCTGTGAAGAGCAGCAATTTTGTGATGTGACAGAGCTCATTTGCAGCCTCTCTCCTCCAGGCCACTCCAGAGGCTCAAAGGCTTGAGGCGTACGCATGGTGCCAGCCGAAGATAGCAAGCGCTGCTCCAGTGGTGGTCGTGGAAAGTAAATAAGTACATGTACTTAATTACTGTAATTAACCCATTTAGGCCCGACCTCGAAATTAAAAAGAAATCTTCTAAATCCTCCAGCTTTCTGAAATAAATATTTTCACGATTTAAAAAAAATAGCAGACCTACAAGCTCGTAGCACGCCACTCGGTGGCTTTTGTACTAGATACTGGAGTATTTTTCGCAATATTGCTACTTTTGCCAAATATAGCATCTCTCTCTCTCTCTCTCTCTCTCTCTCTCTCGCAGCAGGGAGGGAGTTACCACATCTGTAGTAATCAACTTTGGAATGGGCTGCTTTTGGTGGAGCCATCGCTACACAGCTCAGTCATTCCTAGCAATTATCTCTCTCTCTGTGTGTGTGTGTGTGTGTGTGTGTGTGTGTGTGTGTGTGTGCATGCGTGCCAGAGGACCAGGGGTGACTGACTGATGTTGTGTGGCATTGCATTGCAGTGCACCAACACAGCCTAATTTCTCATTCAGATATTCATGCAGTCATCCATGTCCCTTACCGTCATACCATCCTGGTGCCTAATGCACTAACCAGATTGAAGATCGACACGGCTGTCTTAGAGCTTCTCTCTTTGGGTCTTTTAAATTAACCTGCAGCCGCTCCATTTCCTTTGATAAATTTCATGGGTTTTACATGAACTGTAGTCGTTGAATGGTGGAATTCACAACGATTTGTTCTTGCATAAACGAACTCCGGTATTCTGAGTGAAATGTTGGATGCCAACAGCAATCGATCACCTTTAAAAATGGCTTGCAGTGGTTTTAATTATTAGATAAAAGGTAATTTTGTCCAATATTTTTGGTACAGTAAAGTTAGTACAATGTAACTTATACTATTAACTGTGGTGGTTGTATTTTGTCTCCCTGCTCTTCTATCGAGACATTCAGCTCGTGTCAAAGGTCATTTCCCACCTAGACACGGATTTTGAAATGATGGGTCGAGATTCAATTTATCCCCCGAGCAAGCAGATACAGTATATAGGCTCTATTTGCTCAATGTCACACATGTCAGCACTTTAAGCAGGAAAATGGGTTCAAATCTGGGGTAGAAAGTTTTAATGATCCATGATAACAGAACTTTAATGTGAACTGTGAAGTCTCATTTGTTTCTGAGGTCACTCTCTAAGCAAGGTGACTGAGGTGGTGCATGAGAAAAATATAAATATTCTGCCACCGTATCTCCCTCAATCTCTCACACTCTCTCTCTCCCAATCTTAGGTCAAGGGCCAGCGTCTATTGGAACTACACAAAGCAAAGGAAACTGTGTTGGCACTTATTATGAAGAAAACATGCAACTGTAAAAGTGCACAATGTTTTGCACAAAGAGCAGAATGTACTTTGCAAGTGATCAAAGGTTTGAATAGAAGAATATATGCTCCTAGTGAGTTGTGAGGACATTGTGTTTGAATTTAACTCATGTCTTGCATTCCTACCATCTCTCTGTCCTAAAGCATATACAAAAATCTGTAACTTTCAGTATAATGAATTCCTCTCTGCTGCTCACTTCTCCCATTACCTACATCTGGCCTCATCTGGGAGTGGGACAAATCTAAACAATCCTAACAATCCTTGAGGTGTTATGGGTCCCAGCAAAGGGCACCGCAGTAACAAAACATCCTTATATGGAGACCCAATTAACTGAACTGAAAACTTCATTGCTTTGTTAGTGCAAAAAACAATTCACAGTTCCATCATTGGATGGGCTGTGAGATGTTTATACATACAACATAAGTGTGAACACTGTAAGAAAAAAAAATACACAGACCTTATGACACACATAAATGGCCTCACAGTATTTTAGGTGCACGTGCCTCACTGTAAAATGTTTTCAGACAAATAAAACAATATAAGCCTGCATTTGGAATCAAAGGCATATACTGTACAGCCGTTTGAATTCCAGGCTCATGCCCCTCGGGAGTGAAACGCCCGGAAGCGTTTGAATTTACCGATTCCAATATGTTTGATGCATCTTTGATGAATTTACAAACTGAATTCCCTTCCAGGAAAGTCTGGATGGCAAACGAGGAATGTCGGTGATGCTGGAGAGACAGCAGACCTCCAGGAAAGACAGGCAGGGTCAGAGGCCTGTCTGACCAGACAGGCAGGGTAACAGGGGCCTGTCTGACCAGACAGGCAGGGTAACAGGAGCCTGCAGCAACCCCTGTTGCAGCACTCACAAGAGGGCACCAAGCAAGCTACAGGGGCTTTTGTGTCTGTTCTGCTGTGTGTCGCCTTTTTCAATTTTCTCAAGTTACATCCACAAAGAGAAACTTGTTATGACGTTTAGAAGATTTAGAACACTTTCCTGGGGGTCTTTATATGTGGAATATGTGGTTTGAGATATTTTAGATTTGAGCAATGAGCCCATACATTGTCTCTGCTGTCATGGACACTGGGCTCACTTACTTCCTGGACATACTTACTGTACATGTTGTCTCATTAAGACAGCCCTCCCCCTATCCAGGAGGAGCAGTGCACCAAAGCATTATGGGAATTGTAGTCCAGGAAGGAAGTGAGCCCAGTGTCCATGACATCAGAGACAATGGGCTCATTGCTCAAATCTAAAATATCTAAAACCACATATTACACACATAAAGACCCCCAGGGAAGTGTTCTACATCTTCTAAACATCATTAACATATATATTATTTTGCAAAAAGGGTGAAGTGTCTTTCCCTTTGTGAAAGGAAAGTGTTTCCCTTTCCTGTTGTTTTCAGTGCAATTCTGGAGCAAATGGAGGGAACCAAAAAATAATTGGGATTGGGACAATACCAAAACCATGTGATTTTTACAATTAATTAAATGCATGCCATGCCAGCCTCCTCATCATTCCTGGGGGCACGGTGGTTATCGTATTGATTGCCTATACAGGAATGCTTTGGGGATAGTTACTAGGTTATTGTGATTAATGTCTTAGGTTTATATACTGGTTTAGCAGTGAGCATGCACGCACGCACGCATGCACGCACACCAACAAAGTTGGGAACAATGAAAATAGGGAATGCATACCCCACCCTAGTATGCTATACATGTTATATCCATTGTCATAGCACCCATTTAAACGGTCTGTCTGTCCTTGTCCCTTTTGTGCCTATTTATGTAGATCTCTGTATCCATCTAGCCTGGCCATATATGGAGTCATTGGTGTAGTGGAAAGTCCTTGTGCAGTGGTAAACGTCTGTGGAGAATGTGTGGATAATGTCTGAAGAGTATAAACTGATAAGTAATCAAATGGTGTGGGGAATACGGCAGTATAGGCCATGGCAATCAATTGGTTCAGGCAGAGCCTGCACATGTGTTGGGACTTAGGTCCACTGCCAGAGCCTGACCAGAGCCTTTTCTGGCGGTTCTGGACAACTGTGTATCCGACCAACTCAAAGCTGGGCACTGCACTCCGTGTGGTGGTGTGGAACGTGTGTGTCAAATTTGAAGTCGAGTTTGAGGGCGACTGGTTCTCGAGTTACGTGGATACAGACGCACATACATCCACACACTGAGAGACATGCGGTGCATTCATTGTGAGAAAAGATAAGATGATATGAGACACTTTATTTGTCATATGTCATTATTTTTGGTACCTCTGGAGCGACAGAGAACAAGATGGAAACAAGGAAGGTAAACACGATACATTTATTGATGTATGGCATCCTCTATCTACATAAAGTCAGCAGGATGATATGCATGCATTGATGTATAGCGTCATCTATCTAAATAAAGGCAGCTAGATGAGTCAGGTAAGCAGTGTCAGTGCAAACAGTGAAGTGAAAGGTAATGCACAACTAATTAGATCGTTTAAAACAATGCAGTCAATAACTGTGGCAGCAGGGTGGGGGTGATAGAAGAGGCTGTTCTTCATGCTGTCGGTTCAGTCTTTGGATGGATTCATGGATCTATATCAGTGGTTCTCAAGCATGTCAAGGATCCCTAAATTGATATGCATTTGTTTGCGGACCCTGATCTTAAAATATGTTCTGCTAGGTATACCCCCAAAAGGCAAAGATCCGTGTTCCAAAATGTTATAAATGCAGATTTGTAATGCTCCTGGAGTTACGAATTGTGAGTTTTCGAATAGCCACATAATATTTTAAATAATAAGTGGTTACAGATTTAATGCTATATTAACACACATTACTTGGGACCCCCTGGAACCGAATAAGTCCATCTCATATCTAGTAACTAAATAATTTACATATTTGTAATTGGAGTAATAAGTGCAATATTTGTCAATATTTGCCATGTAGTGGTCCAGTGGAGTAGAAGTATTAAGATACTGGACAATGGTTAAAGATGCCAGTGCACACTCTTGCTAGAAAATACCTAAAAATACCTCAACATTGTACATTTACTTGAGTACATATAGTTACTTATAACACCACTGATCCTTGGTGTCCTCATCGGACGCCAAAGGCATCTGACCAAGCGGCGAAATATACATAACGCCTTGGGGTGAGAATGTGCTGCCAGTTCACCTTGTTAACTCTGAGTCCTGCTTCAGAGTTCAGGCCCTTGGTAGAGCGTGCATCAGTCCTACTGGAAGTCCAGCCATCCCGCGTTCACATCTAACCCGAGGCCCTGTGCCTGCCTGACAAACACTGCTAAAATCAACTGTGGACAATGTTGCCGTTTTATGTATGTTCCTCTACAAATATGTATTATATTTTTGAGGGGCACCAGCCCCTCCTATGTCCAGCTTTTAGTATGTGCATGTGTAAACACAAACACTGTGTAAACACAAACATTGAAGATGAAGATGAGGACGCAAATTCTGATTGGCCGGAATGAGATGTATGATGATGTACGATGACCTCAAGAAACATTTTACCTGCTGCTGATTTTCTTCACCTGCCTATGATGCCACTGTTTCAATGTTGCATACATGTATACTAATCATGTACATATCTGCTTTCACTTATGCTGTATTCATATAGTCCTTTTTTAACCCGTTTTCTACTTTACATCTTCCCTTTTCGCTCAATCTACGTCCATATCCTCTCTTTTTATGGAAAATGGAGTATGCATGACAAAACTTTATCTCACCCACTATAGCTGTTTTACACATGTAACTAAGTGACTAAGTGAAAAATAGTGAACCCCAAAAATGCCACCCAAAATAAGAAAAAGTGAAATGTCAGACCCCTGTGAATATGTTGTTGCACTCTATAGTTCAGTATAACCCTGTTTCAAAGACTATTTCTGTCCCCCCTGTCTGGTGGTCTGTTGTGCGCGCATAAATGCGTGCGTGCATCCACAGCAGTGGTGCGAGCAGCTCACCCCATAGACATATATAAAGGCTAGATGGCTCAAGGCGGAGTCTCCACCATATTTCACCCGGCCGCAATTACGGTGGTGTTACAGTACAGCATGTTCTATGGCAGCTCAAACAACTCATAATTCGCTCAAATCTTGATAGATTTACAAAGGAGTTGGTTTATTACAAACGTTATCAACGTGGCTGATTCAGGATGCTTATCTGCTTAATGATATCTTTTATATGAACGTCATATAAAAGCATATACTGTACGTTATGGTTATGGTTATTTTAAAAGTACACGCCCCATTGCCCCATAGACAATGTTATGCTGAACCTAAGTAAGAAGGCCGCCACGTAGCGACGTCGCTCTCCATTGGCCAGCAGCGCGGGTGAGTCATCTAGCCTTTCTTATATATACTGTCTACACTCATGTGCGCACGCACCTGTGACGCATTAATATCCATACAGAAAAGACTCGTCCACACACACACACACACACACACACACACACACACACACCTCTCTGATAAGCGACATGCGCTGCCTTTCTCAAGATGACACGAAGCTGTCAGTTCAGACTCTAATTCCTGGCTTTAATGTAAACATGTCAGTGTAAGCCGTCTGTAAAGCTGTCTGTCAAGTCTGCTGCACTATATGTAGCGTTCCTCTTCTACCCCGGATTTGAACCGGCATAGTTTCCTGCAAGTGCTGGAAATGTTACCATTGAGCTGATAGTGCCTGCCCGCTGTGCCAACTAAATGTGTTCAGAAAACCTCCGGGCTTTAGACATGTTGCTATAAACATGTCCACAGCTCTGCAAGAACAAACAAACGTAATGCCTGGATGCACGTAGCACCATGTGCAGACCTCCCCAGCAAACGACCAAACATATTTCCTGTGGAAGCTGCCAGGATAAATTGCACACACCCTCTCACTAAACGTTCACTGAAAACTGACTTTGGCGCCTGCAGCCATTTAGGGCAATTAGAGAGAGAGAGAGAGAGAGAGAGAGAGAGAGAGAGAGAGAGAGAGAGAGAGAGAGAGAGAGAGAGAGAGAGAGAGAGAGAGAGAGAGAGAGAGAGAGATAGGGAGAGAGAGAGATAAAGATTTGGAAATGAGAGAGTGACATCAAATAATGTCCGAAACAAACAAACGAACAAAACTAATGCGGAGAACTTCTGAAACCAATTGAAGTCATTCATTAGGTTCAGACATTATGCTTCCAAAATTGTAGGCTATACATAGTTTGAAAATCTAGAGCTCAAAGATCTGTGAAATTAGATTCCGTGCACTTAAGGGAAGGGATTCCAAACCCGGGACCTGGTGCCCATTGGTGGGCTGTGAGGATATTGCAAGGGGCCCCCAAATAATTGGAAAACACTAAGATTTAAATGATAATATATTTTTGTCATAATGACAAAAATATCTGGTCAGAAGGGTGAGACCTGAAAGCTTTGAGATGTTCAAAGTGGGCCTTTATCCAGAAGCAGTTGGGAAGGGAACTTAAGAGGTATTGAATAAGTGTGGTGACGGTAAGAGGCAGAACAAAAGGGGTGGGAGGGTGGCTGGGGGAGGGGGAGTTGGGGTCCGTTTTTCCTTTCAGATGAGTTGCAATTTAGGGGGCGGAGCGGATGGACAGTGGGCAATCAGACAGCTGCTCTAATCAATTCAGCTCAGTCTGGGAGTCAATATGACTCCACTGCCAGAGAGAGAGAGACGGACAGAGAGAGAGTCCATATAAGCCTGTAGCTCTAAATATATCCATTAAAATATTGCCGTCCACAATGTGTGTCCAGACTGTCCATCGTTATCTAATCTTGTACTATGCAGATCGCCATATTTCTTCTGCACGCTGACAGAAGGCCAAGGACCTAAATTCTGGGATATATTTTTCAAACACAGGAAAGAAACAATTGATTAAATCAATGGATTACCAGCTGCATTATTATTATCTGCAGGGGTCCGCTATAGCTGCCTCTGTGTCCGTTTCAGTGCAGTATAGTTTAGGTAGGAACCAAAATGATCTAAGGCGGAACTATTGTGTTCTGACTCTGAGTAGTTCGTTTCCGCCCCGGACATATTTGCGGTGCACACATACATCAGCCAATGAGAAAACCAGCTGGACTAGAGGACTAGCTTGTACATCGATGATAGACTCGGCTTGCTATTGCATAGTATTGTATAGGTATAGCATTGTATAGGTCTATATAATTGTTCCACCCCTGTGTTTGAAGTTTCTTTCATTCAATTTGAGTTTCCACCCTGTTGGGTGGAAACCTCATGTTCCAAAACTGTTTTCAGGATTCAAATTCAAAAGAAGCAAAAGTAGCTCTCCATTTAGATTTTTGATCCAAACCTGATCTGTCTGACCCTCAATCATATAACATTTGACGCATGTATGCCACAGGGGAATTATAATGGAACAAGTGAGTCATGCATGATCTATGGCTATATGTTGACAGCTGTGTGCACATGTATGCAACATGGAGCCGGATATTAACACTAGAGTGTCTGTGAGGTCTTTCTTACCCATTTTGAGATTTTGAAGTTGATTATCTTTTCATTACTTTTCTTAAATATTCGATTCAAATCATGTTTTTTTCCCGTCTTAAACAGAGCTGGGGGGGGGGGGGGGGGGGTCAAAGCGGTTGTTGTTCTCTCGGTCGCTGGTGTTAAATCCCAACCGCGAGTATCACAGCGCCTGCTGTCGGCTGTTGAAAAACCTTGTTTTCACCAGAAACGACATGCATTTGGAGATACAGGCCTTTGAAAGAAGTCCATAGAGTGCAAGTGGATGCGCACGCATCTTCAAAATGGCCACGGCCACTGTCCCACTTTGACTGTTATGTTATTACAGCTAACCATTTGATCGGATGAAAACATGGATTAAACAGAAGCAGGTTTTTGGTCATGAACATGGCGTCATGACTACAATTATATCAGTCGAACGGCCTAGTTTTACAATTCTATCAATTAAACGGCTGCGTTTTACAATTCTATCAATTAAAAGGCTGTGTTTTATAATTCTATCAGTGGAACAGCTGCGTTTTACAATTCTATCAGTGGAACAGCTGCATTTTACAATTATATCAATCGAACGGCTGGGTTTTACAATTATATCAATCGGACGGCTGCGTTTTACAATTCTATCAATAAAACGGCTGCGTTTTACAATTCTATCAGTGGAACAGCTGCGTTTTACAATTATATCAATCGAACGGCCTAGTTTTACAATTCTATCAATTGAACCGCTGCATTTTACAATTCTATCAATTAAACGGCTGTGTTTTATAATTCTATCAGTGGAACAGCTGCGTTTTACAATTCTATCAGTGGAACAGCTGCGTTTTACAATTCTATCAATCGAACGGCCTAGTTTTACAATTCGATCAATTAAACGTTCAGTGGTTCAGCACCATGCCTAGTGGACAGCTTCTATTTAGTACACTTTACCAGCAAGTCTTCCTGATGCTCACTTCTTTATAAACTGGCAATTTAGGCTCAGGAAACCTTCTGGTGTTTGCTAGACCTTTATGTGACACCATAGTTTGCCGTCAATTGTTTTTAGAAATTGTTGGTAATATTAGCAGCACATTTCGTTACAGTGCTGTAAGGCTTTCATGCTATAAATACGTTGTTAATGAGATAGAGGTGAAATTGTTCCTAGTTGTTCATGGCGCTGTTGGCTTTGAGTATTCCTTTGCTGTATGTAAATCATGTTGACATGCAGGTGGATTATTGTGCTGTTGGCTAAAAGTCAGTTTACCTGCTCTGCCTTTTACATTTCCGTGCCCATGGGGCCCGTTGTTTCATCATCTGCCTGCATGTCTTTCATGTGGCACGTTAACCAGAACTAATTATTTTGTGTCCTACATACTGGCAATAAAGTCGTGGGTTTCTGAATACGCCAATAAGCAATATTATAATAGGAGTGATTTTAAAAAGCAGGCCTGCCATAATCCTGGCATTCTTCCATCTATGAATCCGACTGACTAGAATAGACATTTCACACAGTAGAAATAGTCTGTTACAATTAAAGTCCCATGGTCCCTATTTTGATTAAACCGTTATTTGATTCTCAAGGGCGCATCCGGATCCAGGGACCACCATCGGTCCAATTGGACCCTTACCAATCTGCACCTCTGAGAGTGTACAAATGGAACCTATTGAACCCTTACACGGCCATTTGGTTCCATTTGTACACTCAGAGGTAGGGTTTGACCGTTTATAGAGAAGTGAGCATCAGGAAGACTTGCTGGCAAAGTGTACTAAATGGAAGCTGTCCACTAGACATGGTGCTGAACCACTGAATATACTATAATAGGAGCTGTCCGGTGGATATGGTGCTGAGCAGCTGAATGCACTATAATAGCTGCTGTCCACTAGATATGGCACTGAACAGCTAAATTAACTATAGACAATCCACAGAGGGGTGCCCTAGTCGTGGCCTTTAGTGAGGTGTAACTGATTAGAGCACACCTGGCATGGATTAGTGCCCTGTAGGCCAGGTGTAGCTAATCAGTTAATGGTACACCTCAGTAATGGCCAAAGCATTGTGGATTCGTTTATATATGGGATTTGTCCACCCATGATGGTGCTGAACAGCTGAGTGTAATTAATTGCAGCTGTCCATCAGAAATTATGCCGATTGGGGTCCCAGATACTTTTAATGGTATTAAACATGGTCCAATACTGAGGGTGCTTGAAATGTAAGCATGCCTCCATCTGGACTTATTTGTATGGGTTTTGTAAAAAAAAGTTTAGTTACAAAAAGGCACAAACAATATGCCATACAAATGCTTTGGTAGTTTGGTTTGTCAGAGTTTTCTTTTTTTATGATCAACAAGAGGCAGTAAAGCCTCACAGTGCACATTTGCAAAAAAAACAGACAAAAAAAAACAGACTTCTAACTATGAGGTTTGCAATTTCTCAGAGGTCCAAAAGTAATTGGGTTCACAATATTGTTCCCAATATTGCACATAATTTGACCCTGGGCGAAAATCCAAAGCTCATAGCTTTGTGGAAGTTGATTGCATGTGCTTCAGGGAGATTGAATAAGGCTGGTGACTGTAAGGGAGGAACAATAGAGGGGTAGGGTGGGTATGGGGGGGTGGGGGCTGGGGTCTTCAATCGGTCCGTTTTTCTCAGATGAGTTGCAATTTAGAGGGCGGAGCAGATGGACAGTGTGCAATTAGACAGCTGTTGTAATCAGTTCAGTCCGAGAGTCAATCATGATGACTCCACTGCCAGAGAGAGAGGAGTGGGGGGACTGACTAAAAGCTCACATATCAATCTAAATAAATGCATTAATCACTAATAAATGCAACTATCTATACTTAGTAAAATGAACAAGTTATGCCAAAAATAGCCGATCTATCTGCTATTTCTCAACTTTTCCCTCAGAAAAAAAAAGTTATTTGTGGGAAAAAAAACCATCAATCGTCTCTATTCATCAATTCTACCCTTAGTGCGCCCTAAAAACAAATTAGAGTAATCATCCTTCCTGGCAATGGAATAAAAAAAGCTTGTGCTGAAATGTCAACTAGAAGAAAACTAGTATTGCTGCTGTATTCTGACGAGAAATTACATTTTAGCGAACGTAGACAGTCACGCATGGCATAGTTTAATACATTTCCCCTTATGTCCGTATACAGAAGGAGATGATGGATTCTGGTGAAACCTGATGGATTCCTGGGAGGAGAAAATGAAGAGCATGTCGATGTAACAGAGTTTAGTGGGTTCCACTTGCTCCATCAGTAAGGACATTTCTTATTGGTTAGTGGGCGGCACCCATTGATTAACACTGGCGTACACGTTTAGAGTGGTGTCAGTCTAACATGAGACATGCCCATGGTAAGATGTGTTCCTCAGCACACTATATTTTCAACAAGAGTCTGTATGTTTACTGTGATACTGTGATGAATATTAGTTGTTCTAAACATGCTAAATGTACCAACATGAAGTTGTTTTGTACATATTTTAAATTAATTATTTTGACATACTAAACAACTGTAAACTGTTTATAAAAAACATGCTCTTGGTCACGTTGCTAATTCTGTTATAGACGTGCTGAGGATTCGGTGTGTTACACAGACAGAAGCTGACCAGATACGTCTGTATTTTATCAGGTACATTGTGTTGTTATTGCCTTGAAATCTCTCGTATGTTCATTGATTATGGGGTCAGTCTAACATGAGACATGCCCATGACGTGCTGAGGATTGGGTGTGTTACACAGACAGAAGCTGACCAGATACGTCTGTGTATTTTATCAGATTAAAAGCTGTCAACAAAGAGAGAAGTCGTCTGGAACTTCATTATTCTACAACACAACGCAGATCACACGTTACATCGACACAAACGCACAGAGATTCATCGGATGTGCAACAGGTACAGTGTATATCACCACATCATAACCTCTGTGGAAATGCAACCGATTGAGTGTTGTTGTACTGCTATGGACTGCCGTAGCCTTCAGTGTTGACATTACGTTGGGTTCAGGGTTTCCGCAATGTTTTCAGCTCGAGAAACAAAAGATACATTTAAAAATATATATATCTTGGACCCAAAACAACACATGAATGACTTAAAGGGCCACTACAGATCGTATTTTAATGACATTTGGGAGACAAGAAACACTTTCCTGGGGTTGTTATGTGGGCAATCCCGGTATGTGTTTTTAGATATTTCAGTATTTGTGTCCATGGTCTCCATGATGTCATGGACACTTACCGATCGACCTATTATACAATGTTGATTTAAGCTGGTAACTCACCATAATGTGAGCACGGTGGTCACAAGAAAGTTATAGATTTAAAATACTAAACAGTTTGAGGTGTTCTCGTGAGGTGTTTGAGGTTTTCTCGTGTTCTTGTATTTTATGGCCATAAACAAACATTTGGCATTTAATTATTACACACTGGTGTTTAGGTTTTAAACGTGGTTTTACAGGATTTTACATTGATATACTTTTTTTAAACGGTAAACAAATCATAAGAGTGTCTTTGACCCCATACTGCTGTGCTCGTTATCCTCCGGCAGGTCATCATCACAGTGAGTTTTATTGACTCCGCAGCTGCTTGATCTTTACATCAAACACGCTGAACCTTTTCTCGCTTTCTGACAGCCTCGCTGCTAGAACAAACACATGCATGTTCAGACGTGAAATATTGATATTGTACAGCTACTTTTCCCTCTTGCTCAGACAAAAGGCTCAGCCAGTAATTTACTTGAGTAAAAGTATACACAAGTCTCGACATCAAAATATACCGTCAGTGCCAAAGAAAAATTGCTCACATGTATGTTTTACTTGAGAAAACTTAGTTACTTTGCATCACTGCTATAAACCCGAAATGAGTTTCACTTCACTTGATTGCATAAGCATGAAAAATCACCGTTGGAATGACTAGCTATTTAGGTTATACGCTCATTTGTCTGACTAAGGGCACTATAAAGGTTGTGGGCTGTTTTGCACGTCGTTGTTTGTCTTATAAAGTGTCATCTTCCCTGCTGTCATCGCCTTATGTCAGTGTAAATGGTAACCATGTTTCATCGTGGCACCAGAACCAAGGTAATAAAATGCATCTTCATTCTGGGTTCTGAATAAGCTCTGTCCTGTCCAAGTCTTCTGGAAACAAAGCCCCTAGTGTATTTTCAGTTTTCTGTTATTGTGGGGAAAGCATTCGCTGAAAATAGTCGATCGATAACTCTTGTAGATCTTCTATTTTCAGCAAAACTTTCCCTCACAATATGGATTTAAGTGGATTTTTAAGTGGTTAAGAGGCTGTCCCCTGGTGTCGGACTCTGGTACTGTAACGTGATCGCAGCTGGGACGCATTAAATGCACGAGCTAAAAGGATTTGGACCAATGATCTCGACTCACGGGTTTCCGCACAGATGTAGTTTGTAACATAGACGCATAAAGGATCACAGAACACGTGCGTGTGCAATAGGGCCAAGAGATGTTATCATCGAAAGATGTGCACTGGGTGAGCAACTGCAAAACATGTGCACTGGGTGAGAATGAATGGGCGGGGAATTCCAGTGTCCACTCTAGGTTTTATACGTTTCAGGAAATCTAGTTATTTAGTCAGTAATAAATAATTGTTAATACTTTTCAGTGGTTAAATATTTATAAAACCTGCAGACTTTCAATTTCACTTTAAAATTTTGTCAAAACTGCGAAAATAGCAGAACTACAAGCTCATATCGTCGCACGTCCCGCCCTGAGCTATAGTAGATAGATAGAGATGGCTGCTGCTATATGTGGTACATTTCGCAGGTGTTGTAAAGTAAGTTTAAAAGTACATTTACTCAAGTACATACTGTACTTGAGTACACTTTTGAGGTACTTTTCAATAATTTGACTTGTATTCTACTACATCTCAGATCCAGATAATACTTATATAGTACTTTTAGTGCACTACATTTATTTGAAAACTGAAGCAGACACTAAACATACATTAACCACGTCAGCCCTTATATATTTCGGCCATGCACATTGTGATCTTGTAGATCTGAATTTCCGTAGATTTTAAAAACGGGACATTCCGCATAATTAGTACTTTCTATTTTTGGTACTTCAAGTATACTTTTACTCAAGTCAATTTTGAATTCCGGACTTTTACTTTTTACCATTTTTATATTGAAATATTGATATTTTTACTTAGCTAAAACATTTTTTCCACCTTTGCATTTTGCTAGGTCCTCTTTCTTTGTTCAAGCTCTGCTCTTTCCAAGTCCTCCATATCGCCTGCTCTTTGCGTGTTGGACGCACATGTGGACTTTTGTTCCATAGCGGAGCCATTGTTCTGGTTCTGTGAGCTTCTAGATTTGCTCTTTATTGCGTGTTGGACGTGCGTCTGGACTTTTGTTCCGTAGTGGCGCCATTGTTCTGCTGGGCCCGTCACTGCTTAAGGCTAGCAGCACACTATCACTCCTCAATCTGGGCATTTCTATGGGTTCTTTGTGAAACCTTGAAACAGAAAAGGCGCACATGCGATATGGCTTCTATTCAGGGAATTTATCCATCAGAAGTCAGACCACCAGGAGTTTTAGCACCTTTATTGACCATTTTAACACGCCATCTCTGGTTTCGATCCTACGACTGTCCTTAGAAAAGGCAGAAATAAAAAAGAATTCACCGGTCCATTGCACTGATTAATTGTTTTTTGAACAATTTCAGAGACTCGGCAGGGTGAGCTAAGTGGTGCCTCCTTATTATGCAGACCAAAAACAAAGCACTGGGGTGATAGGAGGTGATGCTAAGGCAAGGTTTTGCAGTGTCAGTCCAACCTTGCACTTTTTAACCACTTAAACTCTATATAGATCTGAATGCTTGAATGCTCGTAAACAAACTGATATTTCCGGGTAGAATGTTCATGGACCTTTTCCCCAATACAAAATAAAAAATTCCAGAAACTGTTCGATGGGCTCGACTCACTAGCTTGTGCATGAGCCAGCCATTATGTACATAAACACAAAGTTGGAGGGTCAATTTTAGGATGATGTGCAGTGCATGTTCAAATCATGTTTTTCATTCCATCAGAAGAAGAAAAACAGCCAATTTAACATTTAGATGCCACACAATGTTTATGTTCACGATCTTCCTGTATCCGTTAATTATGTTCACCTTCATCCCTCGGGGGAAACAAATAATAAAACACTGCTCGAACTGAATACGTATACTTAATGGATGCAGTTCGGATGAGGCTATGGCTGCGAAATGCAAAACACGTCTGTGCCTTGTTTGTTCGTTAATTCATTGGTGAAATATAGTAGCATACAGTAGGTAAAATGCACACCAAGCATCTTCTAGGTGAGTAGAAACATAACAGAACCTCATTAAAAGCAGACTTCTTCCTATATTAAGTCAACGCTAGTCATTATCCTGATACCTGTGGAGTCCAAACACACCCTGCCAAAGAAAAAGAAAAGAATATTGTTGCTGTGGAAGCAGAAACCTTATTAATTATCCATATTTAAAGCCTCACTATGTAAAAAATATTTGAATGAATAAAATGCAATTCTGGCCAATCTGTATTGTAGTGCAATAATTAATAATAATATATATATATCGCCCTGCTCTTCTATTGAGACAGTTACATGTAGAGTGTGTCAAATGTCCCACCTAGACACAGGACCATGGTCTGATGGTCAATATTCAATTCATCTCCGAGCAAGCAGGAAAGCTCTATTATTAGCGCAATGGTAAAAATCTAAGCACTTACGGGAACCAAGTTCAAATCAAACCAAATTTAATTTAAATTTAATTTTCGGGCCTGTTGAGAACTCTGTTTTTGCCGGCTGCCGGGCGCAGCTGCACTAATAATTTTGGGGCAGGCCGGTCTACAGTTTGAACGGACAGGCATCAGTCAAAAGGGAGACATCGAAGAGGAAGGATGGATGGGGAAGGATCAACATATGGAATGTCAAAACAGGTTTTGACATATATCCATATATGGAGATCTAAGGGTTTGAAGTTTGAGGTCAGAGGTCACTCAGCTTCAAGGGTTGGATTGGGGGTAAATCCCTGCGACATACTAGCGTCATGTCCAGGGAGTATACTCTTGTACATCAAGCTGCCTCACGCTACAGAAACAGGAGATAGGCTCCTGGCCCTACGGGTTCTTACTACACTGGATCTATGGAAACACTGGTTCTTTGAGGAGTGAGAGCGAGAGAGAGAGAGAGCGAGAGAGATGTGAGATGAAACGGGGAGGCTGGGGAAGGGAGATGGGGTGCTGGTGAACAAACAACAAGATGGATGCCTCGAGTTACCATGTTTTATTGATGATACACAGAGCATGGCCACGCATCCATCACACCTCCACTGCCATCGGGCTCTCGCCCTGGCACCGGCGGCCCCCCCATCTCATCCCAACTGCCTTGACTGCAGGCTGGCGGCAGTGTTGGGGGGGGGGGGGTTTGGGGAGTTGCTGTGGCATGAGGGTAGTGGGTGGGGGTGACATCTGCAGATGGGCAAGAGGCGAGGCGAGCCGAGGGGGGAGAGGATGAATGAGGCGCCGTCCGCCCGCGCGTGCCGGGGCGGGATGACAAATAATGACACCGTGAAAGAAAGAGGGATGGCTTCGCCGAGGCAAACGAGGAGAGACGAGTCTCCGTTTGTTTGCCACCACTGCACCCCTGTCCGTCCGACCCTCTCTCTCTCTCTCTCTCTCTCTCTACCTCCCGGTGAAATAACCAGAGTACATTTGTACTTATAGCTGCACTGTGTAATCTGCACAAGTGAAGAGATATAATGTCTGCTCACGCGTCTGGCTTTCAGAAATCACATCATATGGCCAAGTCTATGGACTTTTAATGACGATTGTTTAATTAGAGCACATCAGACAAAGAATGGCAGCCAAGTCTATGGACATTCTAATGTTTGTTTAGAGCACTATAAACGTGACGTTATGCGGCAGCCACGTCTACGAACGTTTGTTAGAGAGTGCTAGAGTAGACCGTTTAAAGGAGTGAGAGTCTGAGACGCCCCTCACTTCACACAAGTGTGATTTATTTTAACACTGAGCTGCCTGCTTGTTAATGGGACAAACTAGAATCAGGATGGTGTCAAAGGTCAGGTCCAGCCTAGACACAAAAACGTAATGTCCCAAGACATCCATCCAAAACATTTGCCTCTGAAATGTATAGTGGAGTCGAAGTATAAAGTGTCAATGTTACTACAAGTACATTTTATGACCATCACAATGTGCTTTACAGGTTTAATACATACACAAAAAAGCAGTCAAATCATAAAGGGCATCGCGATGAGGACGAATAAACAAACAAAACGAGGTACGAAGGTACTTAAGTACAGTACTACTTGAGTAAAGATACACTCAGTTAATGTACACCGCTGACCTCCACCTCTCCCTTGTCCTATAATATAACCGCTCCCAGAATTCCATCCCCGCGACTGATGATCATGAAGTCTGCCGAGTGTCCGTCTGTACACAGAAGATTCTATTAACCCATTCTGACCTGAGATCAGACTCTAAAAATGTCTTCTACATCCTGACAGTTTTCATTCTGACCTGAGACCAGATTCTAAAAATGTCTTCTACATCCTGACAGTTTTCTGAAAAAGCTATGTTTCTATGTGAGTCGTTCTTCCATTTTTCAAAAATAGCAGACCTACAACCTCGTAGCGCACCACTCTGTGGCGCGCTATGAGCTTGTAGATCTGCTATTTTTCAATAGCTAAAGCATAACATAATGCTTACACCAAAAGGGATTCCCGCCCTAAATGGGTTAACACCTCGGGCTGTGGAAGCCATGGCTGTCTGTCCCATTCTCAATCTCCCCCCCACCCGCCTGGGGACTGACTAGCGCCAGTAGTGGAATGTATTACAAGTACAACGTACAGTACATCATTCCAGTCTGTCTTCTGTCAATTCTCTCCTTGTTCTTTTCTCCCTTTCCCTCCACTCTCTAGTCTCTATAGCCTATATGACTAAAATACTGTAGTCTTGATCAGAATCATGTATACAACGTGTGATATTTATTTACCGTTTATCATTTTGGTCAGCATGTTGGCGCTATGTTCCATGTTCTTTAAATTGTGCCTGAATAATCCTATAAGGGATGGGCTGTGAAAGGCAGCCAGACACCAAAATAAAATAAATTATTCATGCATTCATTCATGAATACAATTATTCATTCATACTCTGTTAGTCAATTACTCTACTGTACGCAAGTCAAATTTTGAGGTAGATTTTTTTGATACTTTATATTTCTACTCCGCCACATGTCAGTGGCAAATACTGTGTAGCCTACTTTGAATAATCAGAATCAACTATATCGTCAAATGTCATGTTTACAGGTGTAAAACAGTGGGGGAAATTATACTGTATGCCTATACTGTATAGAGTGCCTCACACCGGCCGGGCTAATAGACTTTATACTGTCTTGAAAACGGAGAGGATTGCTAATAAACCCGGTGGTTTCACAGCCCTATTTCCCCGAGTGGAAAATAAGTAAAAGGACATGGGAGATTAATATGTTACTGTCGGGCGGAAACCTTGTAGCTCCATATTTCAACATTTTATGTTTTTTTCAAAATATTTATGCTCTATAGCCTACATGCAAAGGTTATTAGCGTGACACTTGTATGATGTGGTGTCATACAAGTGTCACCACTAAAGGAGAAGATCTACCACGGCGGCAAATGGACCCTAACTGAAAATGGCCACACAAGTTGTGACTACACTTTGTTGTGACGACGTCCAATTAGAATGGTGCCGTCATAGGCGTAATACATTTCACACAACCTTTAGAATTAATCTGGGGAGATACTCGCGTCTGTACTAGAAACTTAGAAAGGGCACCTGGAAAAATGCCATGTTTTTTTTTTTTGCAGGCAGCACTTGAAATAGCTTTAAATAAAGGAACAACATTAATCATCCATACCCAACCATGCTTCTTGCAAACATTAAACACAGTTTTGCCTTATCCACTGATAACAATCCATGACTGTAGGTCTGGAACCTTAACATTTAACAAACAGGTTTATTTTAATAGGATTTCAATTTGTTGTTTGTGGGGGGAAATAAACATAAACATAAATAGGAAAAGACAGTTTTGTTATATTTGTTATGAATTTAAAACCCTCAGATACTAACTAACCACTGTACAGTGAGATTTTATGGAAGATGCTTCTGAACATTTTGTTAGTTTGACCACTTTAAAACTAATCTTAAAATAATAACTGAAAACAGCAGCCTATTGACAAGCGATGCATTGAGAGCTTGTAGATCAGCCATTTCCGTTGCTTAACATGCTTCTGTGGAATCAAAATGACTGAACCTGCACTGTACCGCTACGACACTGCAGTTGCTTCTAAACAGACCCATGTCGCACCACCCATACAACAAGGCAGCACGAGAGATACTCTGTTCTATCCCTGAGGACCTATAGCTGTCTAGATAGCATGGATGGAGGCATCCTGGAAGCTGGGAGTCAGCTGGTCACCGCTACATCTGGGGCCCGGGAGACGGCGTCAAAGGAGAAGATCTACCACGGCAACAAATGGACCCTAACTGAACCGACTGTGTGCTTTGGTTGGCTGCTTCAAGGCAGTGCAGTATATGCGAGTGTGCCGGGGAGCTCGAGCGGACTGCCGACCACATCAAAAACACCCGTCCCCTGTATTAGACCGCCATCGGAGGCATGCCTCTTTGACGAGGGTGTGGCTGCACAACACTGAGCTGGACATGTGATGATGACACAACGAAAGAAGTGTAAAAGTATTGAAAATATAGCCGTTTGGAGCGTGTACTGTATAGAGCTTTATTTTTTCTTCCATTTCATCGGAAATACAAGGTTTTCACAGTGACAAAGAAAAGAAAAGAGCCAACGCACTATGAACACAGTCCTGGCTTTTACAGCAGCCGGCTTTTGCTAGGCGAGACTCATTAAACAGCCACTTGGTTTTATTAGGACTTTTTATCATCGGCCCCCGGGCATAACTGTGTCGGCGCGCACCTTGCAAGCCCCACAGGATGTTAACATCTTCCTTCTCTCGCCTCGGCTCCTCGCCGGCGCAACGCACGCATATGTGTGTGTGCACTTTGTTGGGCCAATTAACAAGACAAGCTTCCATCAGAAGACCCCCCCGCCCCCCGAAGGATCACCACCAACCCCTCCTCTCCTCCCCCCACCTCCCGTCTTCTTAAGCTTATTTCTTTTGATTGACTGAAGCCGCCGTGCTCTATTGACTTTGGGAGGCGCGTGCCGCGTGGAGAGGAGAGACTTCTCCTTTGATGCGCTCCGAGAGGAGAACGGTGGCCAGGCGGTGCTCTTTAAACATGAGATGTCGGCGTGCTGTCACTCAGTCTGAAAACCAATATGCCAATATGTCATGTTCCTATCAAAAAGCAGAGGCTCTTCTTCCCATGTGCACGTGCATGCGTGCGTGTGTGCGCACACGAGAGGGAGGGAGAGAGAGAGCGAGAGAGAGAGAGAGATAACTCCCCTCTGCATGCCTTGTCTACCTGGTTTGACAAGGTGGAAAGTAACTATGTACATTTAGACAAGACAGTGTTCATTTCATTACACTAAATTACATTATATTTACACTATTACCACTACAAGTTTGAGGTACTTTTTCTTTGTCCTTGCTTACATTTTTCTAGGGGTGCTAACTCGATCCTCCTACAGTATGTCCACCTTTTAGTGCGTGTCCACAAACTTTGTCCAACACAAACATTAAATTCCCATTGACAATGAATGGACAATTAAATTCCCATTGACAATGAATGGACAATTTTACGTCATAGTGTAAAAATGACTCCAAATAAAACATATCCGCGAAATATCCCTCTAATCCTATCATCCATCCTGAGAGATGGAGACAGAGACAGAGAGACAGAGACAGACAAGAGTACTCCTTCCACCATGATGCCATGGCAACCGGTATACACAACCATTACTAGTAGCAAGTAACATCATTCTCCTCATTCCTCAGAGGGAGAAGAAATTACCATTGTCACACTGAAAACAATAACGCATGAATGATCTTACATATTGTACCGGCTACATTGTACGTGGCCGTTATTCCATGTTTTGACATCGACGCCAGTCAATTCAAATAGGATCAGTAATTGATTTGCTCTCAATCCCAGGCTGGATTTAATACAGTGGTGAATGATTTTATAGCCCATGGCAATGGCATATTATTGGCATGCCGGTGATGTGGGGCGCACACATGTAGAATCATAAGCCATGACAGAAGGAAGTCTGGACTGATTGTCAAAGCACCTGCAAAGGGTGGGGGGGGACTTGGGGAATGCATGCTAACCGTGCTACCACGCAAATGTCAGCTCTTGCACAATGCACTCCTCGTTCCTCAGTGAAGACCAGTGGTTGGGGAGAGCCCAAACTGTCTTACAACAGCGGTTACCAAAGAGTTGTGGTCATGGTTCGATCCCAGTCATGGGGATGTAAGACATCGATGATAAGAGCGCCCCTCACTTCACACAAGTGTGATTTTTTAAATCTAAAGGCGTATGCAATGCGTTAAAAGGTGACGCCAGGAGGTCCTCCTGACCAAGCAGCCACATGTGATAAGCTGAGAGTGAGAGTTTTGCTTCAGTGCTGCGGTGAACATTATAGTTAGAGTTTGAGGCGAGTATATGGTATTCTTCGTTTACCTTTATTCTTGTTCTTCTTTCGGCTATTTTCTTTCGGCGTCAGGTCAGCGGTACATCGGTTTCTGTCTGCATTGGTTCCATTTTCTGCGTCCTCCTTTGTGACTCCCGTCACCGGCATGACGTCTCTTACACCGACATCCATACACCTTCGATCTTCTTCTCCCCTTACCTTTATTGTACATAAAACAGTACATTAAACATTATACTAACAACATTATACTAACAAACAGTATAACAAATGGCATTAAGCAACAATAATAGATCTGTAGAAAGCATAATTGAAAGAGTGGCACTCGGAAATAGTTTGTGTTTGTAATGGACAGTAATGGTGAGCAGGCGAGGCCACCGGCCAGGCTGACCACAGAAGAGGCAGAGGAATTCCTTTTCAGGTTTTTAATAGGTGTGTGTGGTACACACGATGTGTGTGCTGTACATGAAAGAAATGCATAAATCTGTGTCAATAATAATGAATATAATGATAAGCATTCCCAATAAACAAATCATAAATAGCACTTCAATAATAATAAATCATCTTCATGAAGTAATTAATATCTAAATGAGGAATCAATTAATAATGTATATGCCTAATCAGAATGAAAGGATATATATCAAATATATACATAAACATGAATACAGGATATATCATATATATATAATTATATATATAATATACATCTCCTATAGAGCGCCGCAGTCCCTCCCCCTTTCAGAAAAACGAGTGGCCCAGGAAATGAAAACCCAATGCATTCTCCCATCGGCACTTCTTATTTCATTTATTTAAAGACGGTTACGCCGCGGACAAAGCCAACTCGGATCGTGACAAATCATGACAATGAACACAATGTTTTGGGCCGATCAAATCATTAGAAAGAAGAAAAGAAAGTCAGGAGACAACACTATTGGTTTTGTTTTTCGTCTTATAAATTATTTGAAAGGGGGAGGGACTGCGGCGCTCTATAAACATTCCTATGTCTAACCATTTCACAGGGCATTCTCAAACCAAAAGGAAATAACTGAAAGCTGTAGCCATAGTACACAAATAAACTGGAACAAATTTGACACAAAGAACATGGGCAGTGCAGTGAGTCCATGATGAGGTGATGAACAAACAGTTGATGTTCCATAGCGTTTCTGACTCACGTTTGCTCTTGGACGCACACAGTTGGGTGGAGAGAGATGGTATTATGGAGGGTAGTGGACAAGCATACATGAATGAATGAGTGCAGCTAGTCCTACTTGTAGCCTCCAACACCTGTGTGCAGTGAGCAAGCTGCCAGCCACTCAGCCTTGATTGCTTGATTGGCAGTGAGTCTACATGGGCCTTTTGACAATTATACTAACAAACATTATACTAACAAACAGTATAACAAATGGCATTAAGCAACAATAATTGATTTGTAGAAAGCATAATGAACTCAATATTCACACATTTGTGTTGGTATTTTATCTATATTTTGTAGGCTTACAGTTATTCCAGCAAAATAGCTGATCTACAAGATCACAACATGTCGATGTAGATTGGCTAGTTGAACTATTTTAAAAGGATTTTCAAATTAGTAAAAAATGGCAAATAAGTTTAGAGATAAGGGATAAGGGTGGCGCAAGATGCAGCCCTAAGTATCAAAGTTACCTTATTAAGCATTCAGCAGCATACAGCATGGCACACAGCCTACAGACTTCAGGTAAACATGAACGCTACTGGCCTTGGCCGTGGCTCAGCGGTCCAGGCACCTTGGCCAGCACTCCGAGTCTGGTGGTGTGCCACGGGTTCAACTCCCGATCCTGACGACCTTTACTGCATGTCACCCCCCCCCCCCCCATCTCTCTCCCCATTTCCTGTCAGCCTACTGTCTGTCCCTCTATAAAAAATATAAAATAAAGGCGAAAGCCAAAACAAAAAAAACATGAATGCTACTACAAAAAGGGTTCAGCACACAGAGGTGAAGGATGGTAAATGGGCTGAAGAGGAGCTTCTATAGGCTTTTATGCTGGATGCTGGCTGATTGAAGAATGAGGCCTCTAGACACCAAGCACCACCCTCCAATCCCCATATAGGGCACTGAAAACACACCATATGAGGCCACCTAGGGCCGCAACACTACAGTATAGCTCAAATCTAAAATGACACGGATGCTTTCCTGGTTTTAATGGGTTAAGTGGCGTTCGTATTCACACAGGATGCACACAAGATGCCACAGAACTGCAAATTACCCAGAAATGATAGGCTACTTGTTAAAGATAATGTGGCATGAGTCACCCAAACCGTTTGGCTTGTCTCATGCTCACGGCCCTAGCAGGTTTTTATTGGCACTTTGGAGTTTTGCTGGGGGTGGTATGGATAGAACTGGTATTTCATATTCACCACCACGATAAAAGTTCTCTCACCCATATGTCCGGGCCACTGATTAGCATACTAGCTCAGGAAAAAAAAGAGAAAAAGGACAAGATAATTTCCAAGCTGTTTAGTTTTATGTTCGCCTCCACAGATACTGTTCTGTTGCTGGCAGCCATGTCTGCTTATTAATTATACACAACTTTGGGCTTGTTTTTCTGTAAAGTTGCTTGTAAATGAGTTTATTTATGGCGTCTCAGTCCGGGACCGCGAGCCACGCCTGAGCCCCTCCGGGGAGAGAGAGAGACTGGGGTAGGCGGAGCACAGCAGAGCCCGCTCGGTTACGTCATCCAAGGGCGGTACCTCCCTCGTTATCTTGTCAATGATGACTGATGAGCTCCCACCTGTGCTGCCATTCTACCTGGTATAAAAATCTCCTTCCGCCGTAAGTCTGCAGAGACTCTCCCTGGGAACAGGCTGGCGTGCGACAATTCATGGTGGAAATACATGATTAGTAATTGTGTCTATCTTTTACCTCCAGGCTAATACAATGATGCATGATAAAAGACCGTTGGGCTCTGTGGACGAGGCGTTCAAGTGAAACCTGGAAAATGGAACATATATATAATTGCGACCATAGGTCGCAGTTTACTATGAAAACTTGAAAAACCAGTCAGTCAGGTCATGCCTCCATATGGTTGTCAGAACATCAGGCCTTGTGACATCATGCCTCATGACATCACACCTTGTGACACGCTCCATATATGGCCGCCTCCATATGAAGACATGGAGAAGACTGGATCATCACCCATAGATCTGCATATATGGAGCCGGCCAGAAACTCTACATCTGAACTCAAACCCTTATCTCCATATATGGAGCTAACCTGTTTTGACATTACATATGTTGGTGGATCCTTTCCCAAACGTCCTTCCTCTTCGATGTCTCCCTTCATTAGACTGATACTTGTCCATTCAAACTCTAGACGGGCCCGCCCCAAAGTTATTAGTGCAGCTGTGCCCGGCAGCTGGTGAAAACTAGAGTTCTCAACAGGCAGGCCCGAAAATTAAGGCCTGGCCCTACCTGGGCCCTCATCAAACCCTGTACACTCAAGACACTTCCCCCGAGGCCAGGGACCCCCATACAAGATATCTCTCTATTTCAAGATTTGGTTTGAAATTAGGCAATCTACAAGATCCGCTATAGATCTGATATTGTAGGCTATTTTCAAACAGTTTTTTGGGGCTTGCAACACTGGGTCCCTAGCACAAAATAAATGTAGATGGTGGTTCAGTGGTTATGACCCCCAAATAAATATATCTGGGGGTCATAACCACTGAACCACTTCAACCCGTCTCCTCTTCACGGTATTTACCTTCCCTGCATAATGTGCATTTCTAATGCACTGGTTTGCGTTAACTGCATGCATGTGCACGCATAAACTACCAATATTAACAGGCAACTTTACAGAAAAACAAGCCCAAAGTCGCTTATATTAAAGCAGACATGGCAACACTGCTGATAACAATTGCAAAAACATGCCTACAGAGGCTAAAATAATGTAAACCGATGTGTGATCGGCCCTTAAATCGGGCTTAACATGCAAAGTTAATCGTCAATTTTTTTTTTCTCTCATAACTCCGGCACACTCATGAACCCAGAGTTATATTATCTTATATTCCTGGCACTTCTCCACCGGGGGAAGGTTTTCTATCGTTGAAGTTAATTTTGAAGACACTTTTGATTCGCTCCTTGGGGGATATGGCTCTGAAGCTCCTCTGCCGTGAAATACTCAGCATGCATGTAGATAACTGTACCAGAGACCTCACTGTCAAGAAGGAAAAAAACCGCAAAACACAGAAAGTTTCTCTTGATCAACGCGCTTGTAAAGAGGTCAGCCGTGTGTTCCACGGCCACCAGGGTGGTGATATATTCTCAACGCATCGGTGATTACGCTATACAAAGAATCAGGGTAGCCCCCCGGGAGAGGACTCTCTGTACGATTCCCAGCAGGAGGGCAGGGTTTGATAGCAAATTCAACCTGTCTCCTCTTCACGGTATTTACCTTCCCCGCATAATGTGCATTTCTAATGAAGGTGCACTTACCTGTGGTCAGAGAATGAGCCAACGGGGAAAGACTGCCGACAAGGAGAGAATGAGAACCGCTCGGTGGGCAGATGCCGCACGTTGAGGGGGCTGGCAGAGGTGCACACAGTGACTGTAGTACAAAAACATAAAAATCACAAAGAAAGGCTTGTTTGAGTCAAACATGCAGGTATTCGGAGGGGGGGGGGGGGGCTAGTTTGTCTTTGTCTGGGAGTTGCAAAGAACACACGTATGGGCGTGAGCATTTATACTATAGTGTGTTGCTGACTCTGAACTGAAATAATAAAAAGGATATCAAAAAAAGAGAATAGTACAATATTAGTTTTGTTTTTATTTTCAATCAATTTCATAACTGTGGAAAAAAATATTGTGTATAACAGACTGAAAGACAAAGGACAAGTACATTTACTAAATGTTAATGTTTTTGTATATTTTTCTTTTGTGGATTTTCCATGTTCTTTTGATGCTCGCTTTGATCCCTACATGTGTTAAACTTTTATTTTAGTGAAATGACAAATGAACAAGGAAACTGTTCATTCAAGTGCTGTGGATGAGATAAAACATATGAAAAGGAAAGTGACTGCTGTTGAATTCTCAACTGTTCTGGATCTCATTATTTACATCACAAGTTATGAGCTTTCTATCTAGCACATCTGCTGGAACACTCCATCGCAGTTTCAGTTTACACTGAGCATGTGCAAACCTCCCGCAGGAGACCGGGCCACGCCCCCGTGCGCATTCCTCTTTAATTTTCCTATAGGGTACAAGCAGGTTGCAGTCAAATTGAAATGGGTGTGGCAAGTGTGTTGTATGTTTGTGCCCAATGCATTGAACAGACGAACCCCAGCAAAAGTGTGCACGTGTGTGTGTGTGTGTGTGTCTCAGTGAGTGAGTGTGTGAGTGCATGGGTTACAGTAAATTTGCTCTTCCATCTGGCCAGCCGCCAGACTGCAGTTAGCGCCCTCGATCCTTGACAGCTCCATAGATTAAGCCCACAGTGGACATTTAATATTCCCCATGACCCTTCTACACTGTCTGGACAACACACAATGGGACGGCTGCACAGTGCGTCGCCAGTGTGTGTGTGTGTGTGTGTGTGTGTGTCTACACTTGTGAGGGCCGACTGTACCCAATACATTTCTCCTTTCTTCTTCCTCTTACAATTAGGAAAGATTCAGCTCGAGGTTATGATTTAGCATTTAGAGGTTAGGCTTACAGGTGGAATCTGGAGTCATGCCTGAATTATACTTAATGCAGTGCAATGCGCAGATAATAGCTGCTCTACACAAGCGTGTGTCTTGAGCACGTGTTGCGGGCACGTTGTCTCTCCGCACGTTGGGCGTGCATGTGCATTCGCACGTTGCCTTCTCGTGTGAGACTGCCTGCGTTTAGGAGTGGCACATGCACGTTGGCGGCAAGCGTGTGCGACGTGCATGTGACTAGTGCACTGTGTCGTCGTGTTTGTGTTAAAATCAGTTGCAGGTGATTGTGATAACATGGCGACATTCAGACACGTCCACACAGAGTCACTTATTGTTGAAGCGGCTGGGACTGCTTAAAAACAATTATTGTTGCCTCCAATTCTTCTGTGCTATTTTGTGCTATACATTTTGAATGTGCTGCTAAAATAATTGCTATATGATATCCAGAGACATTATGTCCTGCATATACTTTCATTGTGCATACATTGTGAGTAAAGAGGGCTGAATTGAATCCCGGCAAGAAGATAAGGCCCCCTCACTCCATCAGAGTGTTCTATTAAGCTATAATCTGGGTACAAAAGGTCATGTGTCAAAACGAGATAATTGAGGAGCTTTCTCTGTCCAGCTCGGATTCATGCTCTGAATTCCATCAGAGGCAAATGAGCGAACACAGAATATCAGGGGCTTTCATTCGTTATACAGCCCGACAAGGCCAGATTTCTGGGTCCGTTGCCGATCCAGATTTTTGGACATGACCGTTTTGTCAAAAAGTTCAATTCAATTATAACTTTTTCCACCAGGAGGAGCCCCCAGGATGTAGGGAGGATGTAGAGCCTCCGTCCTACTCCTCCTGCCCCAACACTCCCTGTGGACTGCCCTCCCAGCCCATAGGAATACATGATTTGTGTTTGTGTAGACACTCAACAAAGCCGGATGCACCGCGGCGGATTCAAACCCACAACGCGGTGGTGGGCACTCAGCACTGCGCCACCCGAGCAAATTCTTATTTTTCTTCTTCTGGTAATACGCTGAGTGGCGCCTGTTAAAGTTCAGCGCCCCACGGGGCATGGAACAGCAGCGAAGGTCAACTGGTTCATTTACGTACGTGGCGAGCCTCTTTAAAGCTCTCAGCCAGGCGTTGTGGGTTACATCCCCTGGGCAAAGAGAAACATTCCAGCCAGGTCGTTGCTAGAGAAGAGAGACAGTCGCCTACAGGCCTGGAATATCTAAGCTGTCATGCAGAAACCTTGCATCTCCATATTTCAACCTTTTATTTTTAAATACTGTACGTGTCTTACAAAAGAAGCCTATCAAAAATAGCCAATCAGCAAGCTCACGACACATTGTGCAGATCTGCTGCGGAGATCTGTTTGACACTTTTCAATATGACGACTTTGTGGAGTGTGTATACGAACACAATTGGCTGGGTGAATGTTTCTAGCATTATGTTATACTTTAGCTATTGAAGCAGATCTACAAGCTCATAGCACGTCACTTGGTGCCGGGCTATGAGCTTGTAGGTCTGCTATTTTTGAAAATAGCAAAATTTGGAATATATATTCTTTCAGAGTGAACATTTTTATCTCAAATATTTGCTTCTGGGGAGGTGCCTGGAACAACATATTTTCAGATCGGCAGAGAAATACATATAATTTTTTTCAGAAAACCCGTCGTGATTTAGAAGATATTTATAGAATCGTCCTCAGGTCTAAATGGGTTAAGAGGATGATACTATTGGTCATTGCACGTAATCCTACGGGCTGGGGGGGCAGCACCTGTCAGCAGGGAGGATGTAGAGCTCCTCACTGGCAGGCCAAGTCAGTACGATGCAAAAGCAGTGACAAGGAATCAATTGGGAAAAAACGACAACATTGGGGAGAAAAGAGCGGTAAAAAGCAAGAGAGAAAATAAAAAGTAAAGCAAGATACAAGTGTTGAAGTATGTTATTGAACCAATTAAAAGCGGAGTTCCTCAGGGCTTTGTACTAGTGTGTTTTCTATTTGCCTTTACTGTGGGGAAAGCCGTCGCTGAAAACAGCCAAGGACAAGCCAATTGTCGATCAGTTATGTTCAGCGAAAGATTACTCCACAATAAGGATGCTGGGGTGGGGTTAAAATGATTAACTACATTGGATCCATTGGAACACAGGTTTTCTCTTTTTTTTGCCCCCGTTTTGGGAAAAGCAACAGTTTTCGGACATACAAGGTTTCCACCACACAGCGGCGTCATGTATTATGGGGCATGTGGACAGCGGCGCTCGGGGCTGGAGGATGCGTGCTGCATCCAATGCCCCTTATTTGTTCTGTCCGACGCATGCAGGAGGCGACAGACTGCAGCACCCCGGAGACCACTGGGGTGCGTGTGTGCGTGTGTGCGTGCATGTCAACATCCTACTGTATCTTCTATTGTGGGCCAAGTGTGGAGCTGACAAACGAGTGCATTATTCCCACACACGTGCACTGTGCTGTGTATGTGTCTGGAATCTCATCTAGCATGAGCAGCGACGGCTCGCTGTAACAAAGTGTTTGTTTGTCAGTATGTGGACACTGTGTGTGTGTGTGTGTGCGCGCCATATTTGTTTTATTTGTGAGACAGATTTCCCCAGGTACAATTTGAGAAACAGACATTGTGAAGAAATGCTTGTTCTATGGTTCAAACAATTATTTAGACTCAATACCTTTCGGTTTGAGGTCAGGGTTAGGTGTGGCCCGGGGTTATGCTTGACTTTTACTTTGTGTTTCAGAAACAGCAGCTACAAGCTTATGAGCATAACCTTCATCAGAAAGTTATTCAAACATTGTGATCTGGTCTATACTTCTTTTTAAACTTAGAAGATTCACAAGCTCACAACACATCGCAATTGAATTGTGAAACGTAAGCTTTACTTTTGGTACTTCAGTATTATGCTGATGCCAGTGATTTTGCACTCTTGCTCAAGTAGATTTCTGAATACAGAACATTTACTTCTTTGTAAGAAGGAAAAGAATAATCTGAGAACTTTATCCACCACTGAGAAAGATAGTGAAAGAGAGTGGGGTGGGAAGGGAGGGGGACGAGAGAGAGAGAGAGAGAGAGAGAGAGAGAGAGAGAGAGAGAGACTGACAGAGAGAGAGACTGACAGAATGGCATAATCAGCCGAGTGTCCCAAGATTTGGATGGCAAATACGGACAGTTCTGACTTGGTATTATTATTCCTTCGCTGTGACAGGGTGGGGCTTGTTTGCAGAGAGAGAGAGAGAGAGAGAGAGAGAGAGAGAGATTTGAAATCCTGATCTGTTCAGTGGAGAGACTCCACGAGGCCCTCTGTTGGTGAGCCAGGTTTTCCTGCTGTCTGGAAGCAACCTTGTATCTCCATATCTTTCAACTTTTTTGAATGATTACAAGTGTTGTCAAATATCTTTGGCTGTGATAGAAAGTTCACTGGCTACACACACACACACTCCTAAACCTGTCTACGGGCTGGTTTTGCACACACGGTTTCCACATGACAGCGACAATAATATTTCCAGGTGAGTTTTTTAGCAAGCAGATTTGAAACCAGGTTCCACCAACCTGGCTGAGGGGTCGTGTTAAACAATTACACTTAGCATACACTTAGCATAAGAAAGCCTATAACAAAAACTAAAAAACATTGTGGGGGCATATCCACATACAGTACAGGTATAGTGACTTCCCAGCCGAACGCGAGGGCTTGTTTCTCGTTAGGGAGCTGACAGCGCAGGGGCCGAAACGAGGATGTCAAACAGACATGAATTAGTAATTGCGCACCGAGCTATAGAGTGCACAAACCAGACGAGACTGGCAAAACAACAAAGTGAAGGTGCAGAGGCGTCGTCGGTTTAATTACAGCGTTTTGTCTAGCGATGATAACAGCTTTCCCTCGACACCGTGTACAGCATTGCAGGTTGTGGTGAGCAAAGACATGGCCGTCCACTCCGGCTAGCTCTTTCATCAGTCTCCACATCATTACGGGGAGAATTTAACTAGCGTCGGGAGCACAGTGTCATTTATTTACGCGCGCATGAGTGCGTGTTTGTTTGCGGTCGATAAGGAGGGGCTAGATGGATGGGCGGACACGGGGAAGAGGCTCTAAAGGCTGTGTCCCGTGGTTGACACAGGACCGCTAGGCCAACGGTTCTCAAGGTGCGGTCTGGGTACCCCCAGGGGTCCTTGGGAACGGACGGACCTACAAGCTCAAAGTGTGTCTGTGACTGGGAAAGCATCCAAGTCTTTTTTGTTTTTGCATTGGCAATTTGAAAATAGCAGATCTACAAGCTCACAGCACAAGCTTGTACATCTGCTATTTTAAAAACTTTTAAAATGCTAGAACCTTTTTTAATATACAGTATATATATATATATATATATATATATATCTATATATATATATATATATAAATGAAAAATTTGTTTTTCACACTTAGACGATATCCCTGGTGATCATTATGGGCATACCCATTTTGTGTATTTTTATATCAAAAGTCAATAAATATCTAATGTTATTTACTTCCTTTGAACGAAAACGTGCTGCGTGATGACGTGTAGAGATACACATGCATATTAATGAATCTTGATTAAATCACTCAATGTGTTAAACATCACGCTAAAATATCTACTGTATCTGAAAACATCATGGGTTAGAATTAAGCCATGAGCTTTGCTGCCTGTCTCTCTCTGACTCCGTTTACAAACAATCTGCATGTCTGTGCACGTGTTGCGTGTTTGAGAGTACACAGCCATTTCACCCCGTCTTTAACACAAATCTTCTCTGGGACAAAACATTTTCACCTGGAGGTCCGTAACCAAATATTTAGCAATTTTAGCAAGAGTTACTGATTTAGAAGGCGTTTGTAGAATCGGCCTCGGGACTTTCTTTCCGTTATTACCATCGCGGTAACGTGGGGTCAGTGCCAGTGAAATGCGCGACATGAGCAGAGAAGGAGAAGCATTATCCAGACGACCCGGAAGCGATTGGCCTCCATTGCCGTGCCAGTCTCACTCGCGGCTGTGAACTGCCGATCGGATGCTTAGCGCGCCGCAACCTCAAATTCAAGTTTTATTAACTCCCAACATCGTACTTTATCCCATTCTGAGCACACAAAAAAACTAATGACTGCGCACAGAGGATTGGGATGTATATGTTGTGCTTTTTCAGTGGCCGGCTCAAAACTCTGGAAATGGTCTGCCCCTACATATTAAGTCTGCCCGCTCCTTAGAGGCCTTTAAGTCTTTACTTAAATTTCTTCTCCCTGGCTTTCAATGATGTTTGACCTACAGTAATTAACCTGTGTAATACTTGTGTTGCTTTGATGTTGTTTTACTATGCTATTTGTGTTGATTGTATGCTTGTTTTATGATCGTGTACAGCACTTTGGTTGACCTTCTGGTCTTTGTAAATGTGCTCTAGAAATAAAGTTTGATTTGATTTGATTTGAAGGCTAGCGACAAAAGCTAAAATAAGGTAATTATTTTTAAAGCTGGATTAATGCTCTTTAATCAAATCTTCTGATCTTGTGAATGGTAGCTTTTATGGAGATATCTCAAGGTTGGCATGGATTGTGTTAATCTTCTCTTCCTGGGCTCCCTGCCATAAAAATCTTTTCAGATGCTGGGGGCCAAATACAATGTGGGGGTCCTTGACATGCGAACCACTGCATCATTAGCCTGTCTTCTGCCTGTGCGGGTTCTCTAGGCAGCGTTGCAGACCTGTAGATCTGCTATTTTTAAAAGATCTTTATGTAAACTTGAAATGGGACATTCTGCACGAGTATAGCCTACTATTACGTTTGGTACATTAAATACTTTTTGAAACCAATGCTTTTGTACTTTCCAGTACATTTTGGACTTCTACATTACAGTATTGATACTTTTACTCCACCACTACCAGAGGGACAGAGGCAAAGCAGCTTGATTAACCAGTGGTGGAGAGTGCAGTAACTTGAGTACTTTTACTCAAGTTCTGCGCTTTTGAACTTTTACTCGTTACACATTTAATGCAGTAATTTTACTTGTAAACAAGTATTTATTTTGAATTGTCCATTTAAGAAAATGCATTTTAAACTATAAAAAAATATTAACACATTGATTATATACACCTGGCCATCAAAGTGTTAAGTGTGTCTGTGGGTTTCGTAACTATTGATTCAAAGAAAAATAAATAAATGCACATTCTGTTACCTGAATATTACTGAATTATGGCTATAGAGCGTCGCAGTGCCGCCCCCTACCAGGGCCCAGGAAATGATTCCCCGTTCATTTTCCTCATAGACATTTTAAAAAGTATTTATGATTTGTCACAACTAGAGTTGGCTTTGTACACCGCTTAAAAGGTCTTTAAATAAATACCTTTTGAATTGTTTATGGGAAAAATGCATTGGGAATTATTTCCTGGGCCTGGCGTCGTCATGAAAGGGGGCGGAACTGCGACGCTCTATAGTAAGTAAAACAGCAAGGTCGAAATGTTGTATATAGTTGCTGTGCTGTGAATAACATCAGTTTGAAAGTGAGCTGCCAGCACTCTTCTTGTTTTGCATGTAATTATTGAACCAATGAAAATAATTAAAAAGAGTTTGTGGCCTAAATAACATCATGCCCCCCCCCCCCCTCCCCTTTCATGAAAAAGTAACCATTGTGGACATACAAGGTTTCCGGCCCGACATCGACAAAATGGAGTTTCACACAGGCATGTCGCAGGCTAGCCCTGAAACATGACTGCTATGATGATTATCATGACAGTCATGAAGTAACTGGACCCTGTTTTTGGCGCTCGCTACATTTACAACGTTTACGTATATATAAACATTCGGAATTCAAATATAAAGTACTCACAATTTGTTCCACGGGTGTTAGTTAGTTGCAGCACCAGCGATTAGAATTGCTGCATCCCGCGTTGTTTAATAAAAAGCATTTTTGTCCGACCGATAGGGGCGCGTAGTTGAAAGCCAATGGCAAAATAACAGCTCGGATAAAAATTATTTTCATTAAACAACGCGGGATGCAGAAATTCTAATCGCTGGAGCTGCAACTAACTAACACCCGTGGGACAAATTGTGAGTACTTTATATTTGAATTCCGAATACGGAAACGTTGTAAATGTAGCGAGCGCCAAAAACAGGGTGCAGTTACTTCATGACTCTCGTATGAATACGAGAGTCATGAACCATGGCTAGTCGCAGGCACGGAGATCCGCCAATGAATATTCAATCAACGCCTCACTCTGCCAAAGCTCATTTAGCATACTAACAGGGGGACAGCGCTTTTGGATCAAACTTTCCTGCCTTGTTGTCAGATAAGGGCAACTCTTTCGTAAAAAGTTGTGAATTGAGCAATTTGGCACTGCCTCCTTCACTTCTGAGGAGAGAGAGGGGGGGGGGGGGGGGGGGTATACCGGCATAGATGCGTCACCAGGTCCTTGCATGTTTCCTACACCATCAAGGCAGACTTTCTCCTATGGAGCTACTGTAGTAGATTAGGCAGCCACTTGCGATGAGAGCCGCAATTAGGCGGATGACAGCTTCATTAACATATGCATGGAGTGGGGTCCTTGATTAGCCGCTAATGGGATAGCTTATGCTGGGAACAGCTCATTTGTGTCCTAATATTCGTGTCTCGTAACACCCACCCTGCCACGTTTGTCCCGATGCAGTGGCATTCGAGTTGAATTCTCAGATAGAGAGAGAGAGAAAAAGAAACACTGCCAGCAGAGCTGTCATCGGCCACTGTGGCTATTTCTGCTTGTCCTCAAAACTCCTCGTTTTGCTACTTGTTTACGCCGGCGTTGATGGTAATTTGCTGCGAGTGGGTGGCAGGCCTGTTTATGATTGCTGCACTGCCGTGGCACTGCGATGGTGAGAGACCATTTGCAGAACCTTGTTTACATCCTCCCAAGCAAGGCTTTGCCTCTCTGGAGATATATGTAACCGTTGTCGTGTCTTGTCTTTTTACCCCCCGTCCTTCTCTTCCCCAGGTGGTCCATAACACAAGTGGAGCACAGCAAAGTTGATTCCATGGGTTCCCAAACGTTTCCATGCCTTAAGGCAGAGATGCCAAGGGTGTTGAGCGAGCACCCATGGGTAAAAACTGGCACCCAATTGGCGCCCATGTCTTACAAATCCCCAAATAGAGCCTATAAAACAATTAAATTAATAATGTGTCACATGGTGGCATTTTTCTAAATCTTTGGACATGTTGGGAAGGTTTTGACAATAATGACGTGCTCAAAACAGCGACACCAGGTTAAACATGTTAAACAATATTATGGACAAAAACAACGAACCCACCATGCTCACAAACAAATGGAAGTCTTTTATCTGCCATAGTGACAAACACAATAAATGAGCGATCTTGCTACCTGATTTTTTTGTCAATGTACTGTATCTGCACTCAGTTTGAACCTATAAACTCTTTGATTTGAGCATCTTTGAAGTGAGTTACCTTGAAATGACACAAAAATAATTATGGAAATTAATTGTAATCTTTTTGTATTTTGCCCCCTGGTGGTCTCCACTTTGAAAATTAAGCTCCACTCTAACTCAGGTGAAAAGGTACAAATCTAATTTCATGGCAACAATGCCAAGACTTAAGATAAGCCCGGGAGGTGATAGCTTTGTACTGAGCAGTTCACTCAAGAGTTACGGAAAGTATGGTTTTCTGGGCATAGAGGGGCGTCCGCCCCTCTATGCCCAGAAAACCATAGCTGAGACAGCTGGGGACTTCCTATGGGTTCAACAACCTATGTCGCCGTGAGCAGAATGGCTGCTCACTGCATATATAGGATGGATAAATTAAATGCACCCATGCAGGAGGACACATTTCATGCATGTGTAAATATGCGTACAGTGACAAAGGGACTATTATATTCTACACACAGGGAAAGACCAATGCCGGATGCTTCACATCTCCATAAGGTCATGTTGTCTATGTAAGGGCATGTAACGTACTGCATTACCATGAGTAGCGCGGCAGACGCAGGTCTGTCGTTTTGAGGACAGTGACATCGCAGACTCCATTCGAGTCGTACAACGGCCCCCGTATGTGCCTCTCCTTTCATGTAAGCGTTGTGTGTGCCTCTGCGTCGCAAAACAAAGCGGCCATTCTGTGAGAGAAAGGAACTTCAAACGCGCCGGCGTGAACAAAAACAAACAAACAAACAAACATTTGTTATAAAACATGACGGAACATGTTTCCCATCCTCAGTGGTGGTTCTCAAAGTCGGGTCCGGGGATCACCAGCCACCCAAAAACTTGGGAGTGTTCAAATGGAACCTATATGGGACCAATTTATATTTTGGTTCTTTTCTATATTTGCACACACTCTTGAGTAAATAATTAGTATTTCTGCAGTGTAGATTGGGTTTGTTGTCAGTGTACAGGAAGGCGCCCCCGGGGTGTGGAGCAGCAGAGAGTCATCCCGGGATGGCCGCAGCACAGTATTCTCCATCCTGCTGATAGCAGCAAAGCCACGAGCGGAGAGGAGCAGCCACAGGCCTCCAACCCACTGGAGGCTTCCGATAGCTGCTCCGAGTTCCCTCCTCTCATTAATGTCTAAATCTTCTGGCAGATGCCAGGCGAGGCCAGGCGTACCGAGCCAGGCGAGGCCGCCGCTCCCTGGGACTCCCACAACATCACATGGCCAGATGGCGGGGGGGGGGGGGGGAACCAGAGGACAACCACCGTTGACAAACTTGACACCACACTAGAGCCCCGATTGCAGATTGTTTTTCCGAGTCCCATGCCGAGTTTGGAGAGTCCTAGACACAGCGGTACACTTATTATTATTCATGTGTTTGCAATATTATTGTAAAGTTTCGGGGGGGAAATGTGGGAAACATTATGTAACATGGTGAATGTAACGTGGTGAATATAACAGCAGAGAGAGAGAGAGAGAGAGAGAGAGAGAGAGAGAGAGAGAGAGACCAAAACAACCTGGCTCTCTCCTCATCTAAGCTGATTTGCTGGTTGGCTGGCGAACGCATAAGAATGATCCAGTTCGTTCGGAGTCCAAATGCACAGACTCCTATATCCTGGGTTGAGAAATGAGCTGGCATTTGCAGCCCACAGACACGAGTGAGCGAGAGAGAGAGAGAGAGAGAGAGAGAGCAAGCGAGAGTTCTGAGGGAATTTTCGTTGTTTTTTCTTGGGGGTAAATTATGCTTTGGTGGTAAAGAGGTAGGGGTGAGAGAAGTGGCAGGGTGGCAGCTGTCTGCAGACTGTTAGTGTTCCCACACTAACAGTCTGCAGACAGCCTCTAGTCAGCAAGATATTGATGGAGTGGTGTTTTTTGTTATGTGCCACCTTCACTCAGTGGTGTAAAGTAACTTCATTTATTTTCTTACTGTTGTTAGTCATAGCTGCCAGTTCCTATCCGATGTGTGGGAGTTCCGACTGCTCCAGACCATACCGAATAACTATAGCTTGCATATCGTCTTCAGACTAGGACTCAAGTCTTAAGACGTACAAGTCATTTGGCTAAAAGGCTCCAAAGAGGATGATACCGTCTACCACAATGCAAGTCTCTGTGTGAAACACTGATGCTGTGTAGTGCACTGCTGTTGTTGTAGCCCCCAGAGCTCCCATATACAGTACAAACATCTTTGTCCCAATGATGGTGGCAGACTGATATACTGTAAAGAAGGTGGTGGAGTGCCTATGGTGTCAATTAAAGATTAAATTAAAATGTTGTTCTGCGAGTCCTAAAGCTTGACAAATACAGTAAACAAAGCAGATGACTGTCGATCTCCTAATATGGCAGATTGAATCTGCCACGCTATGCAGCAGACATTGTTATCAGCTACACAGCAGACAGTGTTCAGAAGTGTTGGCAAATAATTCTCAGGTGACCATATAGGCTAATCGTAGTCGTAATCACCGACAGGAGGATCAACAACATAAGATTTCAAGATTAATTAATGTTCCATGTGCTACACACCCAAAACGTTAGCTTCTGGGTGTAACCTGGATGAAGTTTTTATGAAACTTAATTAGACCGGACCAACTCGTCCTTGTGTCTGTCTGTCAAGTTAAAACCTTTGCTCATAGAACAGTTCTACAACCAACGTGTCGCCAAAGCCAAAATTAAAAAAATATGCCCCCCCCGTACCAACCTCTGATAAATAACCATCAGTCACTTACTAGAGACTTTGTAGATTTTGACTAATAGAGAACATGCATTAACCACTTCAGCCCACATACATTTCGGTCATTTAAAATAGCCGAGCTACAAGCTCACAATGCCTCGCATCGTGACACGTTGTGGGCTTACCAATTTGAAAGGCTTATACCGGTAGTCTATAAAAAAACAAGACATTCTTCATATCGAGTACTACATTTTGATGCCAATTATTTTGTAGGCCTACTTGTAATCAAGTACATTTTGAAATTGTAACAGAGTATTTGTACATTGCGCAGTATTGATACTTTCACTTACATGCAAGTAATTCTTCAACCACCGTAGGCTACTACACTGGGAGTATAGCCATTTCCTCTCGCCAGTGACAAGTGTACAACTAGAACACGAACCATCTGCTCCCACGCCTCTTTTCTCTACCATTATTTTATTCGTCTTGTGTTGTTTTGTTGGAAGCAGCAGATGTTGCTCTCCAGAAACTTTGCACGTTCCTTCGGGGACCTGTTCTTTTTTGTGTTTTTCTTTTCTTTCCTAGGACAACAGTGCGTGTCGTTCTGCTTGATAAACGGCCATTTCTAATTAAACACGCTGTCCAAATGGAAACAGATAAGGCTTCCAAATGGCCGCCATTAGGGGTGCCGTGTCAGTGCATGCAGGTTAGAACCTCGCTCTCATTAAATCTGTCCAATAAACTAGCCCACAATTGATACTTGCTCCCCGTGTGGGAACAAAAACATAAGGTAAAACAGCAGTTACAGCCAATTGGAAAATAAATGACGCATAAGACCTCATCATGACTTATACGATCATGAATGAATGCCTTGTAGTATGCTGATAACACAGTATAATTACAGTTATTAAGCACTTATAAAGCACTCAATGAAAACATGAGTTAATTTTATAATGCTTTATATTAACCATTATTGCGACTGTATAGGTCGCAGATTACTAGGAAAACCTGCAAAACGTGTCAGTCAGTCCGTCACCATACTGTATATGGGGGTTCAGTCCCAAACACTGGATAGCCATACATGGAGAAGACTGGATCATCACCTAGATCTGCATATGGAGCCGGCCAGCAACTCTACATCTGACCTCCAACCTCAAAACCATAGATCTATATACCTGACATTCCATAATGTTGATCCTTCCCCACCCGTCTTTCCTCTTCGATGTCTCCCTTTTGACCGATACCTGTCCATTCAAACAGTAGACGGGCCCGCCACAAAGTTATTTGTGCAGCCATGCCCTGCAGCTGGCGAAAACCTTGTTCTCAACAGGCCCGGAAAATAAGGCCCGGTGTTTCGGTTTAACTTGTTTCTGTGTTGTCTGGTTCCCTGAGCTGGCTTTGCGCGTGCACGAGCCGTCTTTCACAGATGTTGTTTCAGGAAGGGGGCGGAGCTATATCTTCTCATATTCTTTTAAATAAAGATAATTAAATATCCATCCGATTGTTTGTGGAATCTCACTTGTATGAAACAGTGACAAAATGCACTTATAAAACACAGTTAGAATGATGAAAATAAAAAATATATATCAGTGTGGGAAGTGGGATTCGAACCGTCTTTGCAATGAACCAAAATAACCTGGGGAGCTGTGCGCAACCCATTACACTATGATTCGCTGACAACTGCTGAAGGAGATCACGATCAAAAACCAGAGTCACAAGATAACATGGCATGTTAACATGCCATGTTATCTCGTGACTCTGTTTTTTTAACAAATATAAGCACTCCGTTGAACTGATGAATGAATAGCTGTAGAAACAAGTCAATGATGTTGGTATAGTCACACCATGAAACACAAACTCTTCTGTGGAGACTGACAAATGCAGAATAGCGTATTCATCTTTTCATTTGTAAATCTCGAGCAAATAACTGAGTACACTGTGCAGAGCATAAAACAGCACCACCTGCTGCTGTCTAGCAGGCAGTGCAACATGTCACACCACATGAAACAAACTCTTGCCATTGCAATCAATGAAAATATCCACAGGGAAATAGGAAATACAAGGTCAAATAGGCTCTGATAGTGATTTTTTTAAATTAAAAGTTGTTACATCCTCAAGATGCCATGCTAAATAGCACAATCAAAGTCAGCTATTCAACAAGCATGAACATGTACAAGGAGACCATATTCAAACTTCTCTTGCAGTAGGCTACTACACAACACTCATATGAAGAATACCTGAGTGCCAAACAGGCTGTTATGCTTTTGAAGTACCAGAACCTCAAATGGCCTATCCCTTCAATAGAAATCTGAAAAGCTGTAGCCTAAATGGGACAAGTGCATGGAAGCATGATGCACATTTGAGTATTGTAGCACCAACTACATGGCCATTTAGCAGGCAATCCTATCCCGAGTGGCTTAGTAGCCTTGGTAACCAACAACTATAGGCAGGCCTGTAGCATCTGTCAAACATTACATGGTGGCCTCCCCATCACCTGTGCTACATCTTGGACAACAATATTCCTCCTCTGTGTTGGGGTTTCCAACACATGCCGTGTGGAACCACATCTCACATACTTGGCATTGAATCTGAAACAAGAACAATTTAAATGGAAATACATTTTCATAAAAGTTGTATAAATGTAACGCATATGTTTCCATGAAAGATAACTTTCAAAGTCCTCATACCCAGATATCAACTGCCTCTCGGTCGATCTCCCCACAACTGCGCCTGAATTAAAAAATCAGTGTGGGAAGTGGGATTCGAACCGTCTTTGCAATGAACCAAAGATACCTGGAGAGCGGTGCGCAACCTATCACACTATGATGCGCTGACAACTGCTGTAGGAAACGATCTATTTGATCCTATGTGTGTCTGTCCAGGTGTGAACTTGGGAACAGTATAGTCACAGCATGCCATGTCATCTTGTGACTCCAGAGTCACAAGATTGTACAGTACTTAAGTAAATCTACTTAGTTACTTTCCACCACTGCTTTTCTGCTGCAGTGGTGTAAAGCAACTAAGTACATCAAGTACACATTTTTCAATACAGGTTTTTAGTTCAATGTTCGTTTTAAAAACGCCTTTGACATTAAAGAGAATATAATGTTTGTTCTGTCTCAATGTTTGTTTTACATCATGTTGTAAGATAACTTCACACAGGTGTGATTTTTAATTCCTGTAACATACTTTTTCCACCACTGTTGTGTGCCAACAATGTACGGTATTACGTGTGTCCGTTTGCATGTATTATGTATACCTGCCTGCCTGCCTGCTTTCCTGCCTCTTAGAACCCAGTTCAATCTCATTTACAGTCCTAGGGGTCACTTATTGACTGAACCAAGCACCCCTGACAGGGCCCAGCCGGGATGGAAGCTTAACAAGATTACTGTTATATATAGCCAGGGTAATGGGAACCTCTCTGGAGAGCACCGCCTCTGATTTGTGCCCTCGGATCCGCCCAGAGAGAGGGGAGGAGGAGAAAAATGCCCCGAACATTCTCCACACTGCACGCTCCCCCTCCGCTGGGAAACTTATGATGCATTACTGCCGCGACGGATCAATCATTCTGCTCCCAGATGTGACCGTCGCTGCTCCACCTGCCTGCCTTGCCTGCCTGCTGGCATGGCTGCCTGGCCCGCCCTGGCCTGGCCGTGCCTGCCTGCTGGCATGGCTGCCTGTCTGCCTCCACTCCAAATGTAGCTACAAATGTAGTCACTCAAGTTAAGCACAATTTTGGAGTATTTTGTTTTTTTCCTCCTGAACTTTTAGGTCTGCATTCAGTTGGGAAACAGTGATTAAAGCATTGGTATCAAAATACTGTACCAGGTATACTAAAAGTTAAAATATTCAATGTGTGCGTTTACTTTACATGGACAATCAGATTGAGATCATTCCGCTCAGAGATACCAAATATATATATATGTGTGTGTGTGTGTGTGTGTGTGTGTGTGTGTGTGTGGAATATTAGCGTGCCATTCCACAAGTTAAAATAATGAAATAATGAAAATGGCACGCAACTACTGTAAGTATCAATCAGGCATAACTCTAACTCCAAGCAATAAACCTATATAACCTCTAAATGTCTAACCCTATATAACCCCAACCTGAATATGTTCTACTAGAAAAGCTAAACTCCACAAATCTGTTTAAAGCAACGATTTGAGGACCAGGAAGATGGTTATCACTATGCCTATAAATCTATATTATACAGTATACTTGCGGGGCATTTGGCCCTCGCAAGCATAGTAATACAAGCACACGCACACGCGCGCGCACACACACACACACACACACACACACACACACACACACACACACACACACACACACACACACACACACACACACACACACACACACACACACACACACACACACACACACACACACACACACACACACACACACACACACACACACACACACACACACACACACACACACACACACGTGCATGTGACCATCGCTGCAGCAGGCCGCTTGCTGGTAATGTCACCTCATGTCAAGCTGGGGCATGGAAGCGATGGACGCGAGCAGGGATATGGTGCTGTTAGAGGGGTGGTGGTGCTGTTAGAGGGTGGTGTTAGTGTCGGGGCGGCGGGCAGTCCCGGCAGTGGTATTAGAAAACGTGACGCCTCCAACACGCTCGTTTTGATTAATGGACCTCTCTCTGCCCGTGAGTGACGAATTATCAGCGGCTCGGACGGCTCGTTCATCACTGTCAGCCCCGGAGCCTGCGAGTGTGGCGTCTTCCCCCGTCTGTCCGCCATGCAGCTATACAATCCCCCCCACCTGGCCTCCAGAGATCCACACAGCGGTTAGAGGAGAGGAGAGAGAGGAGGGGCTGGTGGAGGAGAGTGGGGGTCCATGACGCAGGGAGAGGGGAGAGAGAGGAGTCTAAAGAGCAAGGGCGCTGTCGTGGTTGAGGATAGACGGATGTACGGGTCTCCCCTGCAGCTGCCTTCACGTATACGGGCACGCTGTGCGTCTTCAAAGATTTGTTTTCTTCACATTTTTTGTTTAGAGTCTTCTATTTATTTTTTTCCCAATTCAGTCGCCATTAGACCCTCCGGACACATTTCTGTTGTTGTACATACTGTGCCATGCAGTAGCATATATAAGGAGGCCCCAACGGAAGGACGTAGGTAGAGCAGCACCTCCATCCTAGAGCAGTCACCTTCCTTGCCCAGCTTTCTCGATTACGCCATTTCTTTATAATGAGGAGGGGGGAGGGGGGCTATGTTAATGGCGTCAAGCACACTCGCTTAACAGCTCCACTACACTATAGCAGGTTACACAATGGGCTTATTCAGGTCTATTCCATATGTCAATTCATATATGACACTCGGCAGCCTAGAGTATTAAATATTACTTAACTGCAAGTGAAAGTTGTTCTGTCAAATTTCTATATTGTATTTGTAGGTACTAGACCGGTGCCTGTCTGTAGAGCACCGAGTCGGTACCGATGGAAGTTGGAGATCCATGCCCCACCCGGCTATGCAATACCCTTGTCAGAGTACCCGTTCCACCCATATGTCTGTGTCCCTTTATTCCTATATATGGAGTTTTGTGTCAGGCATGCCCAAATATGGAGTGTTGTGATGTCAGAACAGGCCAGCTCCATATATGTATACCCTGGGCAGGGGTTTGTGGTGGTTCTGGACAATCGTGGGTCCGACCGACTCGACACTATAGGCACTGTACTCCATGTGGAGGTGTGGAATGCGTGTGTCGAATTTGAAGTTGGTGGGGCGAACGGTTCTCAAGTAACGGACATTACAGCCGTACACACGTACGTATACAGACAGACAGAGACGGTGCATTTATAGATAGATATTTTCTTTGTAATAATAGGGCTGAAGTGCTTAATTCATAATGCAGTGTTTTGTTTTTCCCTTATAAATGTATAGTGGTGGGGTCATATCTGTCTTTTGAAATGTATAGTGGAGCGAAAGCGAAAGTCACCAGTATCCAAAAATAAATACAAATACTCGACTTTGTTATTGTCCAACACTGCACACCCTCCCTAACCAATTTATTTTTATCAAAGGTTCCTTGAATGTAGCCAGATAGCCCTTCTTCCAGTCAATGGCCGCATGCATGCAGATGTGATTATATGCAATGTCCTCCAGCTATCGCATGATTGGAGTTAATTTTTGAAGGCGATAAGAGGCCCTTCCTGTTGAGGCGGCGAATGGCAGATAGATAGGGGTTCATCGCCTATCGGCCCCCGAGCTGGCTCCACCCCGGCCTCTAATTAAGCAGGTAGAGAGAGAGAGGGAGCCCGGTCGGATCTTATCTGTGCCCCATTTGCACTGCAACGGAGATAGCGCAGATCAGTATAAACGCTAATTAATTACCAACAGAGTCTCTGCCCGCTCAGCCATCACCTTTCTGGGCCCTGTTGCGATGGGCATTACAGGGGGAAAAATGCAGGTGCGCGCGCCTGCACAAACACACACACACACACACACACACACACCTGATGTTTGGCTAATCAAAAAACACATTCTTCAGTGTCTTTCGTCAGCACACGCACGCAGCCACGCACGCACGCAAATGTTGGCTAATCAAGAAACACATTCTTCAGTGTCTGCACGCGTATAAACGAGTGCACACACACACACACACACACACACACACACACTGCATATTGCATATCGTTGCTGTTGGGCAGAAACCTCTCATCTCCATATACATTTTAAACCCTACTTGATCACATGCACTTGACTACAGCGTCACACAAGAGTAACAGATCTACAGCGTGTTTCGAGCTTGTAGATCTGCTACTTCCGCTGTTATTGAATAGTTTTGGAAATATCAGGCGAGACGCCATTCATTATAATTGCGACCGCAGCTCGCATTTCCTATGGAATCTTGCATTTCCCGTCAGTGTGTCACACCAGGTGATGGTACATGGTACCTTCTCTGCAGGACTTAGGAACAAGCAGGCCCCATCTCAGTTCCGTGCATAAAGTATATGTTTTCTGTATCCTGATGACTGCTGTGCACAAAACAAATTTCCGAAAGGAAAAATAAAGTGTCTATCTATCCATCTATCTATCAGGAAAGACCCCAGGTCATTGTGACATCACATGACATCAGCCACCATATATGGTGCGCATGGGTCATCGTCACATCACGTGACACCATCAGGGATGTCATATAGTCATAGTAAATGCGACCTGCTGTCGCAATTAAGCCCATATAAACCCTGTAAACTCAAGAGAATGTCCCCGCTACCACCCTTAGATCTCCATATACTGTATGACCTGTTCTGACATTCCAAATGTTCATCTGGCCTCATCAAGCCCTGTAAACTCAAGACAGAATTAATTGTGAAATTTAGAGACATTCAATTCACGCCACCATTTATGCCCGTCTCCATATATGAAGATCACAACACTGACCTCATCAAACCCTGGATAGCCATACATAGAGATGACTGGGGGTCGCATCCCCACATTATTATTCGGGGTCACCGAATCATTAGCTTAATGTGCAACAATTGTCTTCCCACTCAACAGCAAGCACACCAACCTACAGTAGTGTATTCAGGGTATACTGCACATTTATAAAGTTACAATTGAAAGACAGTTTTAATGTGAAGATAGACGATCTAAAAGCTCACAACGTACGCCTCGCATTACGAGGTGTTATGTGAGCTTTTAGTTTGGCTATTTTCACATGAATAGAACCGAGTGTACAACATGTAATGCTTGAATTCCAAGTGATTGCCAGGGTGGGGAAGTCCCCAGTTCATATTATTTTGGACGGGGGGGGGGTCGTGGCTTGAAAACCTTGGGAACCCTTGGCATACAGTAGGCCGGGCATGAAGAGTATTTATATTATTTTATTTATATTTGATGATTTAAATCGTTCTCTTTACGCTTACCCGTCACGTGTGTTTCACACTTACTGCTGTTTTGCTGCTATATGACAACAATTTACCTCACTCTCCCTGTCGGTCCACCCCCCCTCCCCTCTCTCTGTGTGTGTGTGTGTCTCTCTCTCTCTCTCTCATCCCTCTGGGGTCCAGGGCTGTAAAGGTAAATGTGTTATTTTCTTTTTCTCTTTTCTCCAGGGTATGTGGTATATCCTGTGACAGCCAGAATGACAACAGGCTGAGCCTCAGATTGATGGGAGGTGGACATCCGTGGACAGTGTGTGTGTGTGTGTGTGTGTGTGTGTGTGTGAGTGTGTATGTGTGTGCGTGTGCGTGCGAGGACTGAGGAGAGGACGGGGGTGCCGCCTCCGGCTGCTCAGTGGAGACACACCTAATTCCCAGGTCTTATTCTGCTCAATAAACAGCAGCCAGTGGCACTCAATTAGACCACTCTATTGACTGCGCTCAGCGGGTCCGTGTCAGGTGTCAGCCGTTGACACCGCGTGACGTCCCCCCACGTATGTCCCCCACTCCCTCACTTTACAGAAAATGGGAAAATACGAATTGGGCGGGGTTGTTGAGTGAGCAGAGAAAACAGAATAAGTGAGAGGGGTTGATGTCACGATGTGGTGGTGTGGACAGGACAGCCAGGCAGAATAGTGTTCAAAGCCCATGATTGGGAATTGACCAACACAAGACAGTCAAAGGATGCAACACAAACAGTATAGCCTCGAAGACCATGTGCATTTTCCTTTCAAAAGAATGATCCGACCAGAACTGACCCGAGACTACGGTGTAACACATGCACAGGTGCATGATGAGAGGCAGTATACAGTACAGTACAGTACAGACGAGACAACATAGTCCGACAGCCAATAGTCTGACAGCCAATAGTCCAACAACCATTAATCCGACAACCAATAGTCCCGCAACTCCAATAGTCTGACTGACACCACAACAGCACCACTCGGTTCAGACGGGTCTGATTTCTTTGTAAATTCCGACCAGTCATTGATCCGGCAACAACAACCTACCTCAAACCCTATAACCTAACCATAGCCGCAAGCACGGAGCAGCGCATGTTCACCTACAGTACCTCAACACATGTTCGCCAACCTTAACACATGTTCGCCAACCTTAATTATTGCCCTAACTGATCATAGAGCATCACACAAAAGCATTAAAAGTAGCACATCAACAAGCTCTCTTCATGCTGCGTTTTGATCTTGTAGATCTGCAACTTTTGCTATTTTTGAATTAGAATTTTGGACATATGAGGTTTCCATCCAACAGAGACAATATATTATTGATCTATAGTCCTTCATTATATAGTGTCGGGCAAAAGTAGTGAAAATAGCAGATCTATAAGCGCTGTGAGCCTGTGAGCTGTTTTCAAAGTGAAAGTGGTTGTCTGTGAGGTGCAAAAATATTGAACCAATGAAAATGATTAACAATAATTAGGTTTCCATTTCCTGGAAAGAAGCGGTTTTGGACATACAAGATCTCCACCTGACATCATAGATGACAGCATCAGGAAGAGGTTCTGGTGTAATTGGCAGCTTTCACTTATCGGCGTTGTCGTCTCTGTACGTTTATACTTATAAACAATATACCCCAGCAGGCAGCAGCTGCTTTACCCGTCTGGCATCTCCAAGACGCTCACAATTTTTGTTTCACTTCAACGCAGCGCTCCCACAACCGTCTGTGTTCACATGCAAGACGGTTCCGAGAGAAATGTCTATCCTCGCAGGATTTTCCCTATTAACACGCACTTTTCTAAAATTGTGAAAATAGCAGATCTACAACTTAGCTCACAACGCGTTAACTCAAGTATAGGCTACAAAATTGTTAGAGCAACTCTCATTTGCCGTTGAGTAATACCAGGAGTTACAAAATGTAAAGTATTGGCATCAAAATATACGTAAACTGCCTAAAGGAAAACATTATCAAAAGTTTTAAAAATATTTAAAACTAATTTGAAAATAGGGCCGATCTACAAAACCTCACTTTGAACTTAAGTTCTTCAAAGAGTCTATAGTGGATTAGATGCACTTAAAAATGGAAATACGGAAGCAAAGTCCATCAAAATTGTAGCATTCGACTACATTCCACAAATTGCTCCCTGCCTCACCTTTATGACCATCAAAACGCAAAGACAACAGCACTGGCTAACTCGTGAAAATCTTTATTCTGGCAAATGATTGCTTCCAACCACGCTGGCTGCTGGCTCCGTTTCTACGAGAGAGAGGCCTTTGTCTTCTGAGCTGTGTTCCAAGTTGGTGGCAGTCCAGAGGTACAGTATGGTATGGCTGTGCATGGTGAATAATTCTGTGAGAGTATTAGCCCATAAAGACCCATTCTACAAACTGCCTTCTAAATCACTAGTTAGTAGTAGTAGTAGTAGTAGTAGTTTCTCTTTCGGAAATCCAGTAATTTATTTTTCTTTTGATTTTCTTCTGGTGATGAATTTCTCACTAGCGCCCCCCCCCCCCCCCCCCCTCTTTTAATTTTCTTCTTATCCTTTTTGCAATACAGTAACAAATTCAATTCTCTTACAAAGATCCTGTATTTTCTCTTTTGTTTTACACGCCCTCTGCTGTTTGCGCCGCAATTCAAATTGCAATTTAATCGCACGATATATGGGTATACATGCCTACTGTAGTTCTTAGACAAGAATTTTCTTGAAAGTGTTGTACAAGCTTGCAGGCAGTGCGGCACCAAGTGACTCGTTGTGTGAGCTTATAGATCTGCTATCTTTTAAACGGCCAACGCAAAAATCTAAAATGACATTCTTTCCCGGTTTTAATGGCTTAGGCAAACAATTTAACTGCTAAGCTTTTTTGTGCCAAAGCCACAAATGAGCATCCGCTGCCGGCCAAGCGACCGTCCCCCTGCCAAAAACAACTCATTATGGGGCGGGTTTTGGCCAACATGTTACAAAATGTTTCATAATAATGAGATTGAGAGTAAGACCGGTATACCGTTGGCCGGGAGTTCTGAGGGCTGAAGGGGCATTGTGCACACACACACACACACACACTAAATTTGTATGATAATTTGACCCTCTGTATGATGTACAATCAATAATTAAGTGCGATAATCTGGTGTAGCGTTTCAAAATAAGTAATTCCAGTCCGGCTTCAGACTTAGTATTTGTGTTAAGTTCCAGGAAGTTGCCTGCTTCCACTCTGCATGTGTGATGCGGAGTGTCAAACAAGGTTATTCCTCACACTAAATACACACGTTTGAGTACACCTGTGATTTCTCTTTTTTGGCTGTCAGGATGTGTATGATAGTTTTCTTTCAAATACGATAGGTGATAATTCTAAGCCTCCGGCACAATAATTCAACATTTCCCATCTCTCAATACTGGCTCCCACAGTGTCAGTTTGCTTGCCAGCCTCATCCTTCTCTCTCTGACCCATGGGAGGTCCCCGTAGAGGACCACGTTTCTGATGTGGTCTGTCCTTGTGACAAGTTAACTAGTGCCATTCGTAACATCCCACACACCATCCTTTCCTGCTGCGCTCTGAGGGTTCATGTCTCAGTACGGCATACGGCAGTATATAATATACTCCCACGTCAGAAATCCTGAAAAGTATCAGTTTTGGACATAACAAGGTTTCCACCTGACAGTGGCGATAGGAGAGTTGTGAATGGCTGTCAGTAGTATGCCCATTACCAAGAATTCTCTTTTTGGCTTTGAGTTGAACCTATGCCTGCCCCCGGCTCTGTGTGTGTGGAACCTGGGACTTCTACTGGCACTGGAAGAGCACCCTGCACTTCATCTGGTGCCAACTGTGGGGCACCAGATGAGGGGGGGGGGGGGAGAGAGAGAGAGAGAATACAAGTCTGTGTCATAAGTTTGGGGCCCATGGGTCCCTTCCTGGAAATGTTGTGGTGTCAAAAGTACAATATACAGTATACACTACATTTGAAAGACATAAATAATGTATTTCAAATGTAGTGGAGTGAGAGTCGGGAGCTTCCAAAAACAAGTACAGCACCTGGTACTCCAAAACCTCCTGATTAATAATACACATTGTTTCAATCCTTCTTGTATTTGGACTTAGACTAGACTTTACTATGCATGCATGTAAACAAGAAACTGTGTTGCACTGGATGCAGTTATTATTCAGTACAAATTGTATTTGTAAGAGAAAAACCACAGATACACACACTTTCACTTTCAAGGCAAGGCGAATGCAAGTTTTCACAAAGAATTATAATCAAAGGAAACCCATGCATTACAATAATAATGAATATAATAAAATAATAAAAACCAAGGTACATGCGTTTTCAATATTAGTTTTTTGTTGCAACAATGCACCACGATGCTTGGTTTATACTTCTTGCACGGTGTTGTATTTGTGTTATTATTTGTTATATGTGAAAAAAGGAATAAGGAATGCACACACGCAAATGTCAAAACAAATTACGTTTTTTACACAATGGCAAATAAATTAATCTGAATCGGTTAATGAATGCTTCATAATAAGAATCTTGCCCAAACATCTTTAAAACAATCTTGCCCAAACATCTTTAAACCAATCACTGTGGTTAGCAGTGGAAATAGCAGACATAAGCGACACATGACACGACACGTTGTGAGCTTGTAGACGTGCCGTTTTCGACTATATCCACTTGGTGGTTATTTCATAATGCACTGTATCCCCTTGCTAGAAATGTAGTGCAGTCAAAAGTACAATATTGGTGTTTGAAGTAACGACAGAAATGTATTTAGTTCCCCGCTGATCTCAAGTTGAATTAATTTCACATCTTCGAAACTCCACTTGTATTCCAATTAGAAGATTACTCACTTCCTCCGTTGTGCAATGACTGCAGTTAGCATGCAGATAATGGAGCCAGCACCACGCTGCTCTTCCAGAATGTTAATGACACTCAGCCTCCCCCCAAGGCAAAGGGGAACCAATGGTTTCTATGCACAGCAGCCAATGCCAGCCATATTGGAAAGAAATTGGGCCTCTTCCTTGCAGGTGTTACCAATGGTATTAATGAAGGCTCTGTTCCATTTAGTGTAGCACAGTGGTTCTCAAACTTTCTAAATTTCAGGGCCTGTGAGCTTGTAGAATGTAAATCTCACTGTTTTCAATGTTTAAAGTGGTCCAAACTGATTTTGGTCTTATATTCGATACAAGACATCCATCTGCTCACCCGGAAAGTCTAAAAGCAGATGCGTGAGTGGAACGATGAACACCAACAATATAAGATAACCTGCACACTGCCACTTGCAATGTACATCTAGGATCATTTGTTTAAAGACGCACACGATGCCCGAGGCTATACCTGTATGAGCTTATAGATGTGCAATTTTTTAAGAGCCAAAATATTAAATAATAGTTAAAATGCATACATTATGTACATGCACCTTCAAAGTGGCAGTGTGTGCATTGTCGATTATTGTTGAGAATCACGTACAAGTGTGGACCCAAAGATAAACGGAGAGGAGGAAATTGAGAGGAAAGCCAACTCAGGGTGGAAACTTCCGCCCCCGCTGCCAAAACAAATGAAACACGAGTGTCACATGTTTTCATTCTGCAAATGACACATGGAGCCTCCTCGTTACCATGGGGGAGAGCCAGCTGACCCCATTGAGAGAGAGAGAGAGAGAGAGAGAGAGACCTCAGTACCATATTCAATACAAGTCCAGTCGCTTGTATAATGCTCTATGTTGTAACATGACGTACCCGGTAATCCAGGGGCCGAGCCAGATTTTCGTACCACCTAAGGTGACTGTAAAAAAGTTTGTATTTTTGTATTCCTATTTCTATAGTTTATATTTTGGTATGATAACTATTCCAGTTCAGTATCTTAATGCCAGTTATATGTGACCATGCCATTAACAACCTAGGCAAACTTTTGTTGTGACGTGTCAATCTAGGGGTTTTCCACAATTCTGAATCCATTCCAAGCATCAGTTTTGCACGAAGAACACTCCTTGGCCTAAATTCGGACAGATGGACAGGCAGAGATTTAGGATGATGTATATCGTATAGGTTGTCATGGTACAACTCCACTTACGACTCCCTCAGGTCATCAACGATATAGGACTCACTCACTCACTCACATATATTTTGTGCATTAGATTGCACAGTGTAGAATGAAGCGGTTTGAAGAGTCTGGAGAAAATGTGTCCTCGCAGAACAGAAATGAAATTCAAACATTCATGACCTAAAACCATTTAGTCAACATTGACTCCAATATTGGGCTCGGTAATTGTAATGACTTTGGATCACCGGCAAACAAACATGACATTCATACTTTCTGATTGGTTCCTGATTTATTTCTCAGCGCTTACACGTGCGTGTGTGCGCATGTGTGTTAAATCGTATCAATACTGCAATTAAATTACATTTTACTTCAGGTCTGGTCATCAAACTTTACTAAAATGTACTAAAAGTTGTGATGCAACGCTTGTATATTGGCTATTTTCAATTAGCCGAATTTTTGCCTCTGAGGTGTAGTTGAGTAGACATAATTAGTATAGAACATTAGAAATGTATGTACTTAGATACACCATGACCTTTGGTGCCCCTTAAGGGGGTGGCATGGGGGAACCATGGCTCTATGTTAAAACCTAGTCTCGGGAAGCCATACAACTATTCCACAATCTCTGAATACATTTTATTGTTTTATTTGCATTTCTAAGCAGCAAGCTATGTGTAGCAGTGGCTCACAGCATCTGCCTGATAGCCTCAAAAGTCTAATATCTCCCCCAGTCCATAGAGATATCACTTTTGGTCTAGTGGTTAAGATATTGGACTTTCACCTGGGAGGCCCGAGTTCGAATCCTGGGCGTTACATATGCTTAGATAATTTATATTTATATTAGGATGAATGTGCACGACTGTAAAGATGAAACGAAAGTGGGGAGGAGGCTTCACTTCTGCTTTATCACTTGCTCATGATCAGAGCTTCCGTATGACAGAAGCATTCGAAAATTGCAAGAGGCAACAGTCTGGCCACGCAAGACTGCCTATCAGACAAACACAAGCTACAGACAGTGTAGGAAAGAAAAGGTGCTCGCAGCGAGTGGCAGAGTGTTGTTTGTGTGAAGCTCCGAGCTATAGCGGCCCTACACAAATCCAATCGCTGTGAAAATTCTGTTTTCGAGGCACCTTTAAAAAAACAACAACAATGAGATGGCTTCTATTAAGTGAAAATGGGGGGAACTGCGAGAGTGGGAAAGCTCTGCCAATTGCATTAGGACTGGATCAGAGGAGTGGCGGGACGCAATAACGGGACGGAAGCACCGGGTCAGATAACAGGAGAGAGAGAGAGAGCGGTAAAGGGTTTATTGGAGCGGGAATGTCCTGCGAGAGAGATAGGTAGGGAGAGGCAGCCAGACAGACTGAAAGGGAGAGAGAGATAGGTAGAGAGAGTCAGCCAGACAGACTGCAAGGGAGAGAGGGGACGCAAAACGAAATAAAATAAACAAAATGAGGAAACATAATATCGTGGTCGGGTGAAAACCTTGCATGTCCACAATCGTTACTCGATGGGAAATGGAAACAAATACATGGTTTCCCACTGGACCCAATGTAGTTAGTTAGTTAGTTAGTAGTGGATTAAGTAATCACATGTAATCACGTGTTAAACGTATACGTATCAAAATGTACCTAAAGTACCAAAAGTAAAAAGTGCTCTTTTTGCAGAATGTCCCATTAATTTCACACGTTTTCAAATGTATGAAATATATACAAAAAGCTGTAGAAAATAGCAGATCTACAAGCACACTGCGTTGCATCACGGCGCATTATGAGCTTAATGTATATTGTCTACTTTCCTTTTCTGAAATGTATAAAGTGGGTAATGTACACTGTACACTTGTACATGTTTTGTAATACAAATTCGAATCTAGAAAGTAGGCTAATTAATAATAACTTATTGAACGTTTAGTGGAGTAGAAGTAAATGCACGTTAAAATTGTACATTATACATCTGCGAAGCTGTGGATAACTGAGTATACTGTATGTGTCTGCAGCATACGTGTGAATCTGAGTGAGGTGAAGAATGCAATAACACAGAGAAAGTGAGGGTGGTCCACTCCTCAGTAGTTGAGTCAAAGTATAGCATTTTTCAAAAGTACATACATACAACTCAAAATCAGATCAACACAGGATAGGCTAACCGGCAAATGAGCCTTTAAAGTCCACCCCGAGGACGGTGACATAACCATAGCGTGTGTCACATAGTACATGTAGCTGGATGTGCCCCGTGCACAGATTGTCTCTTCCACTTTTTGGTTCATGCAAAACTTCCAGCCGGCGCTTGGGGCAGACCACCAGGTCTGCAGAAGACGTGATGTGAACTCACGTGACCGTCTGGGATGGTTTACCAGGCTAGTGGATTGTAGATGCACTCACTATAATCAGATTATAGGTGGAGAAAATGTGCATGAAACCACCACATTTTAGGTTAAATGTGACTGCTAGGCGATGGCAATTGACATTCCCCTGAGATCCAGAAAGACAACCCCGGTTTGAAAAACTTTGCAGTACGAAGTTTCTTTCATGAGTGCAGCTAGGTTTGTTTGTCAGTATGTGAGAACAATCCAAGACGGTGACACGTCAAGGTCAGTTGGCATGTTTGCCCAGAGAGAGACACATACTTTGTTGAAGAATCGATGCAGAGGAATGTCAAGCGGGGGGGAAGTTACAGTAGAGTATCAGCCGCCATGCACTCTGTGACTGTAGTACTGTACCGAGGACCTTGAGGGGACAGAGAGGCTGGGGACAACAATAAGAGACGACCTCACGCCTCCGCGGCAGCCCGTCTGTCTGGGGACGACACGACGCTGGCTTCTTAATGGCCTGAAGTCTGGCCTCGCTGTCTGATTAGCCCCCTATACCCCCACCCCCTCACACCCTGAACCCACCGACTGTCCTCAGAGAGTGCAGGAGTCTGAATGCCGGTGATATATTGTCTGAATACCAGTGATACCCATTATGACAAACTTCAGTTGAAAATGTACCCAATTGCCTCTTTCTTTCTTTTCTTTTTTTTAATAGCCAATAATGTATAAAATGGGCAAAGTATAAAATAGCTCTTGTGGTTAATGTGTTAATAGTGGTTAATGTATGTTTTATTTATATTGTAGTGGAGTACAATAGCACAATAGTTGCCTCTGAGATTTAAAAGTTACTTTCTCTCCCCCCTCCCCCCCTTCTCTCTCTCTCTATGTCCTTGCGTCTGGGCTAGTCACGACAGTGGCCGTCGATAAGTGAAAGATACACTGTGGATAACGGCGAGGGCTAAAATTGAACTGATGTAATCACAGTGATGCTCAATTCAACCTTCTGCCAAAACGCCACTGTGATTGAGGTCATTAAATGAAAAAATAACGAAGGTTAGAGTCACCATGCTGCCTTCAGCGGTGCAAAAGTCTAATTGGTTTGATAACTTAACCAATTTTAATTTGTATTATTTTTCTTTTTCAATTGATACAGTAGCAGAATTGTTGAAAATCACAATGCGTTGAGCTGCTAGATTTACTATACTAAAACGATATAGCCCAGTATAGTTTTAGACCACGACGGAGGGGCACCGTCTATAGCGAACTTGAGCAACGAGAGACACCACCAAGCATGCTAAAGCGTGAGAGTTGCCGTGTCGAACGTTTGCGAAGTTCGCTAGAGCCGACTCAGTCCCGCTGGAGCTGCCCTGATACGGACAGAATAGAAAATCCTCGTCCTCAGTCCTGCCAGTATGCGACACCGGCACCATTTCCATGCTCGCAAATATGACACATAGAGGAGAAGCATTTCCGCGTGCGTCACAGAAGGGGCCAATCAGAGGCAGACGGGGGCGGGTCTTTGTGCAACCGTATTGCACTTTTGAATGACATGCTTACTCGGGGGACACATTTAATCATGGCCGCAGGTCAAAATGCATGTCGGATCCCGTCTGTCAAGGTGAGACATGACCTTTGAAACGATCTAAATGAAAAGCATGGAGACTAAATACAACCACCCCAATTGTTATATTGTATTAATATACAGGTTGTATAAGTTATAATACTGTAGTAACATACTCTACCATACAGGTTGTATACGTTATAATACTGTAGTAACATACTCTACCATACAGATTGTATAAGTTATATTGTATTAACATACTGCAGATTCTATAAGTTATATTGCAGTAAGTTAACATACCCCACCATACCATACTTCTCATTCATTAATTAAAATACACAATGATGTCCTCTTGTGCAGTGTGTTGTTTTGTGCGTAGCCTGCGATTACTGGCCGTTTGGCACTGACCGGCCGCCCGGGGGTCACCTGGCTGGCCCCCTCATTCCCCCCAGCTCCCAGACAAAGTCATTCTGACAGGCACATTAAAATGCAAATTCCTGCCAGTTGCACTCCTTGCCATTTTGTCACTTTCCTTCGCCGTCCGCGCGGCGCAGAGGGGAGAGGAATTAGACCGCTGGGCCCCTGGGGGTCGAATAGCGTCGATGTCTGGCGGAAACCTTGTATGTCCCCCCCCCTATATGTCGTCGTCAAAAGACCAAAACTTGTCGTGATGCCACACATTGGCTTGTAGATCGGCTATTCTACTTCTGTTTGACACTGAATGATACAAGTAGGACATTGATTTTCTTTTTTTTAAGTTGTAAAATGTTATTGGGGCAGCGGTGGTGTAAAGGATATTAGATATTAGATATTAGATTTATTTCAGACATGCTCTAGTATGTGAAGAGTCTGCCTGTGCTATAAACTCACTTTGGATAAATAAATAAATCAGTTTTTCTCCTCTCCTGAACAGTTAGTACTGTCTCTGTATCAAAAAGAGTCACATACAGTATGTGGTTGTACTGGTCAGCTCCCAGTACAACAGTATAAGACTGTGGCTGTACTGGTCAGCTCCCAGTACAACAGTATAAGACTGTGGTTGTACTGGTCAGCTCCCAGTACAACAGTATAAGACTGTGGCTGTACTGGTCAGCTCCCAGTACAACAGTATAAGACTGTGGTTGTACTGGTCAGCTCCCAGTACAACAGTATAAGACTGTGGCTGTACTGGTCAGCTCCCAGTACAACAGTATAAGACTGTGGCTGTACTGGTCAGCTCCCAGTACAACAGTATAAGACTGTGGTTGTACTGGTCAGCTCCCAGTACAACAGTATAAGACTGTGGCTGTACTGGTCAGCTCCCAGTACAACAGTATAAGACTGTGGTTGTACTGGTCAGCTCCCAGTACAACAGTATAAGACTGTGGTTGTACTGGTCAGCTCCCAGTACAACAGTATAAGACTGTGGCTGTACTGGTCAGCTCCCAGTACAACAGTATAAGACTGTGGCTGTACTGGTCAGCTCCCAGTACAACAGTATAAGACTGTGGTTGTACTGGTCAGCTCCCAGTACAACAGTATAAGACTGTGGCTGTACTGGTCAGCTCCCAGTACAACAGTATAAGACTGTGGTTGTACTGGTCAGCTCCCAGTATAACAGTATAAGACTGTGGTTGTACTGGTCAGCTCCCAGTACAACAGTATAAGACTGTGGTTGTACTGGTCAGCTCCCAGTACAACAGTATAAGATTGTGGTTGTACTGGTCAGCTCCCAGTACAACAGTATAAGACTGTGGTTAGGACTGGATAGGACTGTGGCTGTACTGGTCAACGCCCAGGTTTTAATGTGTGTGTGCGTCTGTGTGAAAAGCATTTCTGAGAAATGAGCACTTAGCTGCAGCCGCTACAGAAAATGAGGAGAAAAGAAACGTGGAGATACAAGGTTTCTTCCCAATAGCAGCGATATTCAAGCAGTCACCTCGCCTGATTTCCCACCAGGCGGGTTCTCCATTTGCATAGATCCTTGTACCCACTTAACGCCAATCACCAGTGGGTGTCTGCAGGCCAAATGCGTGCACCCCACCGCTCACGCAGGTCTAACTGTGACTGTGCAAGGTGCCAGGGACAGACGGCATAATGAACGACAACGTAGACACCTCACTAGCCTGGGTTGTTTCTTCTTGGAGGGATGCAGATTCATCGCGGTCCGCCACCTTTTTGCATTATATTGTACTAAAACAGTGGTTCTCAACCAGTGGTTTGTGGACCACCAGTGGTCCTTGAGAGCATTCCCAGGTGGTCCCCAGCTAAATGATTGGTAACCATGAGTGCACCCCTAGATGTATAACTCTTCAGAGTGTATTTTTGAGGGGCCGCTAGCCCCTAGCCTGGTCAGGTTAGCTAGCCCCACCTATGCCCAGCTTTTGTGTGAATTTTAGCGATGATTATTTTGATTGGCTGATCACCCCATAGCGATGATTTCATTGGCTGAGCAAAGTACATATTGAGGATAAAAAGTGAGGGCTGGAAATGTAAGACGCCAATTGTGATTGGCCGGAATGACAGAAAAGTGAGGACACCATTGTGATTGTGATACGTGTATGATGAACTGTATGATAATGATGTATGATGATAAGAGTGCCCCTCACTTCAAACTTCACTTAAATATATGCATTGCTTAATTTACAAGAATTCTATGCAATTAGATAATATAGAAGAATTGTTATTTTGATCACGTTGGCCTGTTTAACAGGCCATCCACAACTTCCATGCTCTATTGATGTGTGCCATAATATCTCTCTTATGGTACGCAACTACGCATCAATACAACATGGAAGTTTTGGATCTGAGAGGCTAAATCTCAATGGTGCCAGATAAATAATGGACCTTGATATATGAAAAAGGTTGAAAGCAAGAATGTCTCTTGAGGTAGGAGGTCTGATTTATGTCAAGTTGGCATGAAAAACTGTTCTATACAACTCAGGTATATATCATCATCATCATATCATACTATAATTCAGCGAATGTCTGAATGTCTGTCTGAATGTCACTGACAGCGTGTTATCTCATCATTGACTGCACGAATCACTCCCACTTCACACAGGCATGGACCATAATTATATGGAGGGCGTAACGGAGCCCTTTTTTCCATTCGACACATTAATGATTAATAATGAATTTATTAGTGAATAAAAACAGCCGTTTACAGCCGTGGTCTATCTCCGACCGAGCCACACTATTAGCACACATCTCTCCATGCCAAAAAAATTCTGCATGCTCCCAGAATCCAGCTAGGCTACTTTTTACAGACGCAACTGTCATATTTACTGTACAAATATTGTTTTTACATCACCACACGATGGGCAATGCGCCCGGGCGCAGTACCCCCCACGGCCACAAGATGGGGGCAAATATCTCACAACGGGTAAGGGCTAGTATATACAACTCAGTGGCGATGACCTTGATGACCAGGCATGCAGTCTTTATATGCAAAAATAATAATAATAGTTTGTATAGTTTCAAAGTACAAATTGGTTTTTTTTAAGACTGATTCTTGGTTTACATATGATCCTACAGTAGATCACTGAGGCGCTACAATACACTGTCTCCATGCATTTGATGCACGTGTTTACCTTGCTCTGGATAGAGTGCCAATTGTAAATCAGCAGAGAGAACTCGTGCAGGAGGATAGAGGATAACAGGTGATGTAGTGATGCCACTAAACAAATAGCAGACAAAATTGGAAAACAGTAACACTATGACAACAGATAGTCTCTCCTCCTGACTGGATGAAATTGGCAACACACCTGCAAATGTATTTTCTAACAGAGAAGTGTGGAGACATGGGGACCCACATTACTGAACAACCCTATAGCAATGGCAATGCATGTGACACATAGTGAGCTTCGTTTTTTGTTTGGTTTTCTGCCTGTGGCCCTGTGCACAGTCCCTGCCGCAACCTAGGTGTTCCTCCCCATGGTAGGGAGGGGCTGGAAGGGGCGCCACGGCTTGTGATTGGGGTAGGGAGCGCTACACTGTGTTCATTGTAGGGGGACGGGGTGTGTCCCCTATACTGTCATTACAGCTACTGTTTTCCTGCACATAAAAAAGGTCGGCGGAGGTCAGTACCTTTCACTGTAGCACTGCAGGGCTTACCAATTAGGCCGTAATGAGTGCACTATGCTTGTGTGCTCAATAATAGCATAATGAATCATATTGTATATAGGCAATTGAATTCATAATTAAATGAAGCCTACCCAACCCTATGTGCTTCAAGCATGCAGGGAGTGAGGGGTGTGTGTGTGCGTGCGTGCGTGCGTGCGTGCGTGCGTGCAAAAACTAGCAAAGGCAGGCATGCGTCTTTAACGGGGGTCCTCAGAGATACTATAGGTGGGCCGCCAAAACATATTTTTTACATTAACCATATGAACCATAGAATCCCTATTCTGAGGGGAACATTAGCCGAAAAAAGGCTGATCTACAACCACACTCTTTCCCCCCTCTACACCAAACCTCTTTGCCTAAATAGCCAATCAGGTTTGGTGTAGAGTGGGAAAAGAGAAGGCCAAGTACAGACTGAAAGGTCGAGTTTACTAAGTATTGATGGTTTAAGTTGTTAAATGATATGATAGTGCTGTCAAACAAGTCTATGAAGCTGTGAAATCTATGACAAATCTCAAAGTTACAATAGTGTTACAATATGCGGGGGTCGCTGAATCTCACTCTCAGTGTTGGGGGTCCTTGGACGGAAGAAAAACGTAGAAGACGCCTGACATAAGGTGTATGAGGCTGCAGCTAGATCATCCATCGACCAAAAATAGCACAGTTTCAACGTGATCAGTGGTGGCACAAAAAACGCATACATTTACAAATGAGCCTCGACGAGACGTGAAGCAATGCAATGCAACATGTCCTCCCAGCCGGCCTGCGTGTGTCTGCTGCCCGGGGCAGTGGCTGCCACCTCTCGTTCGCCGTGCCAGCCAGGGTTGAATAGCTAATTACCTGTTACACTGCACAGAGATAGAGCCACGGACTCTGTGTGGTGTCTGGAGCTCATCCAAATGACAGACGCCCAGGGGTGGGAAGTAAACTAAGCACATTTACTCAGTGGCAGAAAGTATTGCACTTATAATAAGTAAAGTACAAATGTGAGTGTTTTTTCACCCAATGCTTTTACTTCTACATCTCAGAGGTAAGTATTGTAGTTTTTACTCCACTTATAATTATTTTAAAATTAGTAGATTAGTACCTGTGTGAAGTGAGCGGTGCAACTATACATTTGTTGTTATAGTTACTGCATGCACTGTACTGTGATTTACTAACTGCATTGTAGTGCACTGTGCTCTCTACTGTACTGCCACTTTACTCTGTGCTGTACTCTACTCGCCACTTTAGGTGGTGCAGCTTTCCGTTGCTTGGACATACAGTACATACAGACACAGGGACAGACATACGGAAACAAATAGCTCTATAATGGAGTGGAGGCACTACTCAAAATGACATGAACCACTGTTGCCTTAAATATAGTTTGGCTTTAGAAAACAGCTGATCTAGGCTACAAGCTTGTAGATCAGTTATTTAAAAAATATGTATACATATTGAACTGGTGAAATGGGACGTTCTGCATATGAATGCTTTTACTTTTGGTACTATAAGCATAGTTTGATGCCAATACCTTTGTACTCAAGTACATTTTAAAGAGTAGGCCTTGATCGATTGTGGTATTGATACTTTTACCGAAGTATAGCCTATTGAGTATTTCCATGGTTCCATACTTCAGTTCATACATGCATGATAAATTGTACTTTATCTATAGCTCTGGTCCATAGAGCCCTAATGCCGTTGCTGCTGTTGCATTAGAGCTATGGGACTTTCAATGAATTGCCCTCGCATGAAATGCCTCTCGAATTATGCTAAAATAAAAAGAAAGTTTTCGCTACACACCAATATAAAGACATTTTTGGTCATTAGAAAGCCTACTTTCCCTGGTGGACGCACTCTGAACCCTCCACCACTCTTATAAAATGCAGTTTTTGGCCAGAAAAGTAATTTATTTGCACCTGAAAGATGATAATAATTTTAGTTACTCCACTGCGTCCTCTACCGATATTGCCAAGAGAAAATCCCATGGACAAGATGTTCATTTTCGGGCCAAAAAGTGCATTTTAAACTTGTGGTGGGGGGCTCAGAGTGCAACACATACACACAGAAACAAAATGTGTTCTGAAGGCAGCATTCAATTTCATTGACCCTCGCGCCCGTCCAATCAGCAAGAGTGGGAGGCGGGGCTAATAGTGGGAGGGGCGGGGCTAAGAGTTGGAGACATATGCAGGTTCAATGGAATTTTGAAATTTGGAGGCCCTACTTATACAGAATGTCCCATTTCAAATGTCACAAATATTTAGAAAATAGCAGATCTACAGGCTCATTGTGAGCTTGTATAGGGCTCAAGTGGTTAATGTATGTTTTTGTTTTGTAATAAATAAAAATCTATAAAGTAACTAGTAACTAAATGTTGAAAATAATTGCTTCTGCCCAGGTGAGCCTATGTGAGTTTCTGCTCTGTCGCCTTTGTGCCACGCCTCAGCATGGCAGCACCTGCACCGCACAGCCACTGTTGTCTTTACTCATTTACCCAGAATAGGCGCACGCCTCGGGGCTGTGCAGTGCCGCGGCGCCTGGTGCCAGCCAGCAGCATCTGTTTTGAACCGTGGGGGTCTTATCGTAATCACACCGCGTGGGAGCTACACCGCCTAGAAAGTTGGACCCGGTTCTGATGTTTTTTGACAAATCCTGGAAAAGGATTTAACCCATTAAAACCTGAGGACCCAATTCTACAAAATGTCTTCAAAAATCCTAACCGTTTTCTGGAAAAAAATCTAAAATGTTCATGTCAAGGACCCCCCAAAATGTATTTGGCCGCTGACCCCCACCTCAAAAACATTAAACTGTTCCAGGGACCCCTCAGAAGCAAATATCAAAAACAATCTAAAACCTACAAGCTCATAGCACACCGTAACCAAAGTACTGTATTTAAAATACTGGTTAAAGTGGTTAAAATATAGCTAAAACATGCACGCAAACATATGTTTTCCCGGATTTAATGGTTTAATAGGCCTGCATGCCCAGATTCAAAAGGGCAAATAAATAAATGTATCTGCCCACGTTCCATGGTCATTCATAAATAATAATGTGGCTTTAAAGAGTACTACTGATCGACCAGAAGTCATGAAATATGCAAGCCGAATTTAAATCCCATGATTACACTGCTCTACACACAGAGAGCTGTGTGCATGCGTGATGTGTCTGGAATGGATTGGAAAGAGAAATATATATTATTACAAAATAAATAAAAAAGAAGAAATTAAGACACCAGCTGCTATATGTAACTACTGTAGAAGACACCTCACGAATCGATTCAACCATTGTGAGCTTGTAGTACGAATAAGACAATGGAGAGTATAAGGAGGATTCTAAAAACGACTTATAAATCCTAAAGCCTTGTTTATACTTCACTGTGCAACGGTCCTATGCTGGCAGATATGCAAAAGCTCATCTCATTCAAGAGAGTGTGTGATGTTTGGCAAAATGTTTAGGAGTAATTTCAACATGTCTGTTTGTGTGTGTGTGTGTGTGTGTGTGTGTGCTGGAGAATGAGACGCAGTTCCTTGGATTCAAGACTAAGGCGAATGGTAAATTGGACATTAAAGTTGCTGGATTTGGTGTGCGGTCCGACTGGATGGATCTTAATGATCTATGCCAGCGATCAGGATTACAGTTAAAGTGGGTGGCGCCTGATACAACAACTGCTGCGCTCAACAACAGCATCATCATAGATCCGCGTGTCCGTGCATGTGCGACCTACGAGCAAGACGGTGAGCACCATGAACTGTCAATCAAATCCGCGACCGCAAGAGCCACCATTCTAGGAATGAAGCGATCAGAAAGTGCACAACACTGGACCAGTCTGAGGCTGCAGGGAAAACTGGCTCTTCTTCCCTTTGCAAACCACTCATTATCACACTCTATACTGTCAAATAACACCATAGGTGAGGACATTCTCATTTTCACTATTAAAGCCCGTTTACAGGTGTTGCCGACCAAGTTCAACTTGGCAACCTGGTGCCCATCAGCACACTCCTACATCCAGTACCACATGACAAAGAAACAGTCGCACACATCTTAAATGGTTGCAGCCACTATAAAGGACTGTACATTGCAAGACATGACCGTCTGGTGGACCTGGTCTCAGACAAGATCAGAGGAGTACAGGACAGGACAACAAGAATGTATAAACACAGCACTGTAAAAATAGACTGGTTTGATCACAATGACACGCATGTCAATTCACTACAAAATATTCCAAATACCCCAGATATTGTGTTCATCAATGAAAATAGAAAAACTGTCACTATATTTGAAATAGGCTGCCCATTTGATATGGACACTTGTTTTACATCCAAACTTATGAAATATCAGCTTCTGGTGGAACGTATTATGGCCTTGGGATATAACTGTCAACTTATTGTCCTTGTATTTGGAAGTCTGGGCCATGTCCATAAACTTGTGCTCAGGGGTTTGCAATTGGGCGGATTGCTAAAAACAAATGCAAAAAAGCTGGCTAAATACTGTTCTGTCTCAGCTACTATGGGCAGTCTGTCTGTCTGGAGAAGGCGTTTATTTATCCCTAGGTGGCTTAAAAAACCCAAAACAAACATCCTGTCTAGTAGTATCAAGTATATAGTATGTCAACAATGTGCTATATATATATATATATATATATATATATATATATATATATATATATATATATTTATTTATTTTCTTCTTTTCCCTCTGTGTGTTAAGCATGTGCAGCAGCTTGGTTGGACCATATAATGTATAACCTTATTCTGACCAGTCTATTCTGTATACGCCACTTGTGCAGATCCAAATAAAATAATTCAAATGTGTGGCCTGTTGTAGCGCCACCATGAGGCTGATTTGAAAACTGTCAAGTGGCATTTCTTCCTCAGCCTATAGTGGGAATAGGCATGCACAGCTTGGAAAGCCGTGGATATGCACGGCTTGGGATATCCGTGGATATGCACGGCTTGGGATAAACTGCCATGTCTTCCTTCTCAGAATGCATTTCTTTCATGTGGATTCCAAGGGATTCGATTTCCCAAAAGTTGCGTAACTGATCTGACATGCAGTGCCTGTTCCTCTCCGACGCTGATGGGCATCACTTCAATGTCCACAACTTCAGTTATGATATTTTGCGTGGTGACTTCTCCTTGCACCAGCCATCCAAATAGCTAGGCCTATTTATTTTCTTTTTTTTTCATTTTAAAATATTTCTTAAATAATATATATTTTTAAATGGAAGACACAAAAACCCCAAACCTGGATTTCCCAAATCCCAGTGAAACAACTGTGCTGCATGCATTGCAGTTGATAGCCCCATATGTGGGGTAGGTAGGAGTCAGTAATTGGGTCCCAGAATGACAGTAATAGTACCCAACTTGAATACACTGTTATACACACAGTATATACACAACACAAGCAGCAGCAAAGAAAAAGGAAGGTCCTATACCTTGAGCCGTCTTCTATCAGTTCATCAAGTGATGCGTCCATGATGAGCCCTCCAGAGTCGTCTCCAGTCATCTCCATCCTCCATACATCTGGCTGGCTGGCCAGTGCTTTCCTCCCAGTATCAATGGCGCCGACCAGCCTCATTCTCCTGGCTCACATCTTCTCAGCCTTGGATGTTTAGCACATTCTAGGGTAGTGCAGTGGAAGTCGTTTTTAGAATCCTCCTTATACTCTCCATTGTCGTATTCGTACTACAAGCTCACAATGGTTGAATCGATTCGTGAGGTGTCTTCTATTATTATTTGTTAATAAATCGGCGGCCCAACTGTGCTAATTATTATTAGAAACAACAAATTAACACAAAAGAACAGAATTAGCTCAATGAACAGAAAACGGAAATGGCTCAAAATAAACTTAAACTAAACTAAACAAAACAAAACAAAACAAAACAGATAAACAAAAGGGAATAGCTCAATACTCAAAAGAAACAATGATAAAATCAACCTAAACAAAGCAGCAGTGGCTGGGCGGGATATAACAAACATTTAGTACATTAGACTATACAACAAATAAAGTATCTCATCAAGTTATAACTTATTTTGTTTGTGTATACCTTAATTGTCCGTTTGTACTTTGTGCTCACACACTTCCATGAGAGTTTGGCACAGGGCACATGAATGGACATCAACCTGAATTGTAACATATATAGTTTAGAATAGATTACAGAACATGATTAAAACTACATTAATGAGACATGCTACTCACCCTGGCAGTAAAATTAATAAAAAAAACAGCAGACCCAGGTCTCAAGACCCACGGCCAGGCCAGCATTCACCAAACTTCTGCTTGGAAGAAGACAGGGCAAATAGTTACCTGATGATTGTCAATGAGGAAGTGCCCCTATGGTGGCCTCTGAGGCTCAACTTCAACTGGCTACATATGGAAACAATAGGCTTTTGCTAATATAACCGTAACATTACATGTACTGTATATACAGTAGCCTACATGCAGCAGCATATTTTTGCAAAATGCAGTTGAGTAGACCCCGAGCAAGTGAGCAGGCTTGTAGGCTACGCACTTTTTTATCATCCTGTAGCCACGCCCCCTTCCACCTCGTCAGTCATCACTTTTCAGACACTAAACACTAAACAGACAGACACGAGCTCCTAAAGAGTGAAATAAACAACTTATAATGTTACTTTACTTTAGTTTACACCTTATGGAAGTAGAGTGGAGTAGTGTGGGTTGTTAGGAAGTGAAAGCTGCTCGTGACAGTTTGAAGCAGAAGTTATAATTCATCTTCATATTTTTGCTTGGTCGATTAATTGTTTGCAGGTGAGTTAGCTATAATATAGCTATGCTATATATGCTAATATGCTTAGCATATTATGCTAAATATTAACGTGTGCGCGCGTGTGTGCGTGCGTTGCATTCGTGTGAGTGAGGCAGAGGGCGGGAGCCTGGACGAGGTGAAATATCTTGCATCATACTCAGACATACTGTAATTATAGAATATACAGACACACTGTTTTGTTTCGGTATAATTTGTCAGCAACTGCCACCAAATCCTTGTATGAAACTTAATTATACCAATGATGGTTTCCTTTTCACATCAAGCTCCATTATTTATTCACTGTTTGAGGCAGCCACGGACCACCATTTTGTAGAGATTTAGCCTCTCAGACTGAAAACGTTGTTGTCCTTGGATAAGATTTTGTCCACAATTCCATGCTGTAGATCTTGGTAGTACCATAGGAGGAGATAACATGCAGGCAAATAATCATTTCACATTCTCTTTATTGTGTAGCTATAGCTAATGCTGAAAAGAACTCTTGAGGGTGTATATACTATATAGTTTTACTGTTTACACTCAAGAGTTCTATAAGGGGTCCATTTGGTTACAAACTCTCCATTATTTAGCTCGGGACCACCTGGAACCCCCACAAGGACCATTGGTTGTTCCCAGAACACTGGTTGAGAACCACTGGTTTAATCGAAAGTGATATTGAAGTGTTACAACTGAATTGCACGAGATTTCTATATTACTTTATTTCAAGGCATACCCTAGTCCAGGCATGTCCAAAGTCCCCACAGCTTCTTTCCTAAAGGAATTATTTAGGAAGGATTCAAGGAAGGATTATTTATACACTATAAAACTAACATTACGTATATACATACACCTACTGTATGTATACTAGGCTGTGTTGTGAACTTGTGCCAGGATATAATAGGCTATAAATGTGTACTGTACTATAGGCTGTATATGTTGGAACCAGATTGGATGCAGTATACAGGCTGTGTATTTTGCTGTTGCTATCAGCTAGGGTACACTGTACAGTATGTGGCTCTTGGGTCAGCTTTCTTTCTTTCGTTCTTTCTTTCTTTCTTTCTTTCTTTCTTTCTTGCTTGCTTGCTTGCTTATACTTATATACTCAAAGCTTATGGTGTCTCTTTCAACACTCCACAGGTACACGAGCCAGGGTGACCCCAGACCTCCAAGCTCAGCTCCTTGCAGCCCTGAGTCCATTCTCCTGTGACATCCTGTGAATTCTGGACCCTAGAGGCTGCCCTAAATCCCTGACCACTGCACTACCCCAGAATGTGCAGAATGTGCTAAACATCCAAGGCTGAGTGAGAAGATGTGAGCCAGGAGAATGAGGCTGGTCGGTGCCATTGATACTGGGAGGAAAGCACTGGCCAGCCAGCCAGATGTATGGAGGATGGAGATGACTGGAGACGACTCTGGAGGGCTCCTCATGGACGCATCACTTGATGAACTGATAGAAGACGGCTCAAGGTATAGGACCTTCTTTTTTCTTTGCTGCTGCTGCTTGTGTTGTGTATATACTGTGTGTATAACAGTGTATTCAAGTTGGGTACTATTACTGTCATTCTGGGACCCAATTACTGACCCCTACCTACCCCCCCCCTCTCTCTCTCTCTAGACAATTTTCTTTTTGACTGTTGTTGTTGTTGTAGAACTTGTAGCATAGTATAGGCTAATGAATAGAAGCAGTCAAATGGATTGCTTATCAAGACAGGCAGAACATTTATCTGTTCTGCTAACCATGTCACTCTGGGTCCAGATCGTGGAGAAGTTTGACCCAATCTCTTTTTCCCGCTGTACTTGCATTCAAACGTCAATTTAAAAACAAATATCACAGATATTTCAGCGCCATGGACATCACTGTCTGTTGTGCAATGACAAGAGCTATTAACACTCCAGTTCAGTTCCCCAGACAGTCTAGTTTAGTCCCTGCAACATTATCTAGCCTCCAATTCAACTAGTTCCCTAGTCTAATCCACCACCCGGTGTGTGTGTCTGTGTGTGTGTGTGTGTGTGGCTGCGTGCGTGCGTTGCATTCGGGTGAGTGAGGCAGAGGGTGGGAGCCGGGAGGCCGGGAGGAAGGTGAAATATGTTGTGTCATCATGTGCATGGGTCCTATACATAATTATAGAATATACAGAGTAGACACACTGTTTTGTTTCGGTATCATGTACAGCAACTGCCACCAAATCCTTGTATGAAACTTAATTTCCTTTTCACATCAAGGACCATTATTTATTCATTGTTTGAGCCACGGACCACCATTTTGTAGAGATTTAGCCTCTCAGACTGAAAACGTATATTTATTACATTTTGTTGTCCTTGGATAAGATTTTGTCCACAATTCCATGCTGTAGTAGTGTAGTCTGTAGATCTTGGTACCATAGGAGGATATAACATGCAGGCAAACGTTGATGCAAATAAGCATTTCACATTCTCTAATTGTGTAGACTTCTTGTAAATGAAGTAGCCTAATGCTGATGTTTAACAAAACAAAAAACAGTGTGTATATACTGTATACTATAGGGTCTGTTGGTTTTGTTTTACACTCAAGAGTTCTATAAGGGATCTTTAAGGGTCCATTTGGTTACCAACTCACCATAGCTCGGGACCACCTGGAACCCCCACAAGGACCATTGGTTGTTCCCGGAACACTGGTTGAGAACTACTGGTTTAATCAAACGTGATATTGAAGTGTTGCACGAGATTTCTATATTAATTTATTTCAAGGCATACCCTAGTCCAGGCATGTCCAAAGTCCCCACAGCTTCCTTCCTAAAGGAATTATTTAGGAAGGATTCGAGGAAGGATTATTTATCTGATATAAAACATTACGTATATACATACTCCTACTGTATATATACTAGGCTGTGTTGTGAACTTGTGACAGGATATAATAGGCTATAAATGTGTACTGTACTATAGGCTGTATATGTTGGAACCAGATTGGATGCAGTATACAGGCTGTGTATTTTTGTCTGCTGTTGCTATCAGCTAGGGTACACTGTACAGTATGTGGCTCTTGGGTCAGCTTTCTTTCTTTCTTTCTTTCTTGCTTGCTTGCTTGCTTGCTTATACTTATATACTCAAAGCTTATGGTGTCTCTTTCAACACTCACAGGTACACGAGCCAGGGTGACCCCAGACCTCCAAGCTCAGCTCCTTGCAGCCCTGAGTCCATTCTCCTGTGACATCCTGTGAATTCTGGACCCTAGAGGCTGCCCTAAATCCCTGACCACTGCACTACCCCAGAATGTGCAGAATGTGCTAAACATCCAAGGCTGAGTGAGAAGATGTGAGCCAAGAGAATGAGGCTGGTCGGTGCCATTGATACTGGGAGGAAAGCACTGGCCAGCCAGCCAGATGTATGGAGGATGGAGATGACTGGAGACGACTCTGGAGGGCTCATCTTGGACGCATCACTTGATGAACTGATAGAAGACGGCTCAAGGTATAGGACCTTCTTTTTTCTTTGCTGCTGCTGCTTGTGTTGTATATACTGTGTGTATAACAGTGTATTCAAGTTGGGTACTATTACTGTCATTCTGGGACCCAATTACTGACCCCTACCTACCCCCCCCCCCCCTCTCTCTCTCTCTCTCTCCCCCTCTCTCTCTCTCTCTAGACAGAATTGTGATTTCTTTTCTCTCTCTCTAGAGACTGTTGTTGTTGCATATTATAGGCTAATTAATAGAATCAGTCAAATGGATTGCTTATCAAGACAGGCAGAACATTTATCTGTTCTGCTAACCATGTCACTCTGGGTCCAGATCGTGGAGAAGTTTGACCCAATCTCTTTTTCCCGCTGTACAACAATATCACAGATATTTCAGCACCATGGACAGCACTGTCTGTTGTGCAATGACAAGAGCTATGAACACTCCAGTTCAGTTCCCCAGTCTAATTTAGTCCCTGCAAAGTTATCTAGCCTCCAATTCAGCTAGTTCCCTAGTCTAGTTTAGTCCCTTGCAACGTTAGCCATCTACGCTCCAATTCAAGTAGTTCCCTAGTCTAGTTTAGTCCCTTGCAACGTTAGCCATCTACACTCCAATTCAACTAGTTCCCTAGTCTAATCCACCACCCGGCAGGTGGCAGGAAGCAGTGGGGTCGGGTGTTCTGCCAGACGGGTGGCAGTGACACTAGGTTCAGACGGACCAGACCCGGGCAGCAGAGGCTGACTTTGGGGATGTGGAGCGTATCTACGCTGGTGGAACGTCACTACACTGGCAACATGCATATTAGCTGGAAAACTAGCACATTAAACAGTGACTTTAACCACTCATGGCAGTAGCTGAGTGAGTGTGTAGAGCCTGAGAATCAGAATCGAATCGATTTATATGCCAAAGTATCTCTGAGGAAGACACTTAACCCCTAAATGCTCCCCAGATGGCATATTAATGACAGCCAAATACAGATGGATGAACTTATGTGCTGAACGTACGGTAGCAAATTGTTGTTGTTCTTGTTGTTATTTTTTAGTACTACTACTGGAAAGTTGCAGGAATAACCATTGCAACGAACATCGCACATCACATCCGCAATGCATTGTGAGCTTAACTCATTAATACTTGAGGCTGATTCTACTAAATCACTTCTAGATCAGTAATTCTCACACTTTCAAGATTCTCTCAAAAATCTTCAAAAATAGCAGATGTACAAGCTTGCAGCAGGGTGTCGGGTACTTTTTTTACTCCCCATCGTTTCCCCACTCCCCTCAGCATCTACTGTAAGAAGAGAGAGTACCGACCTCTATAGCTCATGTCCAGTTGAAGAGAGTGTACGGATCCAGACACGAGGGATCCGTACTCTCTCTTCAATGTGAGCACTGGTGGAGAGTTATATTCTGACTGGAGTGGAAAAAAATACATGCGCAGTGAGCTGGCACAGGCTGGCATTAGATCAAAGATAACTATAGTTTAAAAACAAGAGGGTTGCGCACATCCAGTCCCTCACTGGTGTTGGACTAAAGGTTGATCCAGTGAAGAAGGAAGGGAAGTCCGCACAGCAGCTTCTGCTCCACAGTAACGTTGAATTAGATCAACGGTAAACATTTCAGCATTTGCACATGGAAACCAGGATCAAATCCACAGTAGGAAAAAATGATATATATATATATCACAACGTTTCACGTCGTGAGCTTGTAGATCGGCTATTCTTGATGCCTTTGTGTGACAACGCAGGATGACGAAGTATAGACATAATAAAATATAAGGGGGGAAAACAACATAAAACGTTGAAATATGGTATATATGGGGTTTCCACTCTGACAGCAACCGTATATCCCTGTCTGTTCTCAAACGAGCCTTAAGACTCCTCATAACTCTGCAGGTTTATGCTGTGGTAAAAGTAGCTGATTGTGCCTTACGGTATACGGTACATTTATGCTGAAGTGTTTTCTAATAAACTTGTCGTTTTGTGTTAAAGCAATTCTTAGAGCAGGTGAACACGGTGCGTGCGTGCGTGCGTGCGTGTGTGTGTGTGCGCGCGTGCGTGCAGTGTTTTGGGTGAGTTGCGGGGGAGAGGGGCTTATTGTGGCATCTGTCACACACCAGTGTGTTCCAGCTGAAATTTAAGGGAGGCCCTAAGGTCTGGGCCACAGTAGCCCCGTGGACATTACTGGGTAGGAGAAGGTCACTTCTCCACAGCTGCACTCAGCAGTGGGCTGGCATGCAGTTGGCATGCAGGTGGCATGCAGCGAGGGCTTGCAAAGAATAAAATATTGACTAATGTACCAACTCCAAATGACGCCAAAATGTGCCACAAAGGAGCAGCTGCGTGTTGGCCACCATCTATCAGGGCTGCAACCAACCATTATTTTCTTAGCGAACATTGTTCAGGTCTAAGGAGCCCTTGGCTGAGAGAGAGATGAAGCTCTATCTATGACAGCACTATCGTCAGTGTTGTATCAAGTCATGTTTTATCTTTTATCTTTTCTATTATTACTTATATGTTGGATTCATGTCAATCTGAGAACCCATCGGCAAAAAACAAAAAGAAGAAAAATAAACAGCGCCCTGTTTTCCTTTGAATTTGCCTCTGGCGGCTGTGCCAAACACAATGTGGATAGCAGGATGTTGCCCGTTTGCTCCGCCTTAGGCCCTCCTCTTTCTGTGGAGCACCAATGTTTTCATTCAAATTCACAAGAATCGCTCCCTCTTGGCAGGCGGCGGTGGCTCAGGGGTAGAGTGGCTGGATGGTAACCGCAAGGTTGCCAGTTCGAACCTGGGCTCCCCCAGAGTTAGTGTCGAAGTGTCCTTGAGCAAGACACTGAACCCCTAATTGCTCCTGATGTGCTGATTGGTGCCTTGAATGGTTTCCGCCGCCATCCATGTATGAATGTGTGCGTGAATGGGTGAATGTAATGCACAATAGATGTAAAGCACCTTGGATAAAGGCGCTATTTACCATTTACCTCTTCACATGCATGACTACACCTCCGTTTCTAGTGTGTGTAAACAATAGAGGGTATGCGCGTGACATCATCATACCCGGAAGTTACGCGGGAACGCCTACTGAGTGGCAAAAAAACTGCTTTCCGGCCTTGACAGCCCAGACATCCACACAGAAAAGTAACTGATTGCATTAAACAATGTTATATGACGTTAAACTCACTTTGCAACTCACTTTGCCACTCGATTTGCCACTCACTTTATGCATGCGCAATTGCGCATACCCTCTATATATAACAGCGATTGTCAAAGCAGTCGTCGTCTAAACCCCACCTCAGTCGCTGTCATTAGAATTTAGAACGGAAGGAGTGCTCCCTATGAGATCACTATCTGTCTGCATGCACAACTGCAGCCCCTCAAGCCCAATGTATGTGCGAAGCTGTCGCCCGCAGAGTAAGGCCGAGAACAACTTGTGCATCTGCTAGTATGAAATAAGGCTTGAGTGCTGCATGGTCGCAGTGTCTTCACCTCAGCCTTATTGGAGAACCTTATCTGAAACTGATTATCTGAAACCGAGCTGGAAACAAATCCAGAACCTGTGAAATATCTGATGGTCCTGGCACGAATCCGTCAACTTTATTGTAACATCAAGCTTTTCAGGTGTAAATCTGTGGGGGGAAATATTTTTTTATGCAAACTTAATTACTTTGATTGGTTCCAGAATAGATAAACAAGGGAGAAGAGGAGGAGGGGGAGAGGGGGGTATTGTAAGAAAGATACATCATATTTACATATTTACACATAGCATTATCCATGGTTCACTTAGTTTTTGTTGTTGAAAATAACATCCAAATGATGGAAGTTGGGGTGGGGTGCGGCACGTGGATGCTTATGGGTGCATCATTAAATCCCCCCCCCCCACACACACAGACTTCCAGTCAAACGACCCCCACGCCACTATCCATCAGGGAGAACCGCACAAAAAGGCTGCCTAATAGCTCAGAACCACATTTCCATACAGAATGAATTGCTCAAAAGTAATTTCCTTGGTCTCTTGAAGAATGCCCAGTGGCCTATAGCTGCTGCTGCTGCATCTCCACCACCGCCGTCAGCCCCTGTCTTGCTCAGCGGATAATTTCATTAGCATCCACCCCCCCCCCCCCCCCCCCTCTCCTGTGTATCGTTTGAGTATGTTTTTGGCTAACCCTAGGCCCTTGTACGTAACATATTTAATAGAACGTACCTACCTATACCGGATCCACTTATTTGTTCATTACCTCTGACTGTGCCTCTCCTTTGACCTCGCTTGTTAATGGATTTTTTTCGAGAAGCTTGAAATCTGATTGCCGTTAAGCACAGTGTAATGGGCTGTCTAATCTTGCATTATGAATGCATCGGCCCCGGAATACAAAAACATTTGTCTCCTCTCCCGCTGCTATCTGACTTTAGCCTGCGTGGTCGCTGGTGATATGTAGCAAAGTAATGAAGCATTGTCTTTCCATTTCTGGGGGCTTGGCGGCAGTAATGAGAAGTACTTAAGTACATTGCTGAGTTATTCATTTAAATTATTTTTTACTTTACTTTACTGGAGTATTTCAAATGTCTCTCCCCGGAGGGAGAATTAAAACGTTGAATTTAATTCAATTAAGGGGCTAATTTGACATTTAAAAACACTGATTGCTCATTAGGGCCATAACAATCAATTATGTTCTTAGCTATGTTTATATATATATAATCGCCTAAATTAATCTACTTACATTTAAACACTGTTTTATACCTTGCTTGGTTGAGTTTTGTTTTTTGTCGCCATGACAAGGAAATCATGCACGCCACACACACACACACACACACACACACACACACACACACACACACACACACACACACACACACACACACACACACACTGCACAATACACTACACACATGGATAACATAAGAAGTTGTAGGAATGCATCGCTCACAGTACTGTACATCCAAGCACCTCAGAAAGTACTAAGGCCAATGTACATGCTTTGTTATTTTACTTTCTTATTAGTTCTGCTGTTTATTACTTATTTGTTGTTTGTTTGTATTATTCCTTGCAAAGTTGAGGATACAAAAACATAGCGTTGTACTCTTGTATTGCCTCCTGCAGACCTACACTACATTTTTATAACATGCCACAGAACATGATGGGAAGTTAATTGCGTAATTGTATTATGTACAGTAGCACACCTGCACGTACACATCGACATTCATTATGTTTCACTCGTTCAGGTGTTGCCTTTAATTTGTCAGCCATATTCTTTCTAGTCGGAGCTTGCAGGCTCATACAATGTTATCAAGAGGGTGCTTGGAGGTTATAGGACGAGTGTCTCGACGTCACCGTTTCTGGCTGGTTATTTCCAAGATATTATGTCACATTCTTTAGCTCAAAGAAAAGCAATTAGCTACACAACAAGAAGAGAATTTAATCAAAGGGCCGTGTTGAAAGAATGGTCCTGGTACAGCAGGGTTTAATTCATTTGGGATTTCTCAAGTCAAATAATCCCATTAGAGTTGCCAAATAAGATGGCTCACACAACACAGAATGAAAAATAAGTCATATTTCTGAAGCAACCTTGGCTTGCCTTTAAAACTATTCCCCTAAGATGTCACTCCTTCGCCAGGCCGAGACCATGGGGGAAGTGGCACAACACAGACGCTTAAAACCGCTAAAGCATCCATGTCAGATTCAGAAAAATAGCAGATCAAGCTCATAGTCTGTCACAACATCTGCTATTTATAAAAAATATTTAAGAAAGAAATCAATCTTGAAAAAGTGTTTGGAAATGTTTTGACTTCTTCTGGGGCAGTCCTGGCACAAACCGGGGGGGGGGGGGTCAGTGGGCCAGTGTTGATTTTATACGATGATGAAAAATGTTCGTTGACCTTTTTTCACTGACGACTGTACTACTGTAAATGGAAACTAAATGAAAACTAAGCTGCGATGACTAAGACTAACTATATTGACAATATTGTCAACAAAATAAAAACTAGAATAAAATGGGACTAGTGGACAAGATATCCAGTATAAGTAAAAGACAAGTCATGTTACACTTGGTTGCATGCTGAATATAGCATATACATGCTCCAGATCTACAAGCTCACAACGCGTCGCAACAGGACGCGTTGTGAGCTTGTAGATCTGCTATTTTCAGCAAGTGTAAAATCAGCCTTACGATGGCATCAAGGCCCGCCAAAATACATTTTAGTCGACCCTATCAACTGTAGATTCAGTCGACCAAAATCTTATGATATCTAGTCGACTAAAACTAGACTAACACTATGACTAAAATATGACTAAAACCAAATTAAGTTTTATTCCAAAGACTATGACTAAACTATAATGAAAACTTGCTGCCAATATCAACACTGCTGTGGGCGTCAATATACTGTAGCTTTCCAACTCGTCAGGCAACAATCGCTCCAAAGCTGAAAGACTGTTGTTTCCCGTCATAAGCGTGTTTCTATGATCGTGCGTCAGCGTGAGATTGCAGCCTCACAACTCTCTTTGTTGCAGGGGCTCTTTGTCTAACGGTGTGTCGAACCCATTAGGGCCCATTAGAGGCCATTAGTCTCCACAATGAGTTGCCTGAGGAACTTGAGAGGAACAGGGTTACTCTTGTGTGCCTTGTCACATTATTATCAGTATATTATCATCTAATTTCTAACACCTACTGTGCACTAGAAGACTTTGAAGAGATTGTGAAGATACTTGTATAAAGACTAACGTCTGACACATCTATCGTGCACTGGAAGGATTTGAAGAGACTTTGAAAAGACTCTTCAAATGAAGGCCACTTGTGAGGCATTTCTTTTCCATATTATTATGGATCATCAGCCAGTTATTAAAGCTTTTCAACTCTGTGAAGAGTGCCTTCGATTGGATTTTAGATTTAATTATGGGTGTTCATTTCTTCTTTTCTATTTTTTCCAACTTTTCTATGCCTTTAATGCTGTGATTTTCTCTCACATCTAAAAGATGTGTCATATAGTAAAAACATGAACAGATAGGGCTGCTGTGGGGAACATTCAGCAACAAGAACAGATCCCACATAAGCTTGTAGATTTCCTATTTTCAGCGTAGAGGTGTGGTTTAGAGAGGCAAAAGGAACATACCTAGTATAGAGGTCTGGGGGATTTGACCGTCATATAGTGGAGGCTCAGAGTGGCGCAGGCGGCCATTAGATCTCAATGAGCGAGGCTCCCTTTTTGGCCCGAAACCCGCTGAGCCAGGAAGTAAAAATCCTCTATTTAACATGTCTCATGGTTGTCATTTAATCCACCCAAAATATACTTTTTGTTTATACTATCATTTAGATAAATCAGACTTAAACCAAGCTTGTTTTTGGTCTAAAAAGTAGAATCCGAGATGTTGGCGTTCAAAAAGCTGCGTCTCCATAGACAGCATAAGCCAGTGATTTGTTTTGATTTTTTTTCACCGGACCGATACCGGAGTGTTATGAGGGGATACTGGACGCAGTTGATCACCGTAATCAATTGATATTAAAAAAAGGCGTGAAAAGGCGTCATCGGCGGGGAGGTACATCCGTAAATAGGCATCAGAAGGCACACTTGGCGCAGAGTGAGATAACACTACATAACTACTGAGGCAGATAAATAATTACTAGGGTGCTCCACACTTTCAGAGTCCCAGGGTATTGACACAGCAGCAGCGCCCTGGGCAGCGTGTACACATTGCATGGACAGCTATGACACACTGCCAAAGAAGGCTGTGAGCACTTCTTAAATAGTGGTTCTGATGGACGGCTCTACCACCTGAGCCACTGCCGCCCCATTTACCATCCCATGGCATTGAGAGGAGAAACAATATAGGGCTATGCAAATGTAGTCTTACAAATAAAGTTTAGCTACATAGTTTGATTTCAAACTAGCTAAAAGTGGTTTACAATTTTTGCATTTAGCAGACGCTCTTAATTCAGAGTGTCTTCACAGTAAGCAAGGTAAACACAAGGTAATACATCAAATGCATAGAAATAGTTAAACCGAGAAGCTTTCATCAGCAGTCAAACTGTCATCTGTATACATAGCATGCTATCTAAATTACATTTCAACCTTTTGCATACGCCTGCACCAAGGTCGTCAAGCCTATAGGCAAGAGCAGTGGTGTCATGGTCGTAGAACGCAGTACCACGCAGTGGTACCAATCTTTTTTTGACGTGCACGCGCAGGTACGGAAGTTACGGAACAGCGCGGTGCACACGCGTGCACGCTAGAACGCGTCCCCCTAGATTCAAGAGAAGATGCACTTAACCTCGGGTCACGAGACTTTCCAAGACGCACCAAGTACCCAGTGGTCTAGGTTTACTGGTGGTGGGCGCTCCCCCATGTGCGCATGCCATGCGCACATGTAGGCGAGTGTGCGTGCGGTGACGTCATTAAAATTCTGTGGTACAAAAAATAATAATAATCACCATTACACCACTGGGCAAGAGTAAGAGAGTTGTAATTGCTTACAGGGTGGGAATGGACACCTAGGTTCTGAGCTAATTCCTTTCAAATCAAACCCACTACAGACATTGAACTATACGGAACTATATGGGAGAAATAATCTTCAAATGTGATATTGTACACATAAACAGACACACACGCAATCACACGCACATGCGCGTGCACACATTAAGGCAGTACTTGACTTTCTGGGAGCAGCCACTGCAGTCTACTTTATCAAAAGTGAGTTTGAAGGCCGGTGCGCGACACGTGTGCAGTCACCGTGTCGGCACAATTCCACAAAATGTTTATTTGGATGTATTAAGACATGGTAGCAGTGTTTGGATGCGTTCCTGTCGTCTCTCTCTCTCTGCGTGCATGTCTTTCAGACGGTGCACCAGCCGAGGAGAGAGAGAGAGAGAGAGTTCTCCACTTCAAGGTGATTTTTCAGTGTTCGGCTGAATACTGAGTATAAATGGGCGAGTGCTTTGCTTTGAATGAGGCTCATTTGTGCATTGTGTGAGATTCAGGACAGTCGCTCTGCTGTGTCGCACATCCAAAACAGCAGATCTACAAGCTCACAGCAATGCTTTGAGCTTGTACATCTGCTATTTTGGAATGAGCGACACTGCACGCAACCGAGATACAAATCTGTCTTTTAACACAGCAGGGGGACTTCGGTATAGGACTAGACTAGTTGTAAGCAACAGACCCCAGTTTCTGTAACAGGTGGAGGCGTTTGATTTGTTTTTCTTTGTACACATGTGTTCATGTAGAAATTGCACACATTTCACTTTTCTTTTTTGTACACCCTGCTATCAGTGGCTCATATCTCTCCCGACTGTAGGCCTATTTCACACTAATCTACCGCAGCTTGGGGGTTTGGAAAATGGAGCACCGTAAAAAAGAGATAAACAATGCTTTGAAAGTGAGCGTGCGGTTGTGGGGCTTGGGTGGCTTTTGAAGCAAATAAAATGTGTGCACGTACTGTATGTTGAGGACAATATCAGAGAAGGTGGTAATGAGTTCGCAGCAGACAATGTCTCACCTCTTTTATCTTGGGTAATTGCCTCGTCCCCACAAAGTACACCCTGATCCCTTGCAGAATCTAAAAAAAATAATAAAGAAAACAGCCCAGGAGGTTCGGAAAGTTCTGCTTTCATCGCGTTCTCTTTCTTCGTCTGTCTGGGACATTTTTCTTTTAATTCTCTCTGGCCAACAAAGAATCTTAGTTTCCTTAGTTTCAATGAAGGCCTGTCTTCTATCACAGGTCTTCCCAAACTTTTTTTTCCACCCCAAGGAGCACTATAGCCTCCGGCTGCAGTTCAACCATCTCCACCCTGAGGGCGGTTCGGTCGAGGACAATCCGCCGGCCAAAGTCCAACGAGTTCCACCAAACCCCAGTGGTGTTTCATGTTGTTATCATGTCAGTGGCAGGGACGGACGGCTCTTATAAAGGCATGGCTTCCGTGGAGATGGATCTAGATGGACTATAGTCCATGGATTATATATAGTCCATTATGTACACTGTGATGTCACTGTGATGTCACTCACGACGACGTCCATAATATAATCCTAATCTGAAGTCCTGATAGCGACATACATGCCAGGAACAAGGGCGATCTGACGAGTTCATGGGTGCCATCCGGGGAGGAGCTACGCCACACAGCGGGCCCTGCAGCGCCCCCTGTTTCAAACTGGTGCTACTGGGCGAGATGGCCGTGGGGAAATCCAGCCTGGCGATCCGCTTCGCGGGCGGCACGTTCCACGAGTCACAGGACAGCACGATAGGAGCGGCCCGCCTGAGCCGCACGCTGTGCCTGGACGACACCACCACGGTGAGGCTGGAGATCTGGGACACGGCAGGACAGGAGCGCTACCACAGCCTGGCCAACCTGTACTACCGAGGCGCCCACGCCGCCATCGTGGCCTACGACATCACCAGCGAGGCGTCCTTTGTGCGGGCCAAGCGCTGGGTGGAGGAGCTGCGGGCGAAGGCCAGCCCCGGCATGGCCGTCGCCCTGTCGGGCGGCAAGGCCGACCTGGCCCACGGGAGAGCCGTCGCCGCCCGGGACGCCCAGGCGTACGCGGACGCCGAAGGCCTCCTGTTCATGGAGACGTCGGCCAAGACGTCTGCAAACGTGGAGGAGATCTTCAGGGCCGTGGCCGAGAGGTTATTGCCCCCAAAAGGCAGTGAAGACCAGGCTGCAGGCAGCGGGCACGGCCGAGTGGGAGTGGACCTGCATGAGGACACTCCACCAGCCAAGGCTAAGTGCTGCAAGACATAAACGCCTGAGGCATGAAACGTTTTTAACCTCCGCCTTGGGTAGCAGAGAAAAGTAGAGATCCACCACTGCTGCCGACTATCACTGCTCTTGACTGATATTTTCGTGTTTTAAAGTGCTAAATCAATTTGAATCAAGTTGACAAATTTAGATTTGATGAAAGTTAAAAAAAAATCACACCCGTGTTAAGTGAGGGGTGCTCTTATCATTTTAAATCATCATGACTTAAAATAGACACTATGGCTATTTGCTTAGACACTATGACGTAACATTCTCCATTCATTGTCAATGGGAATTCAATGTTTGTGTAGGACTAAAATCTACACTAATAGCTGAATATATAGGAGTGGCTATCTCCCCTCAAAACAATTACACCCATGTGAAGTGACTAAGTGACTGGCGCTCTTGTCGTTGTCAATGGCAAATGTGAGACATGACGTGACGATAGATTTCGACACTTATCCTTTCACCAATATGATTCCCCTTAAAAAAAAGTCATCTTTTCACCATGACCATGTAAGATGACAAATTAATTTATGTAATTGGTTAGCCGATTTACTCGCCTACATATGACGTCAATTTTCCACAAATTGTTGCCTCATATTTCAGGCACATGACGCAATTTCTCCTTTCATTGTCAATGGCAAATGTGAGACGTGACGGGACGAAAATATGTATATAGGACAGGCCCCTCCAAAAATCTCATCTTTTCACCTAATTCATGCAAGATGACAACTGAATTCATGTGATTGGTTCGCCGATTTGCTCATCTACATATGGCGTAAATTGACCCTTTATTGTCAATGGCATTTAATGTTTGTGTTGCGACAAATTTATCTCATATTTGAGGCACATATAACCTAATTTCTCCTTTCATTGTCAATGGCAAATATGAGATGTGTGGGGACAAAAGCTGTATACAGGAGGGGCCCCTCACCTCACAAATAGACCATTCATAAAATAATTGATCTACAAGCGTAGTCATTCATGGAGGAGATGGATCATCTCAGACCAAACACCAGTGTCCAGTCAGTGACATCAGTCTTCTACCATGTATCTGGTTCAGAGGTTCTCAAACATTATTGGCTGAGGTCACCCCTGACAATAAGATTATCATCCATGACAACACCTTACATTTATGTAATACGTTACGTAAATATTTCCCCCTAAAATACAGAATGTCACATAGAAAACGTGCAAGAATATCCGTTATTCCGTTTCCATTATGACAGTCTTGACAGATTGAAAATAGGTTTATACTTGATGTTTAAAACTCCATTATTGCCCGCTAGGTGGAAGTTAACGGTTTACCTGAACGTCACGGTAATATGCAACACAGAAGTATGGCTCCAGTACTGCTTCTGTGGTGTTCTGCACGCAACAAGAATGCCTCCTCCTCCATCCAAGAAGAAGAGATTTGTCCAAAGCAACCTTTTTAGTTTTAGTTTAATGTTAAGTCTACTTTTTTGTGTTTGTGTCCGTGTAATATTCATAGAGTTATATATGGTATGTAACTTAGATAGCACTTCATGTAGACTTACTGTAGATAGCATTTTATACAGACCTATTGCATTTTATGTAGACACAGCACTTTATAGTATACATGTATATTTCATTATATAGATATTCCACTGTTACGTTCTTAGCTTACGCATGTTTCATGCAGCACATACGTTTTATGTATGTGATGTATTGCCATGCTTTTTTGTTCTTGCTTAATGTAAATCGCTCTGGATTAAGAGCGTCTGCTAAATGCCTAAATTGTAAATTGTATGGTTTGTGTGTCTAAAACGCTCATACACAAGCTGCTATCAGCTGTTCTGTGTGCATGCGCACATGCGTGCACGTGCACGTCATTACAATGCCGTACCACCAAAAATAAATCACCATTACACCACTGGTAGGTTAGGTATGCATGTTTATGTAGGTAGATAGAGTATCAAAGTGGCCTATTGCATATCAAACAGATATGAAAAGGGTTGAGAAGGACTGTTTATAGTGTCAAACCCAGGTTAGGGCAGCATCACTGTCTGCAGACTGCAGAGCTGTGTAGAGGAAGCTGTCAAATGCCATGTCAGCATCACACTGGGAACGTCAAAGAAAGGATAGGAATGTACCGGATAGATCTTTTTGACTTTTCTGTCATATTCTGAAGTTTTCCTGACAACTGCTGCTCAGAAAAGGGTGTGCAAACCTGATGACAGACGGGCTAGCTTCTATGGGAGATCAGATCACAGTAATACACATTTTTTACTTTTGACATATTTCTCCCTTTCTTAAGGCTAAGGCTCTCAGGGAGTTCATGGTTATTTGTCCTCCTTTGTATTCCTTATTATTTGTATTCCATTCTATTTGTATTTGACTGACTGACTGCATTTAATCATTTTAGGGGCAAGGCCACTTGGCCTGTGGTGTTCTAAATTGTGAGGGTACAAAGTTCAAATGCTAGGGCTATGAACTTGTATATCTTCTATTTTTAAATAGTTAAAGTAGCCTATAAGAAAAATCCAAAATGACACATGCTGTCCCCTTGCTAATGTGTTAAGACCATTTTAAGCCAGACCGTCCTGACATTAGTTTAATTTGACATTTGTAGTATGATGGAGTCTTGGGCATTCGTCTGGGGCCTTTAGCCCTCTGAAGGTGAATCGTTTCCACTGTTAGGTGTCCTCATACTGCCTGCTCTAATAGCCGTGATTCACACCGACAAAGTAATAACGCCGCAGAAGCATCCATCGGCAAAAATAAATATCAACTCCGCTTTCATATCGGCAGAGAATGTCAGGCAAACATGATGGGCCACGTTGGCATCTCTCTGCCTCATCCCTCCAGCGGGGGGGCGAGTCTTAGAGGGTAAATTAGACTGCCATTTTTCTCTGCAACATTCTTAATGCTTAGAACACTTCTATGAGTACAGATTGTAAGCTTTCAAATGATGGATAGTACATTTGACACATTTGATCTTCTACATTTGTACACTTTCTACATTTGAAGAATATGATGCTTATTTGATGGTCGTTAAACCTCGAAATCACGAAGCTGAGAAAAATAGGCTCTTGAAGTTTGGGACGTTTTCACACTTTAGAAGTCAGACTATTGTGGGACAAATAGCTGGTTAACTCCACCCCTCACCACTTCTCTAACTAGCAGAATAGAGCGTCGCAGTCCCGCCCCTTTTCATGACGACGCCAGGCCAAGGAAATAATTCCCAATGCATTTTCCCCATAGACATTTCAAAAAGTATTTATTTAAAGACATTTTAAGCGTCGTACAAAGCCAACTCAAGTCGTGACAAATCATGACAACAAACACAATATTTTGGACCAAACAAATAATTACAAAGAAGAAAACCAACAACATATAATTATTTGTTCGGCCCAAAACATTGTGTTTTTGTCATGATTTGTCACGACAAGAGTTGGCTTTGTCCGCGGCGTAAACGTCTTCAAATAAATACTTTCTGAAAAGTCTATGAGGGAAAATTAACGGGGATTTTTTTCCGGATCTCTCGAGGGGGCGGGACACTATAATATACTAACACTGGCCAACAGAAAACGCAGATGTAAATGTTGGCTTCATTTTCCGTAGCACTTGCCCTAGCTGGGACGACCTTGCAGGCCTATATGCAAAGGGTAACATGTCATTTAGATGGCATGTTATGTAGACAGATGCCAGGTTCATTTGTAGACATGACAACCACTAATTTGTATAGTTACAATGTACAGATTATTGATTTGTTATACTGTTTTAGACTGAGGATAGGTTCCTGGTTTACCTACAGTATGATCCTCCATGGCATTTCACTTTCTCTGGATTAGAAGCGTCTGCTAAATGCCAAAACTGTACATTGTTAATGTGCGTCTCTACCCCATAGAAGGGTATAATCAAGCAAAAAAAACTGAACTTTGCTTACAAATGAATTTACACTTTGTTAATGTGGCAAAGAAATAAACACACACACACACACACACACACACACACAAACTGGGCCCTAAAAAGCTTGCACCAGAGCCTGCCATTACTACGTTACAGCGCCAACCTCTTCTGGCTCATCACATTATAAAATGTAAACCGGAAGAGTTACAAACAACGTTCAACAAACTCCTCAAACTTTGTGAATAAGCCACCTCGTTTGTGGATGCAAAGCCGGCAGAAATCCGGACAGCCTCATTGGCAAAGCTGAGTGATTCTCAGGGGTCAGAAGCCAAGGGCATTTTCTCCAGCTACACTGACCATAATTACACGGCCACGGTTGTGCTTCTCACTCCAGTTCTTATTTAGCAATTGATTAAAATGCATAATCAAGTCGGGGTATTTGCATGCTACAGTGTTTTGAATACAAATACACAGACCTAGACCTTTATGCTACCTTAAACAGTGGTCTAGTATAAGTAAAAAAATAGCGTGCATAAACTAGTTGCTTTACGCAAATATTATACTTTGCTCCACTACAAGTATTTGCAAACTTTAGTTAGTTACTTTGTGGATTTTGATTATTACTACAAAACATTGATAACCACTTCAGCCCTACATTTCGACCATTTAGAAATAGCCGATCTACAAGCTCTAGTGTCACATTTTTATTTTAAAACATTCTGCATAATGAGTACTTTTTACTTTTGGTACTTTAAGCACATGTTCCACCACTGACCGTATACTGTAACCCCCCCCCCCCCCCCCCCTTCCTGCTACTTTACTACTGTTTACATCAGCTAGCGTTGTAGTGCGAACACATCTTTATTGTTATTGAATACAGTATGCTCGATCCTTTTACCTTGGGACTGTAATCAGGCCTGACACGAGGCAAGCTGCCTCTCATCCACAATCTCTCTAAGTGTGCAGTGGGTTTTGAAATGCAGCCCAGGCCTGCCTGCCATCCGTCTCCCGTTTTTAAGACGCTGCACGGCGCCAATGATTGACGACCCTCAAACCTCGCTTTGGAAAGAGGCGAGGTCCCCGGTGGACGGATGAGGAGCATCACAAATCTCTCTCGCACACATACGCGTGCAGGCAGGCACACGCGCACACACGCACTCTCTCTCTCTCAAGCATGTGTACATGCCACGACTTGCAGCACTATTATATGGTGTAGACATTTAAACATTTGTTGGCACGTGCCGATTCTCTCCATGTTTTCTCCTGTTTAAATCCCAACGCCCGTATATTGTGCCCATCTTTATTGTCACATCACAGCTTTACAAGTAAAACAAGTGGATGGAATTGGTGTTTTTGTGCATGGTGCATCATAGTGCATAGTGCATAATGTTGTGTTGTGAGCTTTTAGATCGGCTCATTTCAGCAAAGACATTTCTTCTTCTAGAGAGAGAAAAGAAGGAGTTCAGTGAACATATAGAGAGCCATGGACAACTAAGCATAGGCTACAGTTCCAAAACTTCTTCATGTCCCCATTCTGACCTGAGATCAGATTCTAAAAATGTCTTCTACAACCTGACAGTTTTCTGAAAAAGCTACGTTTCTATGTCAGTCGTTCTTCGATTAAAAAAAAATAGCAGACCTACAAGCTCGTAGCGCGCCACTCGGTGGCGCGCTATGAGCTTGTAGATCTGCTATTTTTCAATAGCTAAAACATAACATAATAACACCAAAAGGGGTTCCTGCCCAGAATGGGTTAAGGACCCCCAAATTGACACCCGCAGACACCCATTTTAAAAGATATGCCAGGGACTCCCATGAGAGAAGATTTTTATGGCTCTAGCAGTGATTCTCAACCCGTTTAATTTCAAGGACCCCCCAGTTTGACATGCATTAGTCTACGGACCCCCGTCTAATCGCATTTCTATCTCTGGGACCCTACATTTATATTGTAAAATCAATGTTAATTTTACTCTGAGAGTGTACAAATGTACAAATTCCATTTGTACACTCTCAGAGTTACAGACGCATAAGGGTCCATTTAGTTAAATTATCATTTAGCATGTGGACCCCATGGAACTCTCAAGGACCCCTGGTGGGGTCAAAGTGGGGTCCCCGGACCCCACTTTGAGATACACTGTGCTACAAGATGAAGGAAACAACACCTCCGCCAAATTCCTATAATATCTGATACTGAGCAGTACCCCACTAAGTGTTTGGCCCTCCATTTGGAGAGGCCGGCCGTTTGAAGGCCCCTAATAATTAACTTGTGCACATCTGTACTAGCCTACTGTACATATCTGCTCTAGCTGGTGATATTTTAGCACTTTTGTGAGAAAGGCTTCCTCAATCAACGGTACAGCCAACCTTTAGAAGGGAACACTTCCCTGTGATTTTCATGAACAACAATGACATCAGGTGTGTTAGAGAACACAGGATGATCATTATACAGGCTAGTCATGCTTTGCTTCACGGAATAATGCTTATAGTACAACATGATGATATTTTTTGATATCCACAATTCTGTCCCCTGTATACATGATGGCACCCATGTAAGATGTGGGACATGGCTTCAGCTATCTGTTCATGATCATGGTGTAGGCCTATTCACCTTTTTCTTACAGCCCATAGTGCATTGCGTTTGTTTGTGCATAAGTTCCTCTTTTTGCAAGAGAAACAAGTGGCCAGGTCTATGAAAACAAGCACAAATGAAAATTGCTGATCTTCAAGCTCACAGCGACACATTGTGAGGTTGTTATTTAAAAACACATTGAGAATAAATAGAAATATTTTGAATATTTTTTAAACTTTAAAAATGTCTGTGGACAATTACATATTAATCTGGGGTTCCTTGATGTAAAGAAATGTGGAAGCAAGCCCAAATATGCAACTACTGTACACTTTAGAATCAAGCCCAAAAAAACATCAACCTGCAACTACCAATAGTTTATTTGCAAGTGACTTTACAGAAGAAAACAAGTCAAAGGTTGCTTATAATAAGCACACATGGCAACAGTGTGTACCTTGTCGGGGAAAAACGTGGATAGAGTGAGGGGCATGATTGCCTGGAAACCACATGGATTAGATGGTAAAACCAGCAGCCACTTTCCGCGCACGCACACCCACACACACCTATCTGAGCATTGGGTGTCAGCTGTCCCTTTAAGCCCCACATTGCAGCAGCCACTCTCTCCTGAAGATTTACACGTTATAACATCTGACGGATCAGACCCTTCCTCACCCAGGAGACTGCCCCCCTCCCCAGCTCCTTATCCAGGTCTCAGTCATCTTAAAGCTTGACTATAGGCTACTGTCTGTAACTCCCTCCTTACTGGCCCCCCGACATGCACACGTAAGCCCCTCCAAATGGTCCAGAAAGCCGTAGCACGGCTGGTCCTTCAACCAGGCAAAAACTTCTCCCAACGGCCCCTGGTTGCTGCCAGCATTGAGTACAAAACATTGATCCAACCAACTGAACAGTTTGCTGGGGAAAGCACTTGCAGGACGTGGGTATAGTGCTGGACAACTGTCATGCAGTGCTGCTGCCAGCATACAAACTGTTTCTCCCACTCTGAGTGACACACCTGTGGCAACTTCAGTCCTGAGCAGGGACATTGCCAGGTGTCAATCACCGTTAAGTGGTGATGGCCTGTTAATTATTCAATTAGTCAATACAGAGTCAATTGTGACTCTGGCTGTCACACCGTGTCCCCTAGGGTAGGCAGGTACCCTCACAAAAAACATGCAGTCATGCAGGTGTGCATGTGTTTAGTCAGACACCGTCCACAAACCCTAACCTAACCCTAAAGGAAGCCACAGGTGATTTGTAACCCGCAGTCTAGTGCGGGTGATTTTTTTACCTGCAGTACGGGTGATTTTTATTTTGTCTGACTTTGTCTGCATGACTAAAGCACTGTGTTGGTATGTCTAACCAACGTAACCTCGCGGCCCCGCCTGATGGAAGGGAAAGGAATTGGTTGGAATAATCCCTCCATGGTGAAAAGAAGCGGCTTGTACATAAAAGGAAGCATCGAGGTCAGTCCATTGCTCTCTCCAGGTTGGCAGAGGGAGTGTAGAGCACAGGATTACGTTAGATAATTGACACTGGGTGGAAACAAATATGGGTTGCAAATATTGTGGGATAAAATAAAAATAAAAGAAATAAGCATTGCACATAAAAGACACATAAAAGTGCCGCTAGCATTGCTCTCCTCTCAACCTGTCTCTCTGCTCTGGTAATACAAACACGTGTGAGCGTGTGCATGTGCCGTGCATGCATGTAAGAGAAACGGATAGTAATGAGCAATATACCCTGGCCTGAAAAACAAACCCAAAAAAGAAAAGCTGAAATTGACGCAACCGTCCGGATTCAAGGCCATTTTCATCATCACCACGGAAGAATAAGAAAGATGATTTAGCCTCAGTGGAACATATCTTGGCAGCGGACCAGTTATGAAGGACCTTGATCCTCCCATCATGTCCCTCCGTCGTGTCATTTCATTAGTCTAATGACCCATCGATTCAGCATTTATACGCAACAAAAGTCTATTGGAAGTGGCTGCGTGCCAAAGTCCATCACTGAGGATCACACGGCTCTGTGCGTCTTGGAAGAAGAAGGTCGACTTAACCCGGTGATTGGTTCTCAAACATGTTCATGTCAAGGACCCCCAGACTGATGGGACCGTGCACCGTCGTCGGAGAACATCGTGTGTCAAGAATCCCTACATTTTAAAGTAATTAGCGTTTCGCCGTGTTGTGAGTATAGGGATTTTAACGATATTCAAGTTCCTTAACGGTTCCCTTCCCTTTAACAATACCTAGGTGCTTCCAAATGTACCCATACAGGTCTGTATACTGTATGATGTACACATGGAAACATTTGTAGGTCAGGCCTACACTCTCAGAGTTATTGTGGTATTTGAAAAGAAAAAGAAAACAAATAAAGTGTGAGAAGAGAACCATTGGTTTATATCAGATGTGAAGTGAGTCCACATACCATCTCTGACAGCGTGATAGAACTGGTTCCTAAACGGTTCCAAATGTGATGCAACCGATTCCTGGTTCCTCAATGTTGGATCTGGTGTCTCCGGCAGGGCCGCGGGAAGGTATTTACAGTAGGAGGTACTGAATGTTTAGGAAGGGGTGCGCACGTGTAAGCGCATGCCGCAAAATGCATGTGCACACCTCGTGCATTCACGTGCATTTTCACACAGAAAAGTGGCTTTTACTTTCCTTCTCTCCACACGCAAGTTATATGAACATACATTTTGATCAATATTTTATTTCATTGAGACACTCAAATTGACCATAGACCATTTATTGCCTGTGAGTATGGCGGTGTGGCTCTGCTCATGTGATATCCCAGAGCAGAGCCAAAGATATAATATCCATGAATAACAATACACAGTAATAACATATCAACACATGATTCAACACAATGAAACACATCAACACATGATTCAACACAATGGATCTACACAATCACAAACAATACAATAATATCCCATAACCTCTGGACTAAGAACTACAGGGAGGAGGCCAGGGAGGTGGGGGAAATTGCCTGGAGAGGCAGCTGATTTAAAGAAGCAGAATGAATTACTAGGGGGAATGAATGAGGGGAACTATATATAATAACCATCTGCCTTCCGTGCCACAATTAACTAACGCTACGCCTACGCTTGATTTTTGTCACAGACATACAAAATAAATGGTAAATTCTTTTTTACCAGAAACCCAAATAGCTAACCCTAAATGTATACGAATGGTCTTATAATGTGACTATGCCTGTGTGCTGTACACATTTTAAAGGGGGGCTAATTCAAGAAGAACTGAAGGGCCCAACAGTCTCATTGTGGGCATGACATCTATTTAGCCCTTGCCTTTTCATCTTATTATAGACCACTAATTCAAATTAATTATGAAAAAATCTAACAATAATAAAAACATTATTTATGATTAACATACTGATGATTGCATCTGACTTGATACGGCAAAATGGTTGAAATTCTTCCATGTACACAAATACATATGGCTGAGGTTTCAGTTCTTAATTTCTTGTTCTCAGTTCTCTGTTTGCTGGAAAGTTCTAGTCAAATGATTTGTGGTTTGCCACCAAGTTCCCTTTATTCACTATCACTGCATATAGTTGTACAATATGTCTTTTGTGTCATGCTGTCTGTTCCAAACTCATTTAACTGATGTCTTGTCTCATTAGCAGTAGCTTAATAAACAGGTCAATCCCGTGTTAATTCACACTCTATCCCACTCATTTGTTAGTTTCAAGAGAAGTGGTGGTTTCCGAACAAGTATTCAATGTTGATGAGAAAGTCTTAGAACATGTGCACTGGTAGGTGGTGTGATGTAAGGAATTATTAAGTGGAACAATGAAAGAGCAACAATGAAAGGCAGCTATTAGCAAACATTACTTCTAGCTGTCTGTCTTGTCTTGCATCCTCACCTGACATTAATGAGCATGTCATCCCGACACTTCACCAGTCACCAAAATAAGTCAAACTAATTATATACATATTTTGATATATTGTAGACATTATAACCAACATAAAACATGTCACAGACATGGACAAGTCTTGCCAGTCTTGTACGGACATGTTGATGACCCCTGGAACAAACAGACACATGGAATTAACCAGAATTAGGCGCCGATAGTGATACATACAGCATTATTTATTAGGCATAGTAACAGAAATCTGTTTTGAACATATACATAAAATGATTTTTTTGTATTATTATTATCTTCCCCTCCTGTCCGGGGGGGGGGGGGGGGGGGGGGGGGGGGCTGTGCCTGGGGGGAGGACCCCTACTTCCCTCAGCCATGGTCTCCGGTTCCGGATCCCAACCCTAGTTGTGAGGTTGTAGATCTGCTAGTTTTTTTGTTCCCCCCAAGAGTAGGGATGCTAGGGTTTAATGTGACCTCAGTGACCACAAATCAACATCCTAGCTGAATAATGCAGACATGCATTCTTTGTCAATGTTGGAAAGTATCTGAGTACTTTATTACAAAGGGAATGGAAGCTTGTGTACTTCATGTAGTACGACATGTATGACCAGTGGTGGAAAAAAACACTCTCATTGTTACTAAAGTAAACAGTATAATACTGCAGTGCAGAAATATATATTTAAGTACCGAGTAAATGCAGAATATTATGCAGGATATCATGAATATCATATCAAGCTATCATGTCTAAAATGTATTATAATTTATTATATTTTGTATTATATTTTGAAAATAGCTACAAGCACACAACACACATTGCATCGTGGCGTGTATAGTGAGCTTGTAGATCAGCTATATTCAAATAGCCAAAGTTCAAATAGGGCTGAAGTAGTTCATGTTAAGGTTTTTGTAATAATAATCCAAATCTATAAATTAACTACTGTAGCAACTAAAGCTTTCAAATAATTCCAGTGCAGTAAAAAATACATTATTTTCCGTCTGAGATGTAGTGGGACTGTGGGGTATAGTAGAAGTAAACTGGAAATTCTTCAGTAAAGTCAAAAGTACCTCAAAATGTAATTATTTATTATGTAAATGATGTAACTACTTGAGTACAGCTTTCCACCACTGCAGGCAGACATATCAGGTCAACAATGAAGCAACAACTGTTCCTTTCAATGCCAGTGAACCTTGAGGTAGGAATTATCCAAATGAAATGTTTTTGTCACGACGTCCAAATACCATCTTGTAAAGATGCTACAGTGAATGGCCCTGCCATGCACGGATGAAAGGTTTGCAGAAGCAGGTGTTTAGAGTGGTAGAAATCTGATTCTGTTTTTTACTTACGGGCAACGCACTTTTATTCTACCTATGAGGGTCGATTCTGCCATTGCATTTCGATCGGAATGGAGCGATTTGCTGCCATTTGCGGATTTCTGCACAAACTAATGAACAAACAACAAAACAAAACATCTTGAAATTCATCAGTTTCTTTCAATCACCTGTATCTCCAATTCCTTGTCCCAGATGGTCATCCATTTCTGGTCAAAACAAGGTTTATTCCACGGCCCACAGCCGACACTGTGATGGTCGCCATGAGGGAGACCGGGAGTGGATGCTATAACATTCACAGTAGAAGTAACATTTGGAACATCCGGTCGCGGGTTTTGGCTCTTCAAAATAATGGTTAAACGGGGGGAAAATTATCCTGCCGTGATTTATATCAAAGTTATTAATTAATCCTGGTGGTTAAAGGTTTTTAGTTGACTAAATCAACAGTTGATTTTGTCATCAAAAAACTATTTTAGCAGTGTGGAAAATAGCAGATGCAGCATGCTTGTAGATCTGCTATTTTCAGAGCGCAATATCCGAGCCCAACCAAACATAAAATGACTTGTCTTTTTGTTCTACTGGATCTCTTCTCCACTAGTCCCTCCCTAACATTTTTGTCTAGTTTTTATTTGATGACACAATTATCACTATATTTAGTCTCGGTATTCATCATCATAGCTTAGTTGTTATTTCGTTTTTGTCAGTGAAAAAAGGTACTTGGAGATTTCGCTCATACTGGGACAAACTTACGACCTTCCAACTGTGTCTGATCTCGGGTCGTGTCACCTCCGCCTCCGCCCGCCATGACAGACGATGACAGTCCCAGCCATCTTCTGAGGGTCTCCCCCCCCGGCACGCCGCCGCCCTTTGTCCCCCCATTCATCTCCCACCCGCTCCTCTTTTTAACATATTGGCATTTCTGAGGTGCTTGGCGGGTAATTGTCAAGCCTGGCGCGGCGGCGGTTCGTCGTTTGTTTCACTGACATTTCGCCTTCTGCTTGATTGTGTATTTAAACGGGAGGCGGAGGAAAGCAAAATTAATTGGAGAGAGAGGAGGCCTAATCTGTCTGCTCGAAATGTCACCCCTGTATTGCTACGTCCTGTCTTGACACGTGCGGCGGCGTGGGGGGGGGGGGGTGAAGCGACGCGGTGGCGAAGGCGAGAGAAAGTCAAACAGGTGTTGGAGGGATTCAATGGTACGAGGGTCCGACCAATAGACTCCGGGGAGGGGGATAAAATAGAGTGAACCGCACGGGGACAAGCTGGAGACGGTTGATATTCAGGGTGAACGTCTGAACTTCGACGCTCACTCCAGGAGTCCTGCGTGATATTTAACCTAATCGTTAGGCACGCAGAGAGAGTTTCATGAGGGGGGGGGGGGGGGGGGGGATATCCCCTATCCCCTATCCTTACTGAGCAGATAGATCAAGTTAGTAGCAGCAAAGATGTGCAAATCAAACAGTCAGGTAGCCTATTATTGTCATTGCAAAGCCCTCAGTGCAAGATAGAGAGAGATGTAGTTGGAGTTGTTTAGTCAATCATTGAGACGGTGACGGTCGTTAACAAGCCATCAACACACAGAGTGTGAACGACCCAGTCAAATGTCCCTTAGAGAGAGAGAGAGTCTATTAGTATGCAGCATCTCGACGATGGTGATGGACAACCCTAAGGAGAGTTCATCTTTTTGCTTCTATCACTTGGGGACATTGATTTTTCCCCCCAGTTAGATAGACTATTTGGCAATTTATATAGGGTACATACATTTTCTTCATAGGGGTACACTTTTTTTAAATCGACCTGTCCCCAAACAATTCATAGACAGTCACATTAGTAGCTTTGTTTATTTGATTCGTTTATTATTTATTTTCATTCTTTTTTATTTGTACAGGAATAAAACCCATTGACTTTTGTTAGGCTACTTACTTCCAGACAAACGCTCTGCGTTGTCATGACAACCACGCACACTGATGGGAATACATAGGAGATTAGGTAACATAAAGTGACAGTCAGATGTAAACAGCTGTACTGGAGCCTGGATTTTTGGGAACACAATAGAATACAATAAAATGTGTTTTTTATGGACTTTTGATATAATAAAAACACACACAATTGAAAATGTTCCCGTTGTTTTGGCATCCATTGTTAAGTATGCCCATATGATGACCACAGATATGTATGCTCTAAAAGTGTGAAAAATGTATTTTTCATTTCCCTATATTTCTTTAAAGGCGTAGTGAAATGAAAAATACGTTTTTTCACACTTTTAGACCATATCCGTGGTCATCATATGGGCATACCTAACAATGGATGCCAAAATAATGGGCAAATTCTCATTTCTGTGTGTTTTTATATCAAACGTCCATAAAAAATATATTTTATTACTTACTGAAAACAAAAACGTGCTGCGTGATGACATGTAGAGATACACATCGATAAAAGCCAATACAAATAAAGCTCACCTGTTTAATTCCCCATATCGGCGCATCCGTGCAGCACAGCTGCTACTGATTACAGAAATCCTCCGTATTTATTCCCATTCAAGATAACATCCAGACAGTGTATTTCAACTTAATCACCACGCTAAAATATGTATCTGAAAACATTATAGGGTAGAAATAAGCCACATAACAGTAAACTGGTACAGCTGGACAACTATCTGATTTGGAAACAAACACACACCACGCTGCTGCATATAGCATAGCTACCGTCCCTATTTCACCAAATTCACCTATTTCCACATGCCCAGATCATTGGAACAGGGATGCTATAGGGTGGTAATTGAGGTTTCAACCCGAAACTCTGTTTTAGAAAGCCTCCCCCGTTGAATAGAAACATAAAGTAAAAAATTTAAAAATAAATACTCCAGTAATAAAACCCTCAAGATTGTATGGTACACTAGTAGATGTACTTCCACCAACTGAGCAGCCGGTCAATCTCATTGGCAGAATAGAGACCATTCCATTCCCCCCACTTCGACTTGGGACGATCCTCCTCCTCTTCCACTCTATAATGCTGTCTGGCCCGATTCCTGGGGGCGAGAGAAGTGTTAATGCAGCGTTGATGTGAATGTGAGGGCCGAACTCCACCTCAGAATGACATGTCTGTCTCGAAAACCATGGGAGACTATTTCGAGATTTCTCGATCTAGCTGTCAATATGTGTTCAATATATTTAATTCTGTGGGCGCTATCGGTCTGAAAAGAAACGGTGGGTCGCTATTATCAACGCTGTGGGTTGGAAACCTTGTATGTCCAAACAAGTGGCTTGTTTTTCCAATGGATTGAATATAGTTATGACATGATTTAGACCACAATGGAAACAACTAGTCCCCAAGACATACTGTACTGTGTTCTGCTTTTGGCTTGAATGTCTGACTGTAGCTTGTGCTGTTTACATTTGAGAGTAATAAAGTATTCAGTCAATCAAAAAACAAGCTCTTGTTTTCGTTGGTTAAATGTGTACACAAACCACAAAAAAAAAACTGTTCACTTTTTATTATACATTTTATTTTAAAAAATAAAATAAAGCAAACGTTGCGAGCTTGTAAATCAGCTCTTTTCACCACTTTCGCGTGACACACTTGTACGACAAAGTAGGACATTAATTTCCCAACGAAAGAAAATAAACGTTTAAAAAAGTTGAAATGTGGAGTTACAAAGTTTCCTGATTAAAACGACGATATTAATGATAACGCCTGGTTGGAAATGTGTTCTCTCATCAACAGATGCCAGAAAGTTCAATACACAAAAACCAGACACCTTCTTCAAGGTGTCTGGACTTGGACATTCTTCTTGGTCTGGCACGCATTAGAATGTTCCATTTAGTTATTTTTTCTGTGTGCATCGCAATCCTCAGGCTGAATTGGCATGCAGTAGGAAGAAATTCAAGGCCCGTGATATTTTTCCTCATTCCATCTGCCTAATGTCACTGTCTGGCAGAAACATACTGTATCTCCGTATTTTTGGTAAATAAATGCCATATAGCCTATATTGTCATGCAACAGTGAAACACACGCAGTGAAAATAGACGAGCCCAGCTAGTGGATCTAGTTTCACTAGAAAATGTTTGAAGATGAAAGTGAAAGTGGTTAAGTCTGTGGGTTTTATGACCAACTATAGCTTGTATACTATATACAGTAACAGTTTTGGACATACAAGGTTTCCACTCGACAGTGACTGACAACATACTTTCCCCCCCCTCTTCACCCTTTTTAATCTCATCAGGACCAATACTGTGATAATAATTAGGACGTTTTCTCCCATAATTAAATCACTTCAGTTTTCACAGCCAATACCGGGGGCTGCAAACCATATATTTCTTTCTACTTCTACCCTTATCCATAGGTGATGAGAATGAAAATGGAGGGTTATATCTGCGAGACCGCATTGTTCATTATTTCCTTTTGAAGAATTCCCAGCCATGCAGGAGCGATCTTAATTGTGTGCCAGACTCTCACAATGCCATATGGCCTCTGCTCCATAAGCTCACCCTCACCCCACTGGAACGGACAGATATGAACTTATATAAGCACTCATTTTAAAGAACACTATACTGTACTGACTGTTTGCTGCCAAACTCATTCCAGAGTTTTAGGACTGCATGCCATGAGTTTTTGTGGCAGGAATTTTGAGTCATTGGTGGCATTAAAATAAAATGTATTTCACTACACATCCTGTATAGCCCAGTGATCCCTTTTCTGGATCAGCGGCCATTTGCGTTGTCTCAAAAGTGCTCGTGGCCCACCCATCTGACCACTTACAGAGCATATTATGTTTATTTTAATGATCAATCAATCGATTGTGTGCTGGCCTGGATCAATGGAACTAACGTAGTGTACTTTTAGTAAAGTCACATTTACTTGTGAAGCAATGAACAGAAACAGGGCTGAACAATTAATATATTTATTTAAACATCTAATAATTAACACAAGATAACATCACATCCTCAACATTTTCTCTCGTCCACATAAGCAGACATATACAGTGTATATACATATATATGAGAGTGAGAGAGAGAGAGAGAGAGAGAGCGCTTAACTGTAGTCTATGTTAAAGACGCATGAGAGGTGCATGCATTAAAATGCCAGAGCAGCACAGATTTGGGTGTGGGAGAGAGAGCAGGCGTCAGGAATCAAGACTTTTAAGATCATCGTGTCCAAGGTTAGACTCTGTGTGTGAGAGAGAGAGAGAGAGATATTAGAAAATAGTCAGGTGCTAGTGGAAATGAGCGATGGCACAGTTTGCAGTCTTGTAAAGTAAATATGTAATACTTGAGTACACTTGAGGATTTCACTGGAGTATTTCCAAGTTTCAATATTTGTACTTCTACTCCCCTACATCTCATCTTACAGGCAGATATTGTATTTTTTTATTCCACTACAATCATTTGACTTTGTAGATTTTGATTATTATTACAAAACATGCATTGGTTATTTGAAAATTGCAGATCTACAAGCTCACAATACGGCACAAAGCAACACATTGTGAGCTTGTAGATCTGCTATTTTCAAAACATTTGTATACATTTGGGAACTTGTGAAATGGGACATTCTGGAGTAGCCTACTTTTACTTTTGTACTTTTACTGAAGTACATTTTCATTGCCAGAACTTTTACCTTCGTGTTTGTGCATGGCAGTATTGATACTCTTTTTTTTCTTAATGAGAAAATGTGAGTGTTTCTCCCACCACTGGAAATGAGCAATGGCATCGACATATAGTTTGTGTTCCCTGTTGAGGCAACAGATGGCCAACACGGTTTTGAAGAGATGAAAACTGAAGCATGTTTGGAATAATGAATTCATCTCAACTCTCTCTTCAGTCAAAGTGGAATAAATATTCCTATTTGGGTGGATATATTGACATTCGATGAAAGTCGTGCACAGAGGGGAGCACACACACACACACACACACACACACACACACACACACACACACACCTTTCATTTTGTCACGGATCAGTAGCCTCACTTAGTGTTGTGCATGTTGTGCAACAGGAGTCAGTCCACAACTATAAGGGCATTTTAACACAACCACACTGATAGGTCAGTCTGGCCGATATCAAAGATGGTTACTTTATGAAGATGCACCATCCCAATTGGAGCCACTATGGCGCCATGGCACACAGATCCTACAAACTAATGGTCTCCTAAGTGGGCACTGGCGTCTGACTGGAAACCTAGCAGTGGTAGCCAAACACTTGAACTCAAGACCCAAAAATAATAATTAGACGTTTGCCCGGGACCCAGACTAGTCGCTTTGTGCAACGTTGTGAGTTTGTAGATGGTCTACTTTCACCTTTGTCTTCATGAAATTAATGAAAAAAATAATTGTATTCGTTATTAATTGATGAAATGTTTAGCTTTTTTTTGGAATGTCAATGTTTTTTGAAAATATCTTTAAATAATGATCAAAAACTAAATGTAGGAAACAAAGAAACTATATAGAGCATGTTGCTGGGACAGAGAAAGGTTGATCATGAAGTTGATTTTCTTCCGTTTGGCCGCTCTGAAAAAAGCCATTTTAGTATGAAAATCTTGGGAATTTTGTGTGGCTGACTAACTAATATGAATGATTCAGAAGCTGTGTTCACGTTCACTCTTCCATTGGAAAGAATAGAGACTCCAACCTGCTTCCAGTCTCCTAAAAAAAGCGTCGCCTACTTCACGCAGATACTGTCGGGGGAGGCATACTTTGGTTAGACATAGCATTGGTCCGACTGGATTAAGGTTGGTGAGGGGTGCGTTAAGACGATTTTCCGACTCGCAGCGGTTTAGTGCATTTTAGTTTTACTTCACCTTTATTTAAATTGCATTGAATTGAGAGAGAGAGAGAGGATAGTTTTTTAGAGTTTACACTAGATTAAGTAGGAATGCTAAAGTTTAAACACCAAACTACCGAAACAATGTAATTCATTAGTAAACAATATCCTGAAATATCATTGGTACCATGATTGGTATTCACATACTCACCTTTTTATCGTGATCTAGATGACCATTAATTGCACAAAATAATTTGATCACTTTGGAAATGAACTAACATCTGTGGGTTTGACATACTATACTGATGAAGACAGCTGTTAGCCTAACGATGAAGACATTGAAACTTGTTTCTCTCAACGTTGTGAGCTTGTAGATCTAAGAAGAAATGCTGTACTGTACTCCTCCCTGGCCTGTGTGTATGTGTGCGTGTGCGTGCTCTACTGGCCACTTTAGGTGTTGCAGCTAAATACGTACACATACATACACAAGCAAACCGCCCGACAGTGGCGACATGCTATATAATCTTACATAAGCCTCTGCTTTCACTTTAAAAAAGAAATCACACCCATGTGAACTGAGTCTCTCTCTCTCTCTCTCTCTCGCCCCTGGTGCTAATAGTCATACTGGTGCTCATTAACGTCACATAGGCAGACACATAGGTGAACACGGACATTGCTGTTCCTTGGAGTGGTTGCACCACTCAAAAAACAAACAGATGAGGATGAATTGCCTGCACTTCACTTACACATCCACATGCGAATGCACATGCCGCAGAATGACACCACGCTAGCGATCTGCAGGCACCGGCCACACTCCCCGCTCATCAGACAGTTCTTGGTCTGCATGCAGCACTTCATGCAGCCGCCCTGCGAGTCCGCCTCACTCGCCGTCGTGGCGGCTTTGTGCTCCGTCTGCGGCTGACTCTGTATTGTGTCCGCGTGCTTCTCATTCCATTCCTCGCTGGCACCCCGGCCCATGGTTTGGTTTGGTTTTAGTTGGTTGGGGTGAGGAGGGTGTTTCGAAGATGAAGGCGGTGGAATGAGCTGGGCTTGGAGGTTGGACGGGTCAGGGTGTCTGGGAGATGGGAAAACATGGTATGAGTATGTGGAACAGCTGAATGATATCCAAGTCTGCGAGCATTGTTTACATGTCATGTTTCCCTGCTAACAAGGCCCAGGCCAGAGTAATGTCCCGTGTGACCTTTCGCATCTTTATTTTGAAAGGCAATGGCAAACACTAGTGCACTGCACACACAAACACCTGAAAGACACATCAAGGCGTCCCTATTTTGGGCAATTATTTGTTCATTTATTTATTTACAAAACAAACTGAAATATCAGATTATTCCCTTTAGTGCAAAAGAAACAAATTCAACACCTTTAGCTCTGGCTTCCTTATTTTTTTTATATATATATATATATATATATATATATATATATATATATATATATATATATATATATATATCAAAAAAGAGAAAAACCTTCTGTTCCCTGGAGTGTGCAGTCCCTTCCTTGGAAGGTTTTTCTCTTTATTGATGTCTATGCCTGCTAACTAGACTTGCACCTCCTACGGGTCTTTTTGGATGTGCAGGAGTCCCTTTTTTGTCTCATATATATATATATATATATATATATAGGTGAAAACATTTCCCCAGACCAGAATATCCAAAATGCCCTCAAACGTTCAAACAATTGGTCACAAAGCAAACAAAATTGTGAGCTTGTAGATCCTTTATTTGTGCCGTTTGTCGTAAGGAAATAATGCAAAGTTAAACAAATGATGTGCAGGTATCAATATGAAAAGGTCATGCATCTCCTGTTCCCTCACACGTGACAAGCATTGCATCGTTTATGGTGACAACAATTTAGTCTCTCGCGTTGGAAAGGCACGGGACTTGTTTTTATTTGTGTCAATTGTCCTTTGGGAACGATGTGCCCCATTGACTTTCACTGGGGCGTGTTCAGGTGAACACCTGTTCCAGAATGTAGGCCAAACCTCAGGCATGCATACCAGCTTCAGACACTGGCCTGACGGGAGGATCGTGTGTCATCTTATATTGACACAAAACAGGTTGAGGAGAATGGAAGCAACCAGTAAGGGTTAAAGGGGAATACCACTCATTTTCAACATTTTACTATGTCACTAATATACCTTAGAGCTGTTGTGTGGAAATAATTAAAAAAAAAGTCCCCCCCATTCTGTGTTTCCCCATTCTGGAGGTCTGAAAACAAATCATTAACATGGTTAATCACATCTTGATGATGTCATGAAGATGTGTTTCACCATGTTAATGATTTTTTTTTAGACCTCCAGTTCTAGGAAACACAGAATGGAGGGACTTTGATTATTTTCACACAACAGCTCTAAGGTATATTAGTGACATAGTAAAATGTTATGAAAATGAGTGGAATGCCCCTTTAAGTCACTGCTTAGGGTTCAGGGACCATCTCACTGGTGTCTGTAACTGTGAGAGAGTACAAATGGAAACAAATGGACCACTACGGGTCTTGTTTTTGTCACATTCCTGCAGCTAATAATTTGATGACCAAGTGGCTGGTCAGTAGGAGTCTCGGTAAGGTCATCAAAATTATTATTCACTCATAGTGACAACATTTTTTAAAAGTCTCGCTGAATTCAAGGTTTCATGGGGTGTGTATAATTGATAGAAAATAAGTAATGTTTGGGGCAAACTACTCCTTTAACACCATTTTCACCTATAACACTAAACTAATGTGCACACTATATGCAGAGCATTTAGAGGCAGGAACCATCCATGCACAATTGCACATACTGTAACAGTCATGCACCTCAAAGTGTGCCATGACTAATGCATGACAAATGTTCTTCCTTATATTGCTGCTGTTATTTAACACGTCTCATGTACTTGTCATTCATTGCTTGCCACAATGTTGAGGAACCAAACAATGTTACTCCTGTGTGCTCCTAATGTATGCCATACGATTAGAATAAATCAAGCCATAGAAATGGAACACATGTGTCCCTTACTCCCTTGGAAACAAACACAGAGGGATAGGACACTCGTCATGCATGAAACCTGCCTATGATCGAGTTTCATTCAACAGCACACAGCTGGGATTAATACTAGTGCTCTGAGCATTAGGCATTAACACGCTAAGCTCGAGTGCTTCATATTGTCACCTTATCACGTAAAGTCCCACCGATCTGACGGATTAACAACTCTTCCACTCCCTGTGATTATTTGTCCCACCAGGGAGTTACGGTCCCCTGCTTTAACTGTTGCATATGCGATTGTTCCTAATCAACATTATCAGACGTTAAGTGATAACCCTGCACGGTTGAAACAGCGTCTTATCTGTTCCACCCAGAGAGGCCTCTCCCGCATTTATTACCAATGACAGCAAATTAGATTGCTTGGCATCTGGCGGGGGTATAGTATACTGGCATTTTGAGAGCACCTTTCCATCTCAACTCCCCTTTCAGAAGCCCATCGCTTTTCAATCATAAGTAATGAAATTCCATCACCCTCCTCCATCATCAAAGTGACTTGGAAAAGGCAGGCCATTAGGACCAGGGGGGGAGAGAGAGAGAGAGAGAGAGAGAGAGAGAGATCAAGAGAGGAATAATGGTTTGTACCTTCCGTTTCAAAGTTGTCTCTGTCTGTCTCGTTGAATCTCTTCACTTTCTGCTGGCGTCTGCCGGTCCTTGGTGGAGTGCACACACACACACACACACTCAGAAAGATCTACATGCACACTGCTACTCAGAGCAGGAAACAACACTTTCTGTAAGTCCTTGAGTCAGTGAGTGTCTGTCAACAGGTTTGACTAGTTTGTCACCATTCACCTTATTCCACCGTGGGTGTGGCCAGTTAGGGGAGTAAGGGGGGGAGTTAGGGAGTACCAATGTTGCCATGTGTGCTTATAATAAGCGACTTAATTGGGCTTGTTTATAAAGTGTAGGCTTGCTTCAAGGAAGCAATTCAGCTCTTAATGTTCTTTAAACCGGTGGGTCACACTCTTTTTCCTGTCAAGGAACCCCCCCAAGATTAAGGTGTATTTTTATCTGAAAAGTGAAAACATTTTGTGTCAGGAACCCATAAGATTAGTGTTGCTAACATAATATTCAAAATATTTCCCTTTTATTTATATTTTTGAAAATCCACAGATTTACATGATGCGTAGTGAGCTGGTAGAGCTGCTATTTTCAAAATGCTTAAAGTCGCTTACTCACTTCTTTTGGGCCTGTTTTCATAGACCTGGCCGCTGGTTTTTTTTACAAAATCTGGCAACACTGCTGATTAACTGCATTACACCTGCAGTAGCATAGGGAGGAAGTCAACACTGAACAGATATTGAATGTGGCGCCGCCCTGTAGGGTGAGAGGCGTTGTGAGCTTGTACTGTAGATTGGCTTTTTTCACAATGTTTGCCTCTTTCTTATGTAATATTTGGCCAATTTGGTATTAAAAAGGTTTTACAAGTCATTAAATTGTAACTGTAGAAATGTGCAGATGTTGGTTTGTTTACTGCTTTGTAGACCCCTGGAATACCCTGGTCAACAAAATATATACAGTAGCCTACGGTTTAGTGGTTAATAAAAACAAATGATCACACAGCCTTATTGATTCTTACAATAAAGGGAAGAAAATGCTATTAAGGCATTTAGCAGTTGCTCTTACAGAGGGACATAGAAGGCAGAGATACAGTGTAGTATAGGGTGACCGACAGAAACGGGGTGAGTTGTCTTGTTACCGAGTGACCAGACCTCCCGGTTTGTCTGAGAACCTCCGTGTCCCGATCGAGTCCCGACAAATATCTCTAAACATTGTCACGGTTCTTCGCCAGATTTAAAATAATAGCCTACTTGTTTTCATAGCTCTGGTTGCATAGATGTTTATTATCACTCCTTGCGGGGTAGGCCATGCAGAAGCTGTCTTCTTCCAAAGTTGCTGTTATGCAGCAAAGTGGGTTCTCACAATGTGTGAATGCAGGGATACCAGCTGCCCCAAATACCGGTCACTGAATGGTGATCGAGGCTACAGTGTCAATGACACTAAAGCAAAACACCTGCGGTCTTCGAGACTAATGACACACTGGACTAGCTTGCCGCAATGAAGCTGAAGGTCTGAAGCTCCAAATGTGATTATTTTGGGGGGGTCCCGGCCTGGAGATTTTCATGCAAACAGCAAATGTGTCTTGAGGGATGAATATTCACTGCTAGCTAATCACTCCAGATGCATATCTCCTCCGCAATATTGAGTAGGTTGATGCAAATGTATTACTCACTGTCAATGCAGAGGCGCAATCAATTTAATTATTAACACATGGTGTAATTAAATTACACTGCACGCACCATGACAACGTAAACCGTGAGGAATGCAAACTAAATGTCATGCGTTGCTGCAACAGAAAACAACTCATCCGAGAGTTCAGAATCAGTTTCAACAATTTGACTTCATCATCTGCTACCAATACCGTTAAGCAGGTGTCATATGTATTGTATTTATTTATTTATATGTTTATTCATTTATTCATTTATTCACAAAAATTGTGAAAGTCTGGCTTTTGGAGAAAGTTAATCTAGCAGAAATTGAAGGGAAGGGAGATACGGCAATTCTTATGATTATGAACGAGGGCCGTCTGGGCTGATATTTTAGCTAAATGTGGAGGCTCAGCCGAGCGAGCGGAGCGGGGCGATGACAATGGTCTGATAAACCGAGAGATGCTGGAAGGTCGCAGCGCAACATTTACCTCTAATGGACACAGAAGAGGCAACTAATTCAAGGACCGAAATGCCGTCTATGAGAAATATTGGTCTAATTCAGTAAGCGGCCATTATCTTCTTTCCGGCACAGCACTAGCGGCGAAGCTTTTCAGGCAGCGGCACATGAGAAAATACAAGACGATTTCAGATATGTTATAAGCCATCAAGTCCTGACACAGATTCTACCTAATGTCTTCTAAATCCTAAACAGTTTTCTGAAAATATATCACTTTTTCATGTCATGGTACCCCTTGCACATTTTATGTACAGGTACATACATTTGGCCTTGGTCCCCCATCTAAAAATATTTTGTTCCTGGGAACCCACAGAAGCAAAGATTTGAGTTGAGTTTTAGTTCAAGTGGTCGCTTAAAAAAAAGAGGCTACAAATGTTCACAATAAAAAATAGCTACAAACTTATAATGCAGCGCTATGAGCTTATTGATCTGCTGTTTTTGAAAAATCGTGACACACGCACTCATATACATATGATAACATCTAAAATGACACTGATGCTTTCCTGGTTTTGATGGGTTAAAACCCTCTCAAGGAAAAAATGCCTTGCAGTCCTTTCAGAGAATCCTTAGCAGAGAATAGCATTCCTGTTTCATTATCAGTACTCCTCCGCCAAGACACATACTCAGCTGCCACTGTCTGGCTGTCTGGGGGAAAACGAATACGTCCAAAATGTTACTTTTCAGTAAATTAAATGATTCCAATGTAGTTATTGTCTAGTCACAAGCTCTTGTTAATACTTGTCTTGTCATTGTCATTGTGGTTAAGCCTTCTTTTTCTTAAAACTTTGTTTCAAAAGTACACAATAAAATTGACAACAAGTCGCATCATGACACATTGTGAGCTCGAAGATCAGCTAATAACAGTATTGCTACTTTTGCGTTACACTGCTATATGATGAAGTATAAAATGACCAAAAGCATTCAGAGTATGGGGTCAGACTCCCATTGGCTTAGGCCAGCCAACCAGGACTAGGTCGCGCAAAGGGACTAGGTCGCGCAAAGGTCCTCATAGCCAACAGCAGCGATCATAAGCCAGGTTTCACCTGGAAAAAAGATGGAATATGGAGATGCGTGGTTTCTGTCCCACAGCAAGGATTTCCTTGTCAAGGGTGTCAAGGGTTGCTTGTCAAGGGTGTCATGGGTTGCTTGTCAAGGGTGAGAACTTCCTCATTTATACTTACATAATAGGTGCATGCTGGTGTACCGCATCGGAAATACAGTTAGCTGATCTACAAGACAAGACACATTGTAGGGATGCACCGAAAGAGAAATTCTTGGCCGAAACCGAATACCGAATAGGAAACAGTTGGCCGAAAACCGAATACTGAATATCCGAATATGATTAATATTATATATATTCTTTCCTACCAGTGCTGTCATGGCCGTACCTTAAAGCTACCTGATTTATGGCAAAATAAGTGGTTATGGCAAAACCTAACCTAACCTAAATAATAATCACTATTATGGGTCCATAAAACATTTATTCATCTCTTTTGAATGCATTAATTATATTTTCACATACTGCACTACTGTCACACTTCGTCAAGTGCTGAAAAAGTTACAGCACCACTTTGCGCTGAGCATACGTTGAACCTTCAATCACTGATGGATACAACACAGTTGATCATATCAACATGCATATGTGCTGCTGCCAAAACGCTGTGGAATTGGGTTTGTGCTGCTAACAGCTACGCAGAGAGCCTGATGTGATCACAGCCCAGATGGTTGGTGTCTCTCCCTATCATTCATGGGAGTTGCAATCTCAAGCGGCACTTGACGTGACATCTGCATCTGTCTGTCTGTCTGTCTGTCTGTCTGTCTGCGTTTCTGTCTCTTTGTCTCTCTGTCCAGTGGTGGAAAGTAATTAAGTGAATTTACTTAAGTACTGTACTTAAAGTGTACTTTACTTGCGTATTGCCAATGTACAATACTTTCCCTTCTACTCCACTACATCTTGGATCCACTACATGTCTTTGAAAACTTTAGTTACTACAGTAGTTGCTTTGTAGATTTGCTCATATACAAGCTCACAATGCGAACTTGAAATGGAACATTCTGCATAATGAGTACTTTTGGTACTTTGAAGTTCGAGTGCCATCATTGTTTCCCCCCTAAACTGAAGTATTTTTTTAAATGTACAGGAAGTGTTAAAAGTATGTTTTGATGTGGCCATGTGCACACCCACCAGTTCATTTAGTATACTTGGTTTTCACCGTAGCGCCCTCCACCTGAATTTAAGCCTCACCGTGTTGTATGATAATGAGGGTCTTATGTCACAAAAATTGTGTATTTTTGATTGGGCCTTTTAACTTTCAGCTTTCAGGACGAAACCAAAAATAAATAGGGAAGGCATATATTTGAATATTCTAACCACACCTGGGGGTCTATTAGAATAACGTTAACTCCATAGACACATACACATATAGAAAGAAGAAAAATCTACCTACATTTTTATGCCAATACTTTTGTACTTTTACAGTACATTTTGAATTCCGGACTTTTACTTGTAACAGAGTATTTCTATGCAGTATTGATACTTTTGCTTAAGAATGAAAATCAAATAATGTTTTCCACCACTGTCTCCTCTGTCTCTCTCTCTTCACCCAGACGTTTCAGTGTCTGACAGCAACATGACAACCTGTTCATCTCCCTCAAAGCACGGCCGCACTCCCATAATGCACTCTGCCAGCGGTCAAACACACACACACACACACACACACACACATACATACGCACGCACGCATGCATGCATGCACGCACGCATGCACACACACATGCATGCACACACAGTAACAGTAACTGTCCCTTTCCCAGACTATATGGCCACAGACACAGAAGGCGAACATTTGATTATTTCTTCTGTGATGAAATCCGCTGCAGTGGCTGTTGGGAGACATAAAGCATTAGATAAAGAATAAATGGGCTCTGCTCAATATCACATTATTCTGGTGGATAGTGCATTTAAACTGATCAATATGTCTCCCAACAGAAATTCACACTGTACGTGTCGGAAATTCACACTGTACATCTCCACAATGTGCTAAACCCTTTTGTCTGTCTGTCTGTCTGTCTGTCTGTGATAAAGACAAAGAGCATACTTCTATATTGGAAAAGCCTGCAAAGGTTCGACTGGTGCCCAGTGGCAAAGTACACTTACTTGAGTATCTGTACTTTTATAGATTATTTGTACATTTCAATGACACACATGCACTTATTATGACTTAAGCACTTGAGAATGTTTCACAATGCATTTCCCCGGCTAGGCTATATTTTTCAACATTAGGCCTATTGATATTCGTTGTACATTGTAATTTCTACATTTGCGAATACTTAAGTATTTTTTCAGCGTGTACTTTTGAACACTTAAGCATGTTTAAAAGCAAGTACTCTGGTAACTCAAGTATACATTTTACAGAGCAACGTTCACTTGCAAGTGAGTAGCATTTGACCAGCAGTATCTACACTTTGACTCGAGTACTGGGTGTTGAGTATACTTTGTCCACCACTGACCCTCTGACTCGGCTCTCGTGTCCCGAATTGTGCAATAATGCTAAAAATGAGTTATATATTTATGTTCTGAAAGAGATGACAAAGAGCCCTAGCTACGTTAAACCCAGCGGGTCTGGAACCGTGTGGGTGGCGCTCACCCTCCCACCGCCGTCGGATTGTTTATAAGCTTCCGCCCGTGGCACATTGTGTACCGCACTGTCACAGATGGATGTGCGTCTCTCACGGGCTGACGTGTGTGTGAGACTAAGTGTGTGTGTGTGTGTGTGCGTGTGTGTGTGTGTGTGTGTGTGTGTGTGTGTGTGTGTGTGTGTGTGTGTGTGTGTGTGTATGTGCATGCACGCGTGTGTGTGCGTTTGCACTCTACATGTATTGCTATAGACCGATTCCGTAGCGGTTTCATGGTCGCAGCCTATGTATTTCCTGTAGGTGGACTCGACGTAGCTGCGGGGTTTAAACCCTCACCAGGCGCATCTCTTCCACTACAGTGAACGGCAGAGTGACTGATGTTAGTTTGCCTCAACTCTTTTACCTGCTTTTTTACGAACACTAACATTACAAAGATGTCCAGAACATCGAGATGAACCTGTGTAGTTTATGGCTGCTCCAACAGTAGTGGCAACATAAAAAATAAATAAATAAATACGGAATGTCAAAATATCCGCTGCGGTGGCTGAGACCAGAGCCATTGAGTAATGTTTGAGACAAAGCAGTGAAAGGTCCTGAAAGATACATAATGTCAGTCTTACCCAATACCCAATCTTTCTGTTTTATGAACACAAGGCTGCTGTATTTCATACCTCATACTAAGCATTTAAAGTATGAGGTATAAAGTACAGCAGCCTTGTGTTAATAAAACAGAAAGATTTGGTATTGGGTAAGACTGGCGTTATGTATCTTTCACTGCTTCGTCTCAACCATTACTCAATGGCTCTGGTCTCAGCCACCGCGGTGGATATTAGACATTCCGTTCTTTCTTTCTTTTTATGTTGCCACTACTGTTGGAGCAGCCATAAACTACACAGGTTCATCTCAATGTTCTGGACATCTTTGTAATGTTAGTGTTCGTAAAAAAGCAGGTAAAGGAGTAAAGTTTGAGGCAAACTAACATCAGTCACTCTGCCGTTCACTTTAGTGGAAGAGATGCGCCTGGTGATGGTTTAAACCCCGCAGCTACGTCGAGTCCGCCTACAGGAAATACGTAGGCTGCGACCATGAAACCGCTACGGAATCGGTCTATACACACTCATGCCATTCCTCATCTCCCTTCTGTTGACTCACTCTCCTGTTGTCATCACTCTTCTTTGCTGTTGCTCACACACACACACACACACACACACACACACACACACACACAATCCCCCGTCATATCAAGTGCACTTCCAGCACAGTATACTATACAGTACATACTGTACATTACTGGATGCATTTGAGCGTGCAGGTTTCCCAGTGCCATAACAAGCATGCCCACAGCCCCACACACTCAAGAGGATGCGCATGCACGCACACACACACACGCACACAGACACACACACACACAAACACATCATGAAATCTGTCATAGATTTACTGTAGGCCTACAGTATATTATGGTCTTTGTCTGGTGGAAACCTTGTATGTCCAAAGTCTAAAGTTACATTTCAAGAAAATAAATTGTGTGTGTGTGTGTGTGTGTGTGTGTGTGTGTGTGTGTGTGTGTGTGTGTGTGTGTGTGTGTGTACTGTGCATAGCTGAAGAGAGATACGGCAGTTCTGTCAGGTGAATGGCTGTCACACATGCAGATCATCACGGTCAGAAAACCCTGTATCCCCAATTCCCCAGGCCTATTTCAACATTTTTTTATATTTCTTAGTAAGAAATTAGCTTGTGGATCGGCTATTTTTCCTCAGGCCTTCTTTGTATATGATGATTTACAAAAGAAGGAAGGGTTTTGGTACATACGTGTTTTGGACGCGGCATGCAGATGTGACCTTGATCATCCCCGTGGGGGAGAGGTGCTGTCATAAAGTGGGCTCTTATATGCCAGGGGGGACTCCATTAATGCAGTCATAACAGAGCCCTGAGATACGAGCGCTGACATTTATTGGGACGTGATGACAGGTAGCAATTGGCTCTAGCGCTGTGCTACCCAGTATATACACTATACATGCTGATGGCCACGTAGATAACTGTGAATAGTGCTTCAGTTCAATGTTGAGGTGTTTTTTGTTTCGTTTTTTTACTTAGCTTGTTTTTTTGTTTGTTTTTGAGTGGTGCAACCACTCCTATAGACAGCTATGTGTGTGTGTCCCTGCAGGGTCCGTCCCTGGTTGTGTCCGCATGGATGTGTCCGAGCACGAAAATAGTGTTGGTTTTCACCACCAAGTGTCACTGTTGTGCAGCCTAGCACGCACGCACGCATGCACGCATATTAACTGTTGATTTCTGACAGTACAGTGACAGTACAGTACAGTAGAGGGACCCCACACTGTAAATCTGTCATTTCTCAACCGTTTCGGACGCAGGGCGGCTCCCCGGAACCAACCCGGCCCCCTGGGCGCGTTCCTGTGGATCTGGAAATTCCGGTGACCCCCTGGGGACCACCACGCAGAGTTTCACCACTCACTTCACACGGGTGTGATTTTAATACTCACTTACGTCTCAGAGGCCTTGGTAGTAGCATCCTCTTCTACATATATTTTGCTGCTAGAAATGTTTTCTTTTTTACCAAATTATTGTAGGCTGTGGGGCAGGAACCACTCATCTCCATATTTTAACTTCTTCTGTTTTTTCCCCATAAATCAGCGCCCTATACTTGATCATACTACAGCGTTTTGAGTGCTGCTTTTGCTTAGTTGAGACAAGTCCTGACATTCTACCCGACAGGGATAATATTGAATATACTGTACATCCTTACGGATTAATTGAGTGCAATGGACCACAGTGGAATCATCTTTGTCTGTTACTTTTACTTTGATACAAGTATATTTTGTGCCGTTATAGGCTTCTTCGGTCAGACCAGAACCAAATCTCATGTTGTGTCTCAAATCCGGTCCCTGACTTTCCACTCTTATTTGGTCACTGTCGAGTGGAAACCTATACAAACTCCTCATCCCTAGAAGGAAGCATGAGGCCAGCCCCTTGCAAAATCGTGGGATAAACATTTAAGGAAGAAACGTAGTGGAGTTCATACACAGTTCGTAGCGTGTACCGTACTCATACATAAATGCACTTGCTTACCATCCACCACTGGGAGAGAAACTGATGAGGCTGGGTGTCAGTGAGGATCGCATCGCCATACATTACATTAGCGGTTGGATTTTCTGTCCACAGCAATGAAACGGCTTGTGATGAGCGTTAATGATGCTATATGCGCTGTGCTGTTGGGCCTCAGAGGGGGAGTCAAGCTACAGGCCATTCTGCTGATGTTTTATATCCAATTATCTTCACGCCGAGTAGAGCGAGGAATGGCAAGTGGCCGCTAAATGCATGTGGTCAAGCTCACTGCTATATCCGCAGGCCGTGTGCATTATAACGCTGGGCTGCTGTCGTTAAAACATTTAAAAACATTTAAAAGTAGCATAATCCACAAGCTTGAAAGCTTTGGAGCTTGTAGATCTGTTACTTATAGTTCTGTTTGAATCATGTAAAGTATAGCAGTTTGGGACATACTGTATGAGGTATTCTGTAGCTTCAGACAACAGGGGTGGATAACTGGATATCACCGAGTATATTTACTCGAGTACTGTACTTAAGTAAATTATTTGAGTGTCATGTACTTTACTTGAGTATTTGTGTCAACAAACTCGTACAGTAGTTTATTTTTTAACGTCTACATTTTAATATAGACAGAGTTTTAAAGGCCTGCACTTACATTATTGTAAAAGAAAGCACTCCAGTACTTCAACTCACGTACACATTTGACAGATAATATTCCACTTGAGTCGTACTTTGACTCAAGTACTGGGGTTGGTTTGTTGTTGGTGTTACAAATTTATCGTGACCCACCACCACGACGAGCCAGCACTCAAATCTCTCCTCTCCACAGGGGTTTGTCGTGTTTATGGCATTGATATATTATCAAATTAAGTGACAGGTGGGTGAACCCAAGTTGGCGTCCACAGTAATGTAATGAAAACAGTCATTTCTGTTCTCCCACACACAACACAAGCGAGCGCGAGTTGTGGCACCCACATAAAGGCTGATGTGCTGCATATGGCAGGCCGCAATTATGTTGATTATACAGCCAATACCTTTTTTTTCCTGCCTCCCTTTTCTCCGCTTTTTTTCCTGACAATATTTAAAATTTTGCAATTGAATTTAGCAGATGCTCATGCATAGAGGGGCGTAAAAGGTGCTTTGATCAGAGTAAATGACATGGAGCTGTTCTTTGGGTTGTACAAAGACGCTGTTCATCTCCTGTTAGGTTCTCAATGTGTGTCGGAGTTTTATAAACAGTGGTGGAAAAAGTACTCACAATTCCTGCTTAAAGCTGCTATAAGCAACAATATGTCAACATTTTTATGACATATTTTTTGGTATTCAGACAGCCAGCAATGAGTAAAACGCTCCCAAATTATTTTGACATATTATTGCTTATAGCAACTTTAAGCAGGAATTGTGAGTACTTTTTCCACCACTGTTTATAAACCTCCGACACACATTGAGAACCATACAGGAGATGAACAGCGTCTTTGTACAACCCAAAGAACAGCTCCATGAGCCAGACCTCCAAAATTGGAGTTTTGAGTTTTTACCTATTCACCTACCACGTCGTATAGGCCTACTGTATGGTGAAAATTACAAAATGAATGATGAAAACTATGCTATCATCATTTCAGTTCCTTCTTTTACCAGCAGTATGCTAACCCAATGGCCCTTCCTGACACTACCCTCTGCATTTACCCGGGCTTGGGACCGGCACAAATAGGACACTGGCTTGTGCCCTGTTGAGGCTGCATTTATAATTTTCTATCAATCAATCAATCATCAAACAGGTTATCTATCTATCAATCATCATATCTGGCTTTTGCCCTGTTGAGGCTGCCCTTTTTTTCCCTGTTGAGGGGAGGCTGCATTTATCTTTCTTTAATATATATATTTTTAAATCTATCAATCAATCATATCAGGTTATCTATCTATCATATCAGGAGAGGTTATCTATCTATTTATCTATCTATCAATCATCATATCTGGCTTGTGCCCTGTTGAGGCTGCATTTCTTTTTTCTTTTTTATATATATTTTTTCTTTTTCTTTTTTAATCTCTATCTATCTATCTCTATAACATGAGTCTTCTTTGTCCTGGCAAAAATGGTAACAAATTCATCCATGTCTAATGTATTTGTTATAGATTTCTCATGTGCCAAGATGACCAAGTTATTTTTTCTTTTGTGCAACATGGTGCGACGGTATGTGTTTAGACACAGTGGCCTGTTGTTGGGTCTAAAAATGCTGCGCAGTGCCCACCCAATCAGAAACGGTACAGATATTTTGTGATATTTTTTATAGGCAAAAAAATAAAGGATCCCCAGGCCATAACTTTTGATTAGGTGGGCAGAACCGGCCTTGCAAATATTTGCTCAGACACATATGACTTGAATTCTTCGTTCATTGTCAATGGGAATTTAATGTTTGTGTAAAACGAGAATCTACACTAATAGCTGAATATAGCAGGGGCTCAAAAATATTGCTGCAGTATCCAGGGATACGGTAATCACGATACGGTAATATCACTATAGTAAAATACATATACATCCCTAGTAATAACTGGTCTATATGTATCACTTCTTGTTCGCTAATAGATGCTACCATGCAGATGCAAGTGTGTAGGATACTTTTTCATGTGTCATCGCTGTCCTGGACTCTTTGTACCGTATGTCCAAACTGTTTACTTTTCATGAAATGTCAATAATGAAGCTGTGAGCCAATGGATCCAGTCGATATATGATTTAGTCCCAAGCTCTTTTACTGTTCATTGGTTAAATATTTATTATCAGTGGTGGAAAGTAACTAATTAGTATACTTACTGTACACTGTTACTGTACTTAAGTACAATTTTGAGGTACAGTACAAGTACAGTAAAATGTCAGTACTTTCACTTCTGGCAAATATTGTACTTTTACTCACACTATTTATTTGAAAACTTTAGTTACTTTGTAGATTTTGAATATTATTACAAAACATACATTACCCATTTCAGCCCTATATACATTTTGGGCATTTGAAAATAGCCAATCTACAACCTCACCATGTGTCGCGATGCGACGGATTGTGAGCTTGTAGATTTGCTATTTTCAAAAGATTATTATACATCTGGAAAGGGGACATTCTGCACTGTACTTTTACTTTTGGTAGGCCTACTGTAAGTACATTTTGAAGCCAATACTTTTGTACTTTTTCTTAAGTACATTTTGAATTCCACACTTTTAGTTCTAACAGACTAAATGTTGCAGTATTTCTACTTTTACTTAACCTTTTGGTGTTAGCATTATGTTATGCTTTAGCTATTGAAAAATAGCAGATCTACAAGCTACGAGCTTGTAGGTCTGCTATTTTTGAAAAAAATCAGGATTTAGGAGACATTTTTAGAATCTGATCTCAGGTCAAAATGGGTTAAAGCTGTTATAAGCAATATGTCAAAATTGTAATGACCTTTTTACGTTTTTTTCTTTTTTTGTATTGGACTAAAGTAAAAACTGGTTATGAACTGAACCGGTTCCCAACCAGAGGAAAAGGGGTCAAAGTGAGGTTTGGGGCAACCCCAGAGGTCCTTGAAATGATTGATAGTTAGGAGGGAACCAAATGGACCTTTACGGTTGTGGTGAAATGGCTTTTCCGGGTCTGAAACGGCGACTGAACCAATCAGAAGGTCAGGACTAAGGTGCCATCCCTTCAGGCTATCTCACTCACTGCAGCTCTGGCCCTCAAAGAGCTGGTGTTAGTTTCCCAATGGAGAGAGAGAGACGGCCAGTGAAGTGAAGCACATTTGTTATGACCCTTCCTGGTCCGTTTGGTTCCATTTCTATACTCTCAGAGTTGTTGGGGGAACCTAACCCATGAATTAAAAAGTTTGAGAACTACCACTGTAAAAAACGTGTTTATACCTCTGGGCAAATGGCTGCAAATGACTGTGTAACCTATAGACTTCTTCCTCAAAACGGAACCAGCCTGTGGCTAAATCAATATGTGCAGTGGTGGACAAAGTATACACTTTGTACTATACTTATAGTAGATAAAGTGGTGTTGCGTGACGCGAGTTCAACCTGCCTGCCTCGCTTGGGTCCAGTTCTATACACTCACCCTGACATTCCACTTGGGTCCAGTTCTATACACTCACCCTGACATTCCACTTAAGTGCGTGGGTTGAATACTTTGCCCTCCGCTGATGCTGCTGCATTGCAGGTGCACACAATCAAGCAGGTGCAGGTTATCTCCCAATCAAAACTGACCCTGTCACACACTGGGTGAACAAATGGGTTACAAAAACCGTGGGATAAAAAAAGGTACAGTACTTGAGAACATGTCATTAGTTACTTTCCACACCTCCTGTGGACACGCTGGTGTTTATTCAGACTACCTATCCAACTGAAGCTCTTGCCAAATTGTTTACAGACAAAAGGTTTTTTCTCCGTTATGGAGACGCTGGTGTATCTTCAGATTGCCTAATTGACTGAAACTCTTGTCACACTGTTTGCAGCAGTAAGGTTTTTCTCCAGTGTGGTCGGTGATGTCTCTCTTCAGACTATGTAAATCAACGTAACTCTTGTCGCACTGTTTACAGTGAAAAGGATTTTCTCCTGTGTGGGTAGTACGATGGTGTGTCTTCAGATAGTTTAAGTTGAAACTCTTGTCACATTGTTTACAGTAGAAAGGTTTTTCCCCTGTGTGGGTACGCTGGTTTACATTCAAGTCACCTAAAGTGAGGGTCTCTTCACACGGTTTACAGATGCGTTCTCTTTCCTGTGCAAGTCAGCTGTTGTTTCTTCAGTCTTTCCCTGAGCGAAATATAATACTCAAAATAAAGTACAAATCCTCAGAATCTGTACTCTGTTACTGTCCACCTCTGCCCACAGCTACAGTAGAATTTGAGAAACAAGCATTGTCCTGGTTCTCAGAGAAGAAACTGTTGTATGATTAAAACATGACTCGTGGTTTGAGGTAAAGATTCAGTGTGTGCGTGCGTGCGTGGCGTGCCTGCGTGCAGAGGATCACCTAAAGGTGTGAAATATGGCCGCCGGCGAAGGGCGCAGCGTAGAGCCCACCACTCTAACTTTTTTTAATTTGGATTGGCAAGCCCAGCTGCCAGGACGCTCGTATTTTACCCCACGCTCGTTTTCTGACTGTCCTGCGCCTCGGACGGAGTGGCTCTCAATCATATGTGGCAGCAGGGGAGGTTTTATTGAGGGACCGCAGCGAGGAAGTATATGGCTGTGTGTGTGTGTGTGTGTGTGTGTGTGTGTGTGTGTGTGTGACACTACTGTATACTAAAAGTGACAAATGTCCCTAAAAATACTCAGTGGGTTGGGTCAGTTATGATCACCAAAAATAGCTGCTGTACAAGCTCTCACGCATCAGAAGCTTGCAGATTGGCTATTTGAGGCTATACTGTTCAGCAGTTGTAAGCTATTCATTTCAACACTGTCCTAAAATGCTGGTGAGGACTCATAACTATATTAATTCATTAATTGAAATGTGCGCCTGGGTGCGTGCGTGCGTGCGTGAGAGAGATGTGGGTGCAAAGGAGCGTGTGGCCAGAGTGAGATGTACCGGGATATGATTCTATTGAGTTGTTGGCAGCAGAGTATCATTGTCAGTAACAATCATGGCCTCCAGTCGTCTAAAGCTCGTCCATTCATATCCCAGCCTGCTGATAATCCCCCGGTGCTCTCCGTGTGTTTTCATTAGGCGGCGAAGCCCTCCAAAACGGCCGGCGGCGCTGATGAATTGTCCATCATTCAATTTGGCAATCAATAATTAAATCACCATAGAAAGGAAATGACTCATCCATCCCCGAGGCTTTTTGTCTGTCTGTGGCGTCCTTGCACGACCGACTCTGCAGGCGTGACACCACTTACCTCAATGCAAGAGAAAAGGCTTCTTCTTTTTTCTTAACAGGTGTGATTATTGTATCTGACAACATGCTTGCACTGCAATGACATTTGCTGGGGAAAAAATATCGATGTCAAGACTTTACAGTACAATGTATGTACGGTATGCCAAAAGTCGTGCTGGATTCCCATGACGAACCCAGTGTCTCTGCTTTGCAAAAATGTGATACAGTTTTTTTGTTTAGTTTTTTGCTGTGGAGTCAGGTAAGGTGAGCAGCACAGTCATGGCAAGCATTCAGCAGCTATATATCTATACTTTCGTAGATTGGCAGGAAGACCCAAGGGCAAAGCCACTGTACAAGAACTTTTCTCGTATGACCGAAGTAAGGACAGGTACCAGGTCAAAGGGAGTTGTACATTAAAAAAATAGCAGATATACAAGCTCACAGCGCGTCACTTTGTGTCCCGCCGCAAGCTTGTACATCTGCTATTTTTGAACATGTTTAAAAGATACTCATCACACGACAGTGCAAGGTGTTGCCTTGTGGCGCATTGTGAGCTTCTAGATCGGCTCTTTCTGAAAGGGTGACGAGGAAGTGTGAAAGTGGCCTTGTCTAAAATCACATATGCTCAAAACAGAGGGAGGCCGGGCTGAAAGCGGGTAATTACAGTATGGGGTGGTGGGGGGAGCCGGGCTGAAAGCGGGTAATTACAGTATGGGGTGGTGGGGGGAGCCGGGCTGAAAGCGGGTAATTACAGTATGGGGTGGTGGGGGGAGCCGGGTGCCGAGGGAGGTGGTGTGCTGTCGCCTTGTTGCTTGAATCGGACACTTCTGTATTTCCTTCAAGGATCCGACCGACTGAAATACAGCTGCTACCGAACCCCTCAAGGTAATGGTAAAAAATGCCCTGCTGACAGGGATGCGAAGAGGCCCGTTTCTTTTCTTTTTTTTCCTGCTAGGCGACATAAATCTGGTCCCTCCTCGGTGCCCCCTGCCCATCTTCCCCATATATCTGTTGGTGGAAGAGAACCGTCTTTGGGCTATCTTGACCGATTGAAAGGGGCATGATTTATGGCCAGGAGGGGCAAGGGGCCCATGGAAGGGAAAAAATCCAATTAAAGGGGAGAACATAAATAGAAGATGAATGAATAAACGTCCTCTCTTTACAGTACACTATAGGCCCTCGATCGCATTTGAATGTGTTTTCTTTACAAAAGAGTTTTGGAGCGACCACAGAGTTCAGTGGAGACCGTTAAAAAAATAAAAAATAAAAAGGGAAGAGAGAGAGAGAGAAATATGGTGGTTTTATACCAAGTGAATGAAAGACATTTCATTCAAAAGTGTATCCCAAGCTGACATTTCCTACACGGATGTATTGTATATGTACAGTATGACAGTATGATTGAAAGCAAATGCTTTGTAAGATATAGTTTTCTCTAAATTCCAATACAACATCATATAGACCCCGCCTACTCCACTGAATGAACTGCTTACTCAAGTACATTTTGAGTAGAGTATTTTTACTTAAGTAAAAATAAATGGAGGTAGTTTTTTCCCAGAGTGTAGAGTAGGATAGTAGTGACACACTTTGATCTCGCCGCAAAGCGGGAGCCTATGGGCTATAGTTCCAAACATTGCTTATATGGCTGGAACTATCCCATTGAGATAGAATGAGCACTTCCACATTCCATTGTTACAATAGGAGTCAACGCTAGTGTCGCCACTCTTACTAGATTACTCTGGTTTTTCCACCCCTTATAATCAGGCCAATACAGTATAGCACAGCTCAATTGACACAATTCCCTTTTGATACACGCATTATTTAATTTTGATTTGTTCCACCTTTGCAATGTAAACGTGTGGTTTGTTTCTCATGCCGATAACACTCCTTTGAATTGAGAGACAGACAGACAGAGACAGACAGTAATTGTTGAATTGAATCAAGACAGGTAGAGAAGAATTTAGTTGAAGTGTCATGCTTTTCAATCCACAGTAGTGTTTAACCTTAGCTGAACAACAAACTACAAAAGCAGCCTTCGCGGTTCATGCCCACACAGTTTGTCGCACGTACATGTGTCATGCAACAATAACAGCCAATCTGGAAAGCAGGGTGATAAACCGCAACGTCTGTTTACAAAGAGGTAAACATTTGTGCAATGCCGTGTGGTCGTGTTGGAACAACGGGAGCAACATCGCCGCCCGGCTATTTGGCACTAAACGAGGTCATTAGTTTTTCATAGCGCGGTGGTGGTACAAGCAAACAAGACGACGATGCCATTACCGCTGCAGAGTGAGATTAACACCATGTTTTTGTAGCTGTGGTCTCAGCCCAGAGTGCTTTTCATCGTACGCCAACACCAAGGTCTCTGTGCCTTCACACAAAACCACTCTCACAAACAAACTGACTCCTCTCTGCTGTTCACTCCCTCCCTCCCTCCCTGCTCGCCCTCACTATAATGGTGGACAAGTGGAAGGTTGTTCTGTCAATTGTTTCCTACTTGAGTTTAAGTACTGGAGTACACTCGCTTTTGAAAATACTGAAGTATTCAACAGTGCATGCTTTTAATAAATACTTAAGTATTAAAAAGGGGCGAACATCTACAAGGTCACAACGCATGTCATTATATTTGAAATTGTGGTTAATTGATTTTTAAGTGGTTAGTTGATTGAGTTTTCTCAAATCCAATATTTGTATTTGAAATGTGGAGTGAAAGTCCTAAGTATGGAAACAATAATCAAATAATCAAATAAGTAAAGTAAATCAAATAAGTAAAGTCCAGACACTCAAAACATTTACTTGAGTACAGTACCTCAAGTAAATGTAGGCCTACTTGTACTGTCGGCGTTCGCTCGCCCCCAAAGTGACTTTGAGTGATACTCAAAACCCGCTCGAGATCTTGCGATCTCCGGCTCCCGATTTAGACCTGACCTTTCCAATCCAGCCAAGAAGACAGCCATGTCTGCTCTGCCTCCAGACGCCCAAACAGGAACACGTGAGGAAGGGTGCAATCAGTCTCAGGGATATACAGTCAGCTGCCTGTATGCCAAACATCTACGGACTGTACAAACGACCGCTACTTTATTTAACGACTAATACTAATAATAATAATAAAACTTTAGCACCTTTCATGACATGAAATGCAGATGAAAGTGCTTTACAGAGCAATGGAGAAAGAAAGAAAAGAAAAGCAAGGCATACACATTAAAAAACAAGAGCAGTAATGCAATACAGTGAGGACATGAATAACAAAAAAATATATATATCAATTAAAAGCAAGAGTGTAGAAGTGGGTCTTGAGCTGTGCTTTAAAAATATGTCTTTTTTTTTTAGGCAAAGCGAGCAGGCCAGCAGTGGAAGACCTTATGGGGCGGTTTGGGACATATTTAGGAAGGCAGTCATGTAGGTAGGAAGGTGCGAGACCATTGAGAGCTTTATAAACAAGTAAAATAATTTTAAAATCAATCCTAAAAACAACCAGAAGCCAGTGCAGTGAAGCTAAAACTGGAGTAATATGTTCTCTCATCTTAGTTTTAGTGAAAACACTGGCTGCTGCATTTTCGACAAGTTGTAATCTGTCAGTTGTTTTCTTTGGCAGTCCAGAAAAAAGTGTATTGCAGTAATCAAGCCGAGAAAAAACAAAGGCGTGGATTAGCGTTTTTGCATCGTCCAATGACAGATATAGGCTCTGATTCGTGCAATATTTCTAAGGTGAAAAAAGGCAATCTTGGTAACATGATTAATGTGTGAATTTAAATTAAATTCAGAATCAATAATGACCCCCAAGTTCTAGACGACTAGAAGACTAGATGCCATACTATATGTAACGTTGTGTTATAGTGAATAAAACGTATGTTAATACAATATAAATTATAAAATCTGTATGATTATGTTAATACAATATAAGAGACAAATTCAGTGCAAACCGACAATAAAGTACTATATCATATCATCATGTCAAGTAGGCATGGAATCTGCACTATATATGTATATATATATATATATATATATATATATATATATATATATATAGTTCACCAGGGTCACCTTCAGTGCTCTATACTTGGTCTCGATCACCAAATCACTGAAAATTGCTGATCTATAAGCACACATGTGTTGTTGTGACCTTGTAAATCGGCTGGGGCAAACTGCTTTTATGTACAGAAAGTACATGCACACACACACACACACGCACACCATGCACCATTCACCAAACAGCAACAATAGCACGTATAAGAACGTAAAGAAGAAAAATGGCATGCACGCTGTACGGGTCCTACTCGTAAATATCCTCCATGTGTATGAGGTATGAGCGCACGCTGCGCACCGCGCAGTATGTGTGCATGTGTAGTACACATGCACACATACAGTACTGCGCGGTGCACGCCGGTGTACACATTGTGTACACCGGCGTATTTGCATATTAGAACCACGCATATCTATGCATGTCAACCTTTCACATTATTCTGTAAATGAACGCCCTGCTGTGTGTGTGTGTGTGTGTGTGTGTGTGTGTGTGTGGTGGAGATAATGAATAAAACCTGAATCCTGAGCAGGTACAAAAAGCTTGTTTTTTCCCGGGCCGACACGACGCTGCCAGCACGTTGTTGTTTTTATAATATTCTTCCCCGCAGTGGTACGGCTCTCTCCTCTTCCAGCGAGTGCTCATTAATGCCTGACACCCTGCATCAAACGCCCTTGCTCGACACGGAGTCTTCTAATTCCGTACGAGTGCTTCTGAGGACGCTCATCTCTCAGACAGTCCGAGCTCCGCAAACCCCCCCCCCCCCCACTCTGCATAAGAAGGTAAAAATTTATGCTCGGTCATAAAGGAAGTACATAAAATAAGAGCCAGGGAGTATCCCGGGGGGGGCAGAAAATTGCCACGGCAGGGCGTGGGACCTCGCTGCCAAATAACTCTGACTGATTGATGGCTTTACTGAGTGTTAGCGCATATACTGTACGGCGTTCCCTGTCCCATGGCTGTATAGCGTGCGTCCGCGTCGCTACGGTAGAAGTGCCACCGCGTCCTGCTACAAATGCGCAATATCTCTCAGTCCATCTGTAATTCACATATCTCCAGAACACAACAAACTTGTGTCTGTCCGAGGCCGCTATGAACCCTTCAAATCCAGTCCACTGATCTGAGCAAAGGTCACAGAGTTAATGGTTGGTGTTGATTGGAGCAACAGTTTGCCCGTGCCTTGGATAAAGGCACTATATAAATGCACCATTTACCATTTTACCCGTGGTCCCCGGAGGCCCCTGATGTGCATGGCCTCTGGTGTGACTATTCTATACAAACAGTGCTGTGGCACATTTAGTGTGGATTGGAGCGAGAAAGAGAGAGAGAGAGAGAGATACTTCCCACGGATTACAATCACACAAGGAGAGTTTGAAAATCGTTTATATCCAAATGCATGCAAAAGCATTGAAATACTGCTGTCAACTTTCAAAAGTATAAAGCGTCTCCTATATGGATATCTCTGACAGAGAGAGAGAGACCCTGAAACAGCACAGATATGTCTGCGGCTGCTCTCCATGGTCTTGAAGTAACTGTAGCTGCTGTCCGTGGTCCTGAAGTAACTGTAGCTGCTGTCCGTGGTCCTGAAGTAACTGTAGCTGCTGTCCGTGGTCCTGAAGTAACTGTAGCTGCTGTCCGTGGTCCTGCAGCTGCTGTCTGCTGCAGTGACAGTCACTGTGGCAGTTTACACAGCTGAATCTGTTTACATGGGTCGCGGGCAGATTTGCCCAGCTGATGGCTGCTCTGATGGCCATGAGCAGGATGGAGAAGTCAATGTTAATTCAGATCACTTCACAATTCGTTTTTCTTTATCTTTGAAAATAGTTGTGTGACGTTGCAAATGTTTGGACAGGCTTTAGATCTAAAGTGTCTTGCTTAGAGACACTGTGTGTGTTGAACCGGTGACCTTCCAATTTCCAGCCGGCCTCTCTAACAACTCAGCCTCTCTATACTGCTGCATACGAAAATTAGGGGTGCAACGGTTCAGTTAGACCACGGTTCGGTTCGAACCTCGGTATGGGGGCCACGGTTTCGGTTCGGTTTCGGTACAGTAAAAAAAAATACCCCCTTGTGAAGTGATCCCCAGGAACGCGCCCTACTGTACCCTCTACTGTACTGTACTGTACTAGTGTCACTGTACTGGCACACACGAAATCATCATATATACAGTTAATAATGTGCGTGTGTGTTAGGTTGTGCACAGGTGGTGAAAAACAACCACGCTGTTTTCATGCTCATACCCAGCCAGCCAGCCAGGCAGTGGCTTGCACCACTCAAAAAAGTTTATTTATAGCATTTTCTTTTCTTCTCTTTTTTTTTAGCATATATTATTTTATTAGGCATTTCTGCCTTTTCATTATTTTAAAGGGGGAAAAAAACCTTATATTGCTATTTTAATGTGCCTCATCATTATTTTTAAGGGGAAATAAATGCACCTATGCGCTCACACGGGGCATTAAGCACATGCAGGAAAGAGGAGAGGAGAGTGTCTCCTGGGAGGGGAGTCATTCACAGTGAATGCGTCGTGTCTCAGAAAAATAGCCTACAAAAGTTTACAATAAGTCTACATGAGGATTTAAGGATATTATGCTTATATTATTAGAAGAAGGGCTTTTATCTACAGTCATGGATTGGACATGGGAGTATTTTGTTGGTACTTTTCTGACGGAATGAATGTCCTGCTGCGGGTTGTTTTTGCTCTCACTCTCCCTCTTAATTAGCACTCAAACAGCGAGTGCAGATGCAGAATCGGATCTGAACAAACTTACAACGACCGTGCTTAGAAGCCTGTTGGCGCGAGGTTACTCCGCTGTGTGTGTCTCTGTGTATGACGATCAATAATTATTCCAAGAACGACGTTTAAAGACGAGTGCTGGATTCTCCTCATCATGCCGTCTCTCTCTCTCTCTGTGTGTGTGTGTGTGTGTGTGTAGGGGGTGGGCCGACAGAGTGCTACACTTTTGTGACCGAAAGAGTGCTAGACTTCTTAGTAGGACGGTGTGTGACCGATAGAGTGCTAGACTTCTAAGTAGGCCAGTGTGTGACCGAGAAATACATTCTTCGCAGCTGTAATAAATTAATTAATGCAAACCGAAATAGCGCGGTTCATTAGAGTGCATTGAACCGTGTATGTGGAACCGAACGGTTCGGTTTTCGGTTGAAAACCGTTGCACCCCTAACGAAAATACATGCTGTCTGACCGAGAATCGACCCCGGGCTGGGTGGTGAGAGCGCCAAATACTATACCCACTAGACCGCCAGGGTATTCCCTGGCGGTCTAGTGGGTATACTATTTGGCGCTTTTGTCGTATTTGTCGTTTTCTTAAACGACCACCAACAACCTTGATGTCATAACCGTACCCTCCTCTGAGACACGAAGGCAGAAAGAAATGGCGCCATCATCATATTTGCATCGAGGAGTGAGGACCAATTATAAGAAGCTAAGATGAAGATGGGTGGAAGTGGTCCTTTAAGTTTCATTTTTAAGCAGCGATCACAAGATGACAGAACGGTACCATGATCAGATGAATGTTGTCATCATGCAGTCACATTTCATGTCCCTGCCAAACGACGTCATGCAATCACAAGAAACACCCCAGGCTGCTTCACATAATCACCCCCAGCTTGCAGATACATATGTTCACAAGTCACGCACGCGCGCACACAACATGTGACACACATCACTTACAAACCATCTAGCATTCCTGTATACAAAACAGGAAAAGGCTATATCACTTTTACAAGTTGCTTAATTATTATTTTTCAATATTTTATATTCAATGTATATATATTTTTTTGTTTACACGCCTCACACATTAGAAGGACAATGTCATTCATTTCAGAACCAAGGACGTATGTTTCCATTTATCGCACTGAGGACCGAGGAAATGGTCCTCACAATATTCTATTCATCCTAATTCCACAATTAAAGTAATACACAAATACAAGTACACACACGCATGCACAAGTGCACGCACGCAGAGCGAAGGCTCAGTGCCACTCGGCGTGCTGGTAAGGGGTCCTTCTCCTTCTTTTAATGGCCTCACAAGCGTAGCATCTGCTCCGGCCTCATTAATCAAGCCGAGCGGTGGGCAGCTGGGGGGCCGCGCTGCTGATGCCACTTCAAATGTAGAAGCGGCGCGGTCCGGAAAAACGCCACGCGGCGCGCTCCTCCGTACCAACACGTCCTGGCACCAGTCTAAACAGTTTAGACCCAATGCCGGGGCATACGGTGTGTGTGTGTGTGTGTGTGTGTGTGTGTGTGTGTGTGTGTGTGCATGCCCTCGCTCCCCGGGTCCTCCCTCGAGGCAGACGTTCGGTTCCGTTAAGCTCGCCGTGCGAGGGGGGCGGGGCCGCCTCGACATGCGGGCTCCGTGGCCATCTGTCTGGTGGAAGTCACCCGTTGACCTGGTGGAAAAACATGAAGGCTCTTAACTCTTTAAAACCTATGACTCTTCGAGTCAAATTCTACAAAATGTCTTCTAACAGTATTTAAAAAAAAAACTTTTGTTGCTATGTCAGTGGTTCTCAGAGCTTTACATGTCAAGGTACCCCCAAAATTATATGCAGATTTATAGCAGATTTACAAACTCATAGCGTGGCATGAAGTGACCCGCTATAGACTTGTAGATCTGCTATTTTTAGAGGGGCGCTAGACCCTCCTATGTCCAGCTTTGAGGGTCTATGTAAACACAAACATTGAAGACAAAAGAGAGGATGCAAATTGTGATTGGCGGGAATGACATTTGTGATGACTTGATTGGTTGAGCACGGAATGCGATGAATGATGATGTATGATGAAAAGAGCGCCCCTCACTTCACATGGGTGTGATTTTTTAATAGCCGAACTATGCTCTATTTTGAATTGCCAAACAATGTGCTCTATCGATCTACCAATCTATTGATCATTCTATCTCTCTTTAGAGACACAGATGCTTTTCCCGGTCTCAATGTGTTAACCCTGTGCCCATATGTGCCACATTTAACCGGCGGCGAAAAGCAGGGCTCCTTTTCAAACGGATCCTCTGAGGGCTTTGCTTTGACTTTGGCACAACAACCAAGAACTACCGGCCGATGTTCAAGAAAGCGTGACGTCGCGTCGGCGGCGTGCCCAGTAGGCGAGGCGGCGGAAGCCACATCCGCCCGGTCGTTTTGCCTAATTGTCCTTTGGAGGGGAAACGGGATAAAATGTCCTTTGAGACGGTCCGCGTCCTCTCATCCTCCTTGCACCGCCGAGTGAAGTTGGACATGTTTGTGGCGTCACGGCTTGGCTCTGGGACGGAGGGGACTGATCACAGGATGGGTTGTGTTCGCCGTAATGTCACCAAAGACGCGTGGGCAGGCCATCTGGTGGCTCGGTGACAGCTTCGTCTGTGTCCAAATTACCGTGCCGCAGGGGCCAGTGGACACAGAGCCATCATAAGCTGAGCTTAGATGAGAGAACAAAACACTTGCTTGTCTCAGTGGAGAAGTGTAAATTGTCACAATAGAGCCAATAGACATTTTGTGGTGCCACATTCATTTTTCCCATAGAGGTTTCTGAAAACACACACATACGACATCACCGACATCTCCCCTTCTGCAACCAGGGCTTTTAAGGACACAAGAAACACTTTCCTGGTGTGTAATATAGAGATAGAGAAAAACCCAAGCCCCCAGTAAGGCTTGCCAATGTTGAAGCTGCGAGACGTAGTGGTGAAAGGTGGAACTGCAGGCGGGCCCCTGGATTTACGACGAGGAAACCCCGTCGTGCAGCTGGGGTTGGACACCAGTTGTTGGTGTCCAAATGCGGAAGTAGACGGTTCTTCCGGGTGCTTCAAAACGCTGAGCAACCATTGAAATGAACAGCAGGGGGCGGGGCAGTCCACCCTCTATCCTTTATAACTCCATGTGTCATGATGAAAATGTGGTCTCACTTCCTTCCTGGACTACAAAGTCACACCTCCGTGCAGCCTCCCCCCTCTCCACAAGGAGGGGAAGTGCACTAAAGCATTATGGGCATTGTAGGAATTCAGCAATCCAGTAAAACGCTATCAAACACAGACTATTTTTCTGGCCATATACAGCAGGGTGCAAATTTAAAATTGTGCTACTGTTATCTACTACAAATACCATTAACTTTGAGTGACTGCAGTTTCTTCCAGCGTTGAAATGTCCCTTTAGCGTCAGTGAAGACAAAGATACATTACACCGAACATCCAAATCAAATCGATAGACCAGTATCAGCGTTGTTCAACCTAAGAGACAGAACTGCATGCGTATTGAAGAAGACCACCCCGTGTTTACACTAAACATCACTGCACATGCGGCGGCGAGGAGTAGCTCCGAGACTGTCTGCTTAGATCTGTGACCTCCGCAGTGACCGTGATGAGTGCTCGAACACCTGTCACTACAAGAGCGAGTGAACAAGAGACATATTCCTTCAGCCCGACACGAGGCTGGAGGGACTTTGTCAGTCCATTGTGTCGTTTGCTGTGAGAATGTATAACGATGGACACCTGGGGCTAATGACACTTGACTGTGCAAGTGTGCAATACTCCTAGCATTACAGTTGTGTGACTATGTTGTAATATCCACTTTTACTTGTAACGGAGTAGTTCTACATTGCAGTATTGATACTTTTACTTAAGTAAATCCATTCGGTATACGTTTCCCACCACTGCCTCTGAAAGAGCCCACATGTTTTGGAATCCCAACGCGCCAAAGTAACAAAAAAGGCCTTTCATAACCGCCGACATGTCATACGTCAACCGAGAGACAGCGGCTACCTTCGGTGCGGGTTGGGGAGTCGGCCGCGGTGACAACTGGTCCGTTGCCTTCCATCACCGCGGCGCCCACAGAGGCCTGCGACAGGCGTGACGGAGTGCCGTCGCCGACCATTTGTAACCACTCAAGACGGGCTAATGACAAATGTCCGTCACAGTCGAGACACAACCTGATTACTGTCAGAGCACAGAGGACGCGATGCAGGCTCCGTGAAAGCAGGGCCAAACCCACGTTCAGAACATCTCGCCCACTTCATCTTATGTTAATCGAATAATTGAGCAGCAGGTTTTTATTTGTTTGTTTATTATTTTCTTTAAATGTCAAATAGATATTTTTGTAATCTGCTGAACTGAATTGATTAGTCTGATTACACTTAATTGATATTTCATAATGCAAAAATGTGAAACGTGAATATACGGCTTTAGAAGGTCAAATCAAATGGTCTGTGATGAGAGCGTGCCCGTCCATGAGTCGGTGCCATGAAAAGCAGTGCCCTTCCAAAACGTTTGAAATGGGCTTCGGCTCATTGCAGCTCCACCGGTGATTTTCAGCAGATTGGCGGATAAAAGGGATAGATTTGGCAGATCGGATATTGACTTCATCTGTAATCTTCACATCTTAAAAAAAAAAGTGGTTTCCTGGACAGTGAAGAACAAACTCCCCCAAGCATCATGTTATTTTGTTTGTTTTCTTTCCCACTAAAAATGAATGCCCTGCTTCATCGTCATACCACCACAGTGTCACACAACAGTAGCTACCCCCCCCCCCCCACACACAATTTTTTTTCTGAAAGTGGTTAAGGGTTCGGCCAACACCGAACATTGATTCTACCTGTGCCTGCAAATGCTTGCATGGGAACGGAGCGGTGTGTTGCTATTTTAGTATAAAAGGAGAAAAAAGGGCTCTGTTCCCATTGAAAAGCATTGGCAGAATCAACCCGCATATAGGTCAAGTCTGGTGTGACAATATTAATGATTGAATAATAACCGCATTGGATTTCCATTTAGTGAAAAGTATAACGGTTTTGGACAAGGTTTCCACCCGACAGCCATGATTTATAATTGAGCCATGCACATTACTGTAGTAGACAGAATGTCTCGCTGAGTGCAAGGTCGGAGTAAGAGACATGACCCTAGTCAACCACTTCTCCATGAATTATCAAAGCTAAGAAATCAAGTGCTACAAACTATGATATAATTATAAGCAGTGAGCGTGTGTGCTTGGCTAAAAGATACACTATTTTTGTTCAGCTTTTTTTTGGCTGCATTCCGCTCACAGAAATAATTTGACTCTGAATGATCTGTTCTATTTTTGAACATTGTTGTCCTGTCGTCTCTGTCGGGTGGAAATCGAAACCGTTACTTTTCAGGATTTAAATTGCGAAAGAAGCAGATCTACTGTATGAGTTCAAAGTGTCACATTATGATGACATACCCAAAATGGGGACACAGGTTAAAAGGGGTTAACAATCGGAACACATCGGCTGCATGCTACCGCTACAATACAAGGCCATACAAAACGTCAACATGTCAGCCAAATCAATGAATAGCTCTCTCATTACAATAGACTCATCCCTCATTCATTATTTTTCTGGTTGAACTTCTTCAAGCTCGTGCCCCAGGGGCTTGTTTTGTTTACCTCAGTTTGCTCGCACCAAGTTTTGGGTTTTTTCTCCACAAACAACCCACTCATACGTATTGATTGGTGGGCTCTCTACATGTCTGGGCCACGGGCGCTTGTAGAGAATTCAACGAAGGCCTCTATAATGGGAAATAGGGGGTGAATCATGTATAATCCATACGCATGCTTTGAATGATTTATTAACAATTATTTGGATATGGGAACCAATTTGTTTCATTACATGCCTTTGTTTATTTATTGCGCTGTTGGGACCGTGTTAAAAATTAATAAGCATAATAATTGCCGACAAAGCAAGACTTCACGCAGGCTTGCGCGGTTGAAATATTGCTTTACAAAGTGATCCTGAGCGACCCCCGCGTGCGGAGAAAACAATCCCAAACGCCTTTATTAGAAAGCCCTCACATGGCTAATGGAGGATATCATATATTTATATACTTCCCCCGGCCCGCTTCCCACCCCACTGATACTCAGCCGGCCAAGTGCTGCCAAATTATGCAACATTTCACCACAAAATGAGAAATCTAATTAGAAATGGTGAAGTCACTGAGCCGTGGATTGAATCATATTATTTTTTGCAGATTTCCTCTTAACTTCCCAGACGTCTGCAGGCTTTCAGGACGCCCATGGCAGATAAGATAACCATGCTGCCTAGTGCCTGTCAATCACTGTAGCGTCTGCATAGATGGTTGTACTTTAATACAACAGTAAAAATAACCGTAATACATACATACACACACACACACACACACACACGCACACACGCACACACACACACACACACACACACACACACACACACACACACACACACACACACACACACACACACATACATGTTGCCCAGATGAGGCACCCCCAGGGAGTGGCTATTGTGATGGCAAACCCCTGAACAGTGTTTGGTGCAGATAGATAACAGCAATGTGACAATATAGGCATAGTTGTACAGTCTTGGAGCCAGTGGCGTAATTAGGTCATGGGTTCTTAGAAGAGGCCCTGTGTACACGCACGCGAGCGTGTGCCGACATCAGTTATTTGTTGAGTAATTTGGACGATTTGGGACGGTTCTGGCATGGATCTATAGTTACTTTGGCCAAATATTTACCTACTACAAGCTCCTTCATCAGCAGCACCGCAGGGCAGAATGTGAAAGAACTTTCATATCAGCAGTTACTCACCCAGTGCTGAAAATAATTTTGTTGGTTACAGAGAGGGTAAATATGAAGTTTTGGCCCAGTGTGAGTGTCGGGGGCCCGCCGTGGGTTGACAAAACCCACCAACCCCATGCAATTTACGCCTCTGCTTGGAGGCTGTGTTGTAGTGGTTGTACTTGTAGTGCAGTGTTTCTCAAACTTTTACATTTTGAGGACCCCCAATCCTTAACTCGCAGAGGTACATACTGTACTTCCATTCCCCCCCCCCAAGGAACCCGAAGGGTCCCTGGACCCAACGTTGAGAAGCGCTGCAGTATAGTGCATATCGTTGGCACAATCCAGAAAGTGTCCTGAGAAAGTATAAGAGCGGTGAACCTCACAGAATGGCGCCACCTGTGAACTCATGGATGCCTTCCAGCATGCTGCATGTTCTTAAACCGTTTTGATAGGAAAGAGTGCATGTGTACAGGCAGCTGCTGCCAGGTGAAAAGAGTGAAACGAAACAAAACACAACAAACAAATTAATCAAAAGTTGTTTAGTACTGATTGCAATAGGCTCTATGCACAGAAGCCATTGGCTGCTTTCCCAACTTCCTTCACAGGTGTTTCCAATGATACTGATTAAGGCTCTGTTCTATTCTGGTTGGAAACAGTCGGCTGGATGCCGCTATTGTGCATTGTTGGCTCACTGGAGAAGGAGCCTATGGAGGGAGCGATGAGTTGGAAGCCCAGTTTCTTGAATTTCTCCCCTAGGTGGCGCTGTGTGTCCTCCATGGGGACCCTGAGGCCTTTAGCTGAGCATCAACCCCCCTCCATCTTTACTCCACCTTCAGCCCCACCCCTGTCCTTCATGCCATGCATTCTTTCCTCCCCAGACAGGGAGGCAAGGAGCCATCCATTAGTTTAGGGATCCACTGAAGGGATGAAAGGACACATTAAGCCACTCTTCTCATCTGCCTTGGCCCCCAGACCTCCCTCTCTCTCTCCCCCACCCCCCCCTCTCTATCTCTCTCTCTCTCGCCCTCTCTTTCTGTCTCGTGCAAGCGCCTATGCGCGATCTCTCCATCATATTCAAATAAAAGGCGTTTAAAGTCTCCCTGACCTTTAAGTCTTTTGAAAAGAGCCACCCTCTGAAGTGAGGGAGGGAAGCCTTTGGTGGCGGTCAAACTATATATACGGTACAATATCGTATACGTTTAATGGATGGCCGAGCCTTCTTCATAGTAGGAGGATAATGTATTAAGCTTTCACGGTATGGTGCACTGATATTCTCTGTTCTGTAATCCTGCCGTTCTAATATTCATAAGGAGAGGAAATGGTAAGCTGTATTACCATGCTGGAACAAAGTTTTAAACGGCACTGTACGTGGATTAAAATGCAGTCTTAGTTCGGAGTCTTGTTCTGGGCGCAGGCCATGCAGGAGATGTTAAAGATAATCTTCATGGCAGCCATACAGGAAAAGCTAGATGGTGCTAAGCGGAGTCTACAGTGCACTTCACTGGCGGCCATCTTGCAACAGTCAACTCTTCTGGTACATTCTTTATGGTATAGCATAGCTGCTCAAACAAACAATACTCTTGTCGAGTTTACAAACGGTTTGGTTTATTACAAACGTTGCCAACGCTATGATTCAGGATGCTTATCCGCTTAACGTTATTTTTGTATGAATTCCATGAAGTCCATTATATGTATATGCAGTATCATCTGACGTTATAATGAACCAAACCGTTTGAAAATCCAGCAACTTTTAATTTAAAACGGTTATTTAAAAAGTACATGCGCCATACACACACTGTTATGAGTGAGCGAGCTGACTGTAGCAAGATGGTCGCCATGTGGCGAAGTTCTCCAATGGCCACCAGTGCAGGTCATCTAGCCTTTATATATGTGTCTATGGCATTGGCCATACTGACATAAATTGCTAAATAGCTAAAGCATAACATAATGCTAACACCGAAATGGGTTAATTCCTTCACAGAAAGGAAGGATGTAAACCTGGAAACTGTATTTGGGTATACTTTCTAATGTTATGTGAAAAACAAGACCACAGACAAGGACAAGTCTTGGCACGGATTTGCCATTTGTCACATATTGATGTAATCAGTGGATCTGCGGGTGTGTTTTAGTTGTTTTTGTTTTTGCTGGGTATCTGGGTTCAGTCTGGGTTTCCTGTCCTGGGACTCGGTGTTGTAAGGAGTGAGTGCATGTGATGTTTCTCAGCGGTTATGCCACGGCCCCCTGTGATGCGACTGATGTTTTATTTGTGGTGCCTTCATTCAGCGGACGGGATCATTCGCATTGCTCCCCTGACTTTCCAGGGCGACTGACACGGAATTAGATTGAAGTCATGCTCAGCTGGTCTCGTCTCAAGTCGAATGTCATTGTTGTTGGAGGAGCGTTGTGCGTCCGTTTGGAATCTACGCTTCATGGGAGGTTGGGGTCTGAATGCCAAGTTATCACCACTGCTCTCGGGTCATCCCAATCCATGTGTTTTCGTGCTAGAATAGAATTAGATATCACGGTATATATGCAGTCGGTCTCACAAACTCCAAGACACTGGCAGTCGGCCACGCCCCCCCCGCGTGCGCGCGCGCACACACACACACACAGACAGACATAAAGGGTGGGGTCCTTGAGGGGGTCCCCAGCAAAATGAATAGCATCACATGACCACGCCCAGTGTTGGCATTTCTACGCCACTGCTATCGGGCCCAAGAGCTCACAAGCTTCCCATGATTTGCCGTTGTTTTGTGATTTTTTTTTAATAAAAGAGAGCCCCAAAAGTCCTACTAACAAACTGAAGGAATAGCTCTAAACATTCACTCGGACGTTACAAGAAAATACTTCCTCGTGAATATTTATCCCGCTAAACTCTTGTTTAGATCTTCCAGACTGCAAGTGAGTGCAGCTGCCAGGGGGGTGTGGGGCATTTTACAAGTTGGTGCAAGGGGGCCTTCTGTGTCTCATAATCCGCCCGGCCTATGCATCGTTAGACAAACTGAATAAAAATAAGCTTGCAGTGGCATTTAGCAATCTGCAGCGGCACACCTGACACACTTAGTTCATTAGCGAGCAACAGCGTGTAGTCTCTCATGTTCCAGAGGTGTGTGTGTGTGTGTGTGTGTGTGTGTGTGTGTGTGTGTGTGTGTGTTATGTTGTGGTGATGTGTTGTGTTGTGATTCATGGTTAGGGTAATTGATGTCTCGCTCTCTCCCGGCCAGGGCCCGTCCATGCACATTTGTCATGGATGTTTGTGCGTTGGTGGAGCTTCCGCCAGGTGCAAGGTAGGCGTACCATTTTGCTATTTATTTAGCATTTCTATGAGGCTGAGTGGCAAAGCTGGTGGGAGGAGGTTGGCTTTCAAACAAACAAACAAACAAATGTCAAAAGAGAGAGGAAAGGAGAAAGCTTAAACCAAATTTGACTACTTCAATCCTATTCTTTGTCATACAGCAAATGGCAAAAACAGCCGATCTCACAAGCTCACAATGTGATCTACAAGCCTGCGAATCCTCCGATCAATGCAGTGAGTAGAGTAAGTAGTGAAAATTGTAAATACTCCATTAAAGTGAAAATACCTCAAAATTCCCTCACCTCTTCACACTCCGCCTCACCCCCTAGCACTCCAGACTCCCCACCCCCTTGTCAGTAGGGAGTAGGATATATAGCAGCAGTTCTCTGTTACCCTCAAATTGCTCTAAACAAACATTAAAAGTCCATATTTGGCTGCCATATGAAGTAATTCCGGATGCCAGACGTTGGAGAGGCTATAGCGCCCCTCAGAAAAGGTGGAGAGGCAGTGCCCTATAGCACTCACCTCTTAATTCACATTCTGCTTATTCCAATCTGGCACTGTTTAAGTGCCTGTGGAGTGTTTGCTGAATGACTCTCAACCGGGTCTGATTGGGGCCGCTGTTGTACAGGTATACTGCATGTTACCGTCAATTCATTATAAAGGCATTACCCAGATTGCTGGCTTTACCAAATGGCTATTGGATTTTTGTTTAAAAAGGGCACTTTTTTAATATCAGCTGTTTTTATGGGACCTTTTAATGACTCGTTATGGAGGGGGGGCATAATTGCAGCACCCATTAAAATCATAAAAGGGTAATTTGGCAATTTAAAACTGTCTCCGCTCTTTTACAGCCCGTATGGGAGAAATCACTTATAGCTGTGTCGTGCGTGTGTGACTGCGTGCACTCGTGCGTGCGCTCGTGTGTGCGTGTGTTTGCACGCAATCTTTGAATGCTAATGCTTGTAACTGTGGCTTGCAAAAGTTGCGAACACAAGCTAGCTGTCATCTCTTTGTCTAGAAAATTGATTTTAAAAGTGTTGAATTGCCATTAGCAGATGTAGGCTTACATGCATCATTATTACGTAATGCATTACTGAAACAATGAATGAACACATAATTAATGAAAGACACAATCTGGGGGGGGGGGGGGGGTATCTCTGTCGGGTGGAGCAGCATTATGTCCAGGATTCAATTCCAAAATAGCAAGTAGTTATTCAAGCTCAAAACGTGTTGCCTCGCACCACATTTCAAGCTTGCAGATCGACCAATGTTGATGCTTTTGCATGATGCTGTGATCAAGTAGGGCATTAAAACACAATCAGCGACGGGATTTCTTTCAAAATAGCAGCTCGGGGTGCCGCGCAGATATGGCAGCTTTTACTCTGAAAGCCGGGGGTTTCCGTTCCGTACAAAAACCGAGAGGCATAATGTTGCTTGCTTGCCTCGCTATGATTACGATAAAGTCGCTGAATAATATCCCTCGCGTTCATAATTTGAACGAAAGGCATGTTGAAGTCAGAAATGAGGAATTTAGTATATCCATCTGGTCAAAACCACGGAGAGCTCCCTAGATTAGGAGATATGAGGCATTCGTAAACAGGGAAGTGAACGGCAACGCACATGCACGAACAGCAAGGAGTATGGTGCAGAAGGAGAGGCTAACCCCTCAAAAAAAGAAAAAAAATCTGAATATATGTCTCTTGTTTGATATCAATGAAAATGTACTAGGGCGTGTGTACAACGTCCTCGCAATCCATCAATTAGATTAGCTATGACGTTTCCACACGCTCTACGGTCTAAATGGGTTAATTTACTTATGCACCACAGGCAGTTTTTAAGTTGTTTGATTTAATGTTTCGATAATTGTTTCTGTAAATCGGAGTATACTTATTTCATCACGTTAATATTTTCTGTAATGTAATATTGAATCAAGGAGTCCTTTATAAGTCCATCCCATGCATGAAATACATAAAATAACAAATCAAAACTGATCATTCACCAGAACAAAGGATGTGTGTTTTCAATGAGTCTCTAAATGTGGTTAAAACGAAGTATAGGTTTGAAGTTTAATGGGTTTATATTGGACATGATCGTGTCTGTATTCGATCCGATGAATATCATAGGTCTAAATAATGAACCGAGCAACATAAAGACAAAAAGCGAAGATGTGAGAGGGGGAAAAAAAGTAATAATATTGTGAGAATGACCCTAGAAGTGTTTTATTTTACTGTAACCTACTGTAAATGCGACCCTTTCTCGCATGAAAAATGTATCAGACAAAAGGTCAATTGTGGTGCGACATATTTTCTAGTCTGGTTCCATGCCTACATTTCTCTTCTGGATGACCAATAGGAGAATCAGATCGGACTCTGTGTGCAAAAGCCTTAATTACAGGCCTGTCAGGGATTCTTAATTAAACTCTCTTGAGCTCTATCTTCCCGCTGTGTCGTCGCTCTTAACAGAATGTCCTTTACTGTTCACTTCAGTCCATTCAGGCCCTGCTGACTCCCTCCCTCTCCCTTCCCTGTGTGTGTGTGTGTGTGTGTGTGTGTGTGTGTGTGTGTGTGTGTGTGTTTGTTATTTATTTATTAGAGTTGCAGTCTATCACGGCCGGTCTGCCCTTTGCTGTGTTGAACACGCATCAACGCAGCAGTGCCCGCGTGGCATCCGATGTTAACTAATGCCAACAGTGACCTCTCTAACTCCTCTGATCCTACACAGGGCATCATCTTTCATCATCATCATCATCATCATCATGACATCATCATCATCGTCCTTGCCATGCCTCACCGGCCACCTCTGACCAGACATCGTCCTTTCACGCACGCAAGTACGCACGCACACACACACACACACACACACACGCACGCGTGATAAGTAGGTCGGAGTGATTCTGAGCAATGAGGATATATCTATCTCCTTTTCACTGAGTTAGACTCCTGGGAAATGGATTGCTAAGGTGGAAGCGTAACACCTATCATCAGCTCCCAGTAGCAAGTCTATTGCAAGTCTTGGTCGTGCTGCTCATACACTGAGTTGACGGGGCCCGGATCGAACCCAGGGTTCTAATGAAGCTACCCAGTAGAACACGGCCACACTTTTCTGTCTGAACAAGTCCCGAGACCGAGAACATATATAGTAAGTGTCCTGTCAGGCACCATTCTCTACTACAAGTTGCCCTGATTAACTAAACTTTAACACTAACCCTAACAGATCCATGCCTATTCATGGGTTGCAAATGTAGTCCTACACCTGCCATGTTGAGGACCATGTTGAGGCCTCATCATGGCTCACACCGACCGATTTGCAATCCATGAATATGCATGCATTTTTGACAATCAATCAATCAATCCTTACTGTAACCTCAACCCTAACATCCACATTTAACTAGTTTTGATATCCACCATTTTTCACCAAATATGACCTATTTCAGAAAGACAAAGACACATACTGTAGCATACACGCACGCACGCACGCAGTGTGTGCCAGCGATAAGTGATTTCTCTCCCAAACACGAAAAACAACCCTATTGAAAAACGACCAATGAAAACAGATGACACACCCAGTCAAGCCTTTCCATCTCAGCCTGTGGTGTTATGAAAGTGTCTTTGGACCAGCGGCGTGTCTCCTCCTCCTCCTCTCAGTGTCAGAGTGTTCTTGGCGTCAGCTTCTCGGCGGGCTGGGTGTAATGCGTCCTAAACGAGCAGAGAGGAGGGCCTGCCTCCCTGTGACTAGGCAGTCTGTCAGGCCCAGATAACGCAGCAGGAGGAGCAGCACGCACCGCCTGTTCCCTGACCTTGGCTCCTAGCCTGGCTCGCCCAACGACGCTCACTCACCCCAACCCTCCCAAGTTTCCTCCTCCTCCTCCTCCTCTTTTCCAACAACAGTCCCGATCCTCATGTTAAAGGACCACTTCAACCTACTTGGTCATCACTAATGTTCATTATAATAGGGATGGATCATGGCACCATTTCTGTCTCCAGTTCAGAAACCCCCCCACCAGGGGGAATGCAAGCTCATGGACACAGCAGTTAGCATATAGGCATTTGCGGTAGCTAGGTATTTAGCATAATTCACCTTTAGCTAAGCCCCGCCCTCTCCCACCTAGACACTCCCACTTAGACACTTTCCAGCCGGGCTCATTCATTCCAATGTAAATGTCATGGATTTTACACATTAAATACTGGTTCATTTTTGGAGCCATCTCTTCCAAATCCGTCAACAAGGCCTGCCATATGCACTGGAAAAATATGTGCGTGACATTTCTTTTTTAAAACAATGTTTTATCATATAGGAAAACTATTGGTGGAGAGGTTTGTCTAACCCATGTTATGCTTAGCTGTGATTGGACCATATAGCAGTTTGGGGAGGGACTTAGCTATAAGTCAATTATTATTATTTAATGTTTTTTTTATCGTGCTAACTATAGTTTAATGTCATGGTCAGCAAGACATGTTTCTCTCTTTCACATACAGTTCTGTAGGCTAAACCCACAATCTGTTTTTCATGATACATTATTTCCCTTGTGGTAGATGTTGATTAATGTTAAGTTAATATCTTAGTCTGTTGAAGGGGTTTTGTAATGTCGCCTGTGTGAAGGAGTGGTTAATTTGCTTTTGGCCTGCCTAATATGCCATTAAACATATTCCATGAATTATGTCCATCTTTCTTTAGCTCATAAATCTTGTTTTGAAAATGACACTTTTTGTCTATTTTAGTTTTTTGTCTATTTTTGTGACCTTATTTCCGAGTTCACATATTTAAACGAGTGAAATGATTCACCCAATTAAAACTTTCTCCACATTTCCTTTCATCCCAGTGAGTGAGCCATTAAAAAACGAGGGTCAGGCATCTGATTTTAATTGGCCATTGAGCTAAGGGACAAACAGTGAATTGTCGTGGGTTGGTTGCATGTTCATCGGCAACATTCAATAACATTTCCGTTGCTGTCGGGTGGAAAAACAGGTTAGTTTTCAGTATTCAAATCCTGTGAGTGTGGTTTAGAGAAGGTAGCATACCTACCCATGTCCTGCTCTGGTTCAGGTTCTGTTTCATTGCCATGGCAGCATTTGAACTGAAAACACCTGGAGGTAAAAAAGAAAACTATCTATTTGTCAACTATACCCTTTTCTTATGTTGGTGTTAAGTCTGTTTACCAACCCTCCGCTGTTGCTATTGTGGTTCAGAATACTCTCTTCATTGTCGCATCATGTAGTAGAAAGCCAGACAGACAGACAGACATTGTCCATGACGGCTTGCACACCCATGTGCAGTGTGCACGTGCCGTCAGTTGGCCGCGCGCAATGCTCATTCATTTGTCCACGCTCGCCGCTCACACCGATATCTGTGTGTGTGTGTGTGTGTGTGTGTGTGTGTGTGTGTGTGTGTGTGTGTGTGTGTGTGTGTGTGTGTGTGTGTGTGTGTGTGTGTGTGTGTGTGTGTGTGTGTGTGTGTGTGTGTGTGTGTGTGTGTGTGTGTGTGCGTGCGTGCGTGCATCAGTGTGTGCGTGCGTCAGTGCGTGCGTGCGTGTGTGTGTGTGTGTGTGTGTGTGTGTGTGTGTGTGTGTGACTGTGTGTACTTACTGGCAGTGATGCACCGTTATGCCCAAATCCCTGCGTCTTCCACTGCCACCTTTCCTCTCATGGCCCCTCCCTCTCTCTCTCTCTCTCTCTCTCTCTCTCTCTCTCTCTCTCCCTCCCACTCCCCAGCAGCGGTCGGTCGAGCCTAGCTCCTTATTTATTTACCGCGGCTCTCGTTCACTCCAGCAGCAGATCAGTCTGTGGAAAGGGCAGCTTGCCAAGCGACAGCCCTTTCTGTGACAGAGCAATGCATTAGGACATTAAGACACCCGGCTCCGCGCGCCAAAAATCAATCATGCCCCCTCCCTCCTGGGATGCATTAGAAGGCGCAGGAGAAGGGCACCTCTCTCGCACCTTTCCCTTGAATGCCACGGCGGGGGCAGCGCCGCGCAGTGCCATCTCTGTCACTATCAGAGTGAGAGTGCACACACCTGACTGAGCTCGTTTGTCCTTTAGCAATGTTCTTCATCCCCCCTCCCTTCCCTTGTTTAAGCTGTTTCAGTGGCAGGGTGTTAAAGGGCGTTTCTGAGCAGCCTGGTCACCATGCATGGACGCAGGCTATACCGCAAATACCTAGTCCGTGGCGGGAGATTACGCAGTGTTGTTGTCCCTCGACCTTTTCATCATCGGTGTTGCCCCCGTGTCCTTATTATAAGCAAATGTGGGCTTGTCTTTTTTCTGTAGCCTAAAGTTGCTTGTAAATATTGTTAGTTGCGGGTTGTGGTTTTCGGGGGAAGTGTATAGTTGCGTATTTGGTCTGCTTAATATGTTCAAATCAAATCAAATTTATTTATACAGCACATTTAACTCTCATGCATTGTACCAAAGTGCTTCACAAGTCAGAATATAGTACAATACATTGGCGGGGGTGGAAGAGAAGCTGCCCATGTTGACGGAGAAGCTTCTATCTTTAAGATATAGGATTCAAACCAGCGCAGGGCTGTGTTGTGAACCCCAACATGGACTGCAGGCAGTCGGTTGCTTATCGTTGCTTTAACCAGTGGTTCCCAAACATGTCCATGTCATAGATGATCCCCAAATGAATGTGTATTTGTCTGCGAATATTGATTGAGGTGAGTTGGGGCTGCGTGGGTTCGTCTCAGGCCAGGGGCTCCTGTATAGTCTCTGCTCCCCTGTAGCCGGATAACACAACGATCAATATATTCTGCTACTGCATTTCATTTGTTATTTGGGGAGGGGGGTGGGGGGAGAGAGAGCTCCTGGTGACAAACATGGCGTGATCTAATCCCATGGACCAGCAGACAGATAGATAGGGCCTCCAAGACACTGTCCGTCCGTCCATCCATCCATCACATCACATTCCGTAACCTCATTGGTTGCCTCTGGTTGCCTCCGTACATCACTCCCCCCCCCCCCCCCCCCCCCCTCTACATTAAAGAAATGCTAAAAATAGTCCATACTGTCTTAACTTCCTCTATCGCTTATATTCTGTCTCTGGCTTTCTCCGGAGGAATTTAGAGACAACATGGGTGGTGGAGAAAAGAAAAAGGCAGTCCGACACCTCTAGAACGGTGCAACGTCTCCTTTAAAGTGGTCAAATAGCTCATTGTTGTCAGCATGGCGTCCTGCTACCGGCCACAGTCTGTTCTGTGTCAGAGTCAAGAGGCAGAGAGTTGTATCAGAGTGCTATATGTCCACCTATATGTCCATTTGAACCCCGAGGGTCCCTATAGTCCCCACTTTGAGAACCCCTGGTCTAGACACTCCTCTAGGTGCTACACAGATTAAAGACATATATATATACAGTATATATGAGTTTGACACCATTTGAGAGGTGTTCATTATCGGCAAGAACACTGGCATATGAAGAAATAATATGCTACTGATGGATAGAGCATGAGAGCAAATGGGGGGAGAGAGAGAGAGGGAGAGAGAGGAAGAGAGAGAGAGAGAGAGAGAGAATGGAGTTAAAATGTGGCATGCTAATGTTTTGCAGCCAATTCCGCCCGTGCCAATTACCATCTCCAGAGAAAATGACTCTCTGAGAAGCCCGCATTTTTTCATTGCCAAAAAAAGAAAAGTGTAATTTGCAGCTTCAATGGAGTGCCTCGCCGAAATGACCCGCGGTATCGGAGACGGAGGGCGGGAGACGACGCGGGGCCGGTGAATTAGCCTGCGTCAAAAAGCATCCTCGTGGACGCGATCCCCCAGCACCTCCCCCCCCCACACACACACACACGCACGCACGCACACATGCATGCATGCGTGCCATCCTCCTTCTCCGTGCTACAAACAAACAAAACTGTCCACATTGCCCTCACTTCCCACTCAATTATGCATTTGCATGGACCGACGCACTCTGGCAAGTAGAAATGCAAATGCACACACACACACACACACACACACACACACACACGTGCGCGCAGCACGCGTACACGCACGTATGCACAAACCTATACACGCACACATTTTGTTACTCGTATAACCATAATCCTGAAACTGAATATAGGGACATATATTTGTGAGCTATTTTTGATGCATGCGCAGCTAGGTATATAAATCATTTTTTTTCTCATGAGGACCAGCATAATTGTCCTCACTATTGCTGGATTTCGATTACCGCTTTAGCACTACACGACATGACGCCACAGACTCTGCATCAAAATATGTGCTGTTTCCATATAAACCCTCACAGTCCTCCCCTCCCTCTCCTCCCGGAGGGAATCGACCTTACACGTACAGTATGTGCTTTGGCCCTGTTAAGCCTAGCTCAGACCGGCCCTGGAGTGGTGCCAAAATAGGCACCCATTTTGGACCACTTTGACACCACTAAGGTGGTGTGGTGCCATGCCTTGGAATTAATATGGGGCTAACTTAAGTACACACACACACACACACACACACACATTTCGATTTCTTTATTTGAATCCACAAATTACAATTCATTTTACAAGGAAACAACGGGGTTGACAGTTCATGTTCACTTAAGGATACACATGGCACCTCCTCCTCCACACAGACAAACTGCCTATAACAGACGAGACAGAACAGTATTTGGCAAGTTGTTTGGCTTTGCTTTTTGTCATGCCAGCTATTCTTAGGCCACTCATGGTCAGTTTATGCACATGGCCCAGGCTTCCGAATATCAGTATGGCAAATCTACAGCGATACCCCAAGTTTGTTATGCTTCCAAGTAATGGTTGATACTTAGAATATTTATCTTGGAATGCCTGGTCCATACAATCCGGTCCGTACAAATCAAAGACACAGCCCACCTCCAGAATCAGGACCTCCTTGTGTCTGGTGTCAACAAAGACAACATCAGGTGTATTCGGGATGTTAGCAAAGACATCGCTTGCACAGCTAAACCAATCTGGTAACACTCTTGAATGTGTATATATTGCTGCACTAGATGGCACATGCTTTCGAACTGCATCAGACACTAGGTCAACAATCCGGTCGTGGCGAGCAATATATAAGTTTTTGTATGCACTACATCCATTTGTTATGTGTGCGATGGATTCTAGGTGTTGTTCAGAATCATGATGGTTTATACAGAGTGGAGTGTGGGTGTCGGGATACCAGATTGACAGATTGTACTGATGACATCCCCATGCCACAGTGTATCTTGCGGTGGCATGGTTGTGTAGATTATGCCAAGCTGGTACCAGATTGAGCTCTCTCTCTCTGTAGGCCCTGCTGAGCTGTGCCATCTCCTGTCCTACTGCGTGTGTGTGCGCAGGTATTCGAATGCACGCACGCACGCACGCACAACACAGGATTTACTGAGAATCCACATATTCTTCAGTCGAGTTCACCAGCTGTCATCTCAACAATGCACCTCTCTCTATATATCTCTCTCTCTCTCTCTCACACACACATACACACACGCACACACACATAAAACAATCATAGATCATGTTTCCCATTGTATTGTCTCCGCAACAGTGCCTTTATGAAACAGACCCAGGGTCAGTGTTATGGCCTCATCGTAGCACTCGTGTTACAGGAACTTTGGGTTTTGTTGCGGTGGAGTCTGTTGTTGTTGTTGTTGTTGTTGGAGTGGATTCACAGTTCAAACACACTTGAACAAACGGCGCACGCTCTCAGGGTGCACTCCCACCGGTGCATGGAGTAAATCCAATGTAACATTTTGAGTGAGTGCAAATGCACTGCATAAAAACAACACAGGAAATGTAAACTGCAGGGCCGCAGCGCTCCCCTCTGCTGCGTGAGTACCGGTATATATTATTATATATACTATAATACTATTATTATAGTATATAATATATTATAAGTATAAACACCTACATCTGTCTGTCTGTCTGTCTGTCTGTCTGTCTGTCTGTCTGCCTGCCTGCCTGCCTGCCTGCCTGCCTGCCTGCCTGCCTGCCTGCCTGCCTGCCTGCCTGCCTGCCTGCCTGTCTGCCTGTCTGTCTGTCTGTCTGCCTGCCTGCCTGTCTGGCTGCCTGCCTGCCTGCCTGTCTGTCTGTCTGTCTGTCTGTCTGTCTGTCTGTCTGCCTGTCTGCCTGTCTGCCTATCTGCACTCCTCTCTATAGCAGTGGTTCTCAAAGTGGGGTCCGGGGAATAAAGTGGCGGTCAGGATGACATGCAGATACCTTGTGGATTGACAATTTTCTCTATTTATTTCCTGAGATATAGCGGAGTAGAAGTAAAAGTAGTCCTACTGAAAGTACGCTGCAGTAAAATCAAATAAAAATACCTCAACATTGTACTTAATGACTTGTACTACATACACCCTTGCTTCTGAGCAGTGCTAAGGGACAATGCGAGGGGTTTTTGGGCAACTGTATCCTCCATGATGCGGCGGAGCATACGGCACCATGGAGGTGCTGTTGCTGTAGCATGACGGGCATACGCTTTGTCAATAGCCTGTCATTTCTGATGATTGTATAACGTCTAATCGATGTGGGGTGTGTGAGGGGCCAACCGTATCGTCCTCGCTAAAGCCCCTGGCTCTTAACCCATTTTGGACTGAGGTCGATTAAATGAAAACGCTTCTAAATGTTTCTATGTCAGTGGTGCTCAACCTTTTTGATGTCAAGGACCCCTTGAATTATCTCTATTGGGCCACGGACCCCCATTTCAAAATATGTAGTTCCAGGGACCCCCCCAGAAGCAAATATTTTAGTTCAAAATGTTCGCTCTGAAATATATATTCAATGATTTGCGCCACGACTTTTCAAAAATAGCAGACCTACAAGCTCGTAGCTTGTAGATCTGCTATTTTTTCAATAGCTAAATTACGACATAATTCCAACATGACATAACACCAAAAGGGGTTCCCGCCCAACATGGGTTAATTGCGTGGGCAGGAAACGATTTGCTCCCGATTTGTGATGTGCTTCTATAACAAATAGCACACCAGACCTGTTTTCTGCAATTATAGCATCAATAAAACAGCCTTCCTGATTTCATCAACAATGGGGGCGGAGGGTGTACAGATCTGCAGCTTAAGCCCTGCTTTACAGCTCTGTTCTGTGGTGGAAAACAGTACTTGCATGTTTTACTTGAGTAAAAGTATCAATACTACAATGTTGTTACAAGTAAAGTAGTAAACACATTTACTTGAGTAAATGTATACAAAATAATTCAAAAACATGAATGCAGAATGTCCCATTTCAAGTTTTCAAAATGAATAAAAGTATATATTAAAAAAAAAGTAATAAATAATTGTAGTGGAGTGAAACTACAATATTTTCCTCTGAGATGTATAGTGGAGTAGACTAGAAATAAAAGTATTGAAAATTGGAAATGATCTACAAAAATGAAGATGCCTCAAAATTGTACTTAAAACACTTTCCATGCGGAACGCGCTAAGCCCGACTTTTTCCCCATTGTCTTTCCCTGCTAGACCTGTCTTTTGTTTTATATGTTTCATTCGTTTTTTGATAACTTTTAAGACATAAGAGGTTTTTCTCGGACAGCGCTTGAGGATGACGTAACCGGAAATCAACCTATCACTGGCTGCTGGGAAGTTGAAGCTTCCATTCAATTGCTTCCTACTGTATATCAATTGCTGGGGGATAATAATAATAATAATAATAAATAAACAGCTGAAAAAGTTACAATAACAAGAAAAAACACCCGTGTGAACCGAGTGGTGTAACTCCCCCCTCTCTCTCCACCTCCCCCCTCTCTCACTCTCTCTCTCTCTCTCTCTCTCTCTCTCTCTCTCTCTCTCTCTCATTAGCAGGCAACAGTGCAGCACTGTCTCTCTCTCTCCGTTTCTGCATGGCACAACAGCGCCCCTAATGGTACTCATACTGGTGCTCATTAACGTCACATAGGTTAACCACACATAGGTGAACACGGACATTGCTGTTCCTTGGAGTGGTTGCACCACTCAAAAACAACAGCATATTACAAAATGAAAAGGAAGCGGAAAGTCCCGGCCAGCTAAGGTCAACTAAGAGTAAAAGGAGAAAAAGTGAGACTTTAGTGAAGATTTTAAAGCCTCCACGGTCTGGGTGCCCAGACACCCCAGGGGGTCCCTATAAACCAGGTTTACAGTAAGCGTTTATGAGTTTGTGTCAAAGCCCTTGAGCAGGATCTAGTCTTCTGGCTAATACTGAAGAGACGGCTGTGGCCCCTGAATGAACTGGCTGCACTACTAGTGTCCAGTGGTGTCTAGTGGTGTACGACCACCGTGGAATCACACCCAGCTATCACAGTCACTACTAGTGTCCTGTGGTGTCTAGTGGTGTACGACCCCCGTGGAATCACACCCAGCTATCACAGTCACTACTAGTGTCCAGTGGTGTCTAGTGGTGTACGACCCCCGTGGAATCACACCCAGCTATCACAGTCACGTCTGAGCTTCAGACAGTGGGCCAAATAACCCCTTTTGGTGTTAGCATTATGCTATGCTTTAGCTATTGAAAAATAGCAGATCTACAAGCTCGAGCTTGTATAGGTCTGCTATTTTTGAAAAATCGAAGAATGACTGACATTAGAAACATAGCTTTTTCAGAAAACTGTCAGGATGTAGAAGACATTTTTAGAATCTGATCTCAGGTCAAAATGGGTTAAACCCCATCTTCACTTTCGAAGAAAATAGCAAGCTACGTTGTGAGCTTGACAATCGGCCATTCATCCCACAAACTCTGCGGTGGTGGAGGGCACTATAGCGCCACCACACTGCTTCTGATGACATCTCCATGCCACAGTGTATCTTGCGGTGGGGTGGTTGTGTAGATGATGCCAGGCTGGTACCAGATTGAGCTCTCTCTCTCTGTAGGCCCTGCTGAGCTGTGCCATCTCCTGTCCTACTGTGTGTGTGCGCAGGGATTCGCACGCACACACGCATGCACAGTTTGCACACACCACAGGATTTACTGAGAATCCACATAGAGCCATGTCTTCAGTTGAGTTCACCAGCTGTCATCTCAACAATGCACCTCTCTCTCTCTCTGTCTCTCTTTCTCTCTCTCACTCTCTGTGGCAGTATGTGATCCGCTGCAAGCATAAGCCAGTGGTGGTGTGGTGGAAACGTTTGTGATATAATAACTTCATAAAATAACACCCTACTTGATCATACTACATCATCACACAAAAGCATCAAATTTAACAGATCACTAAACCCTGCATGAAGCGAATATGAGCAACGCACGTGCACAGACTTCAACAGACTTGCACACACGCACAAACACAGAGCAACTGTTCACTGTTCACTATCTCCCTTTATTACTTCACTTGACGCTTTGGAAATTGCCAAATTGCCAATACAGCTATTTTAATCTAATAATTGGATAGAGAGAGAGTGAGAGTGGTTGGCACGGTAACTGTGCCCATGTTAAGAGGAGAGCTGTGAAATTGATTCTCCTGTATTTCTGGGGTCGAGGAAGATGGCTGCCAAGGAAAGAAACATGCGCAGTTGAGACCAGGAAGTTGTACAACTTCCTGGTCTCAACCAAGGACTATCTAAAGTGGACGGGAAGCGAAGACCGTACGGTGGACTCCATGTTCACCTCCAATTCAATTCAAAGACCGTACGGTGGACTCCATGTTCACCTCCAATTCAATTCAAAGACCGTATGGTGGACTCCATGTTCACCTCCAATTCAATTCAAAGACCGTATGGTGGACTCCATGTTCACCTCCAATTCAATTCAAAGACCGTACGGTGGACTCCATGTTCACCTCCAATTCAATTCAAAGACCGTATGGTGGACTCCATGTTCACCTCCAATTCAATTCAAAGACCGTATGGTGGACTCCATGTTCACCTCCAATTCAATTCAAAGACCGTACGGTGGACTCCATGTTCACCTCCAATTCAATTCAAAGACCGTACGGTGGACTCCATGTTCACCTCCAATTCAATTCAAAGACCGTATGGTGGACTCCATGTTCACCTCCAATTCAATTCAAAGACCGTACGGTGGACTCCATGTTCACCTCCAATTCAATTCAAAGACCGTATGGTGGACTCCATGTTCACCTCCAATTCAATTCAAAGACCGTATGGTGGACTCCATGTTCACCTCCAATTCAATTCAAAGACCGTACGGTGGACTCCATGTTCACCTCCAATTCAATTCAAAGACCGTATGGTGGACTCCATGTTCACCTCCAATTCAATTCAAAGACCGTATGGTGGACTCCATGTTCACCTCCAATTCAATTCAAAGACCGTACGGTGGACTCCATGTTCACCTCCAATTCAATTCAAAGACCGTACGGTGGACTCCATGTTCACCTCCAATTCAATTCAAAGACCGTATGGTGGACTCCATGTTCACCTCCAATTCAATTCAAAGACCGTACGGTGGACTCCATGTTCACCTCCAATTCAATTCAAAGACCGTACGGTGGACTCCATGTTCACCTCCAATTCAATTCAAAGACTGTATGGTGGACTCCATGTTCACCTCCAATTCAATTCAAAGGCACATACAAACTCAATGAGGTGGAGTTATTAGACCTTATTCATGCTTGGTATTCATACTCGGTCTCTCGCACCAAAAACAGTCGATTTACAAGCTCACAATGCATCACAGCACGGCACGATGTGAGCTTGTAGATCTGCTATGTTCAGGTGTTAGGCGTCATTGGTCCACCGGGCCAACCGACGGCTGCTGTTTCACCAGCTTTATAAGGTGCGACCACCAAAGTGGTTCAGTGGCTCATTACGAGGCAAGCTGTCATTTCTACAGGCCCATTTATTTCGCGCATAAATACTCATTCATCACAAAGTGCCTCGCCACTTTTTCTGGGGGGGGGGTTTATGTAAAAGTGCTGGTGGTGGTGTTGGTCATCATATATAACATTCCAGACATTTTATAAATACTAGGAGGTAGAATCGGGGAATAGCCGATCTATAAGCTACAGTAGTAATAACTATCACTAGTTTAACTTTACATTAAATTAGAAAAGTGAAAGAGAGATCGACTTGGTGCTCAATGGAGATACACATTTAGTTTAAACACTAGAAAAAGTGTCCCCTCTGGGCACAGGTCTCCACCAGGCCAGGTCAGGTTGTGGCCTCCTGGTGGCGCTATAATAGGCCAATGTGAAAAGGGTGCCTTTTGTTCTTACGCCTTTGATGGCAATTGAATGATTTGAGGCATTTTGTTCCAAAAATGTGTTTTGCAAAAATCCACCTGTTAGTGGCGCTATAACAGGCCAATGTGAAAAGGGTGGGATATTATATTACTCAGCCTAGTCGGAAAGTGCGTGAAAGATTTCACGTAAATTGCACGCTGCGTTCATGATTTTGTTCAAAACCGGCCAATCCTGCAAACTTTGAAAGCCAATGTTAGCCAATTAGGATGTAATATAAAATATCAGACAGATGCGTTTTGAGCACACTTGACTATAGAGATACTGTGTAACGATTTGAAGGGATTTTTTGACAAAATATGGAGGAGTAATCAAATACATTTTCTTTTTTACAAAAGTCGGCCTCCTGGTGGCGCTATAACAGGCCGTTCTGGGCAGAGGTTCATCATTGGCATCTAGGGAGTGTGTGTGCAAAGTTTGGCATCGACCAGGTTAACGGTGCCAGAGATTAGCTGGTAACGGACGGACGGACACACACACACACAGAGTATTTTGTATTAGGGATGCGTGCATCCCTAATACCCCTAGCTCGTCGGAGCTCTTGAACCCAGGACGAGTATGGGGGGAAGCACATTATCTCGCCACCAATACAAAGTGTGTGTGTGTGTGTGTGTGTGTGTATATATATATATATATATATATTATATATATTGCTTTTTCTCTCCAGCTCCGCAGGCTTGCCAGATGACATTGCCGCAAATAAATAAATAAAAGCTGTAAATAAGTGTTGCCTGTTGCTCCGCTACCAGTTCTCTATTACTTTGGCCAGCGGAGTGAGACCGACTTCTTATTTGTTTCTCTGATAAAGAAGGAGTGGTGGGGTTGGTTTAAGGTCTGCAGAGAAACATGGTGCAGCATATTACGGTATGTGATTTTAACACAGGGGTTCTCTCGAGACCCACAATATGAAAGGGTTTATTCAAATCCTTTTCATTTGCCTCTGGGTGCAGCGCCCACTTCCCCATGTATACTCCGACTGGATGCCGGCCTGTTGGCTCTGTTTAACCCCTTCTCTACCGGTGGTGCTCCTTTGTTTTCATTCCCATGCAATAGCAATGACCACTATACGCGTGAACATGGAGTTGCCAGACAGATTCAGCTGCGAAGCTCGGAATCTGTCTTGAAAGATTAGCACGTCCTATTTGAAACTGTGCGATATAACCTTTCCGTTCTATCACTATTTTCAAAAGCCGGTGTACCGGCCCAGAATGTCAAACCCGGGATTAAGTTGCAGAATAGCCTGTTTTATACCCTGGGGTATAAAAGCAGTGGCGGCAGTTTTGTGGTGCAACAGATATGAATCCCATTCATTTTCCCCATAGAGATTTTTTCTGAAAATATGTATATAAATTATTATAAGCCTAGAATCAAGCCATCCAGGCTCTAAAACATTTGATTTGGTGTCAAAACATATCTGAATATTTAATTTCATTATATACTGTAGGCTTTATTATTATTATTTTTCTTTATTTTTTTCAGTTATTCCAGTTTACATCCCGGGGTATAAAGCCAAATACATGCTCCTTCCGAGTCCCGACTCACACACACACACACACACACACACACACACACACACACACACACACACACACACACACACACTGCCAGAGCTGTGCACACAGTGACAGGAGATGAGCTTAAATAGTATTTGCACGTGCAAAATGGCAACAAGGAATGTCTATTGTGCTCGACTGACTGACTGGGGAATGACTTTGACTGTAATAGGCAGGAGGAGGGGAGGATGCTGCGAATGACCTTGAGAGGAGAGGAGAGGGGAGAGGAGACGGTAGGAGAGGAGAGGAGAGGAGAGGAGAGGAGAGGAGAGGAGAGGAGAGGAGAGGAGAGGAGAGGAGAGGAGAGGAGAGGAGATGGTAAGGGAGGAGAGGAGAGAGGAGAGAGGAGAGGAGAGGAGAGGAGATGGTAAGGGAGGAGAGGAGAGGAGAGGAGAGGATGGGCAGGAGTGGAGTGGAGATTGAAATAGATGGCGGTGAGGAGATAGGGGAGGGAGACAATTGCCGTGGCCTGTAAACAGCAAATAGAGGATGGAGCTGAAATGTGGGTCTTTGCATTGCATTGTGGATCAACCTGCAGCCCTGCAGGCATCGCATGGCCTTCGGGTCAAGTGCCTCAAAGCTCCCATTCCCCTGTTGCATATGACTCATAGTGAGGAACACATACTGTACATTTTAATATCGGAATCTCCACGTGGTATTCAGGTGCAGTTTTATCTCTAGATTCCGGATTTATTGTAATTATTATATATTTGCCCCTTTTCTCACCAATGTAGGCTACTGTAGTCATTACACCAATGATTGTGATAATGATTCCTCCCCACGCTTTTTATTTTTATTAATATTTTGTCACTGCTGTATCCTACTGACTCACCTGGGAGGATGTAGACTGTAGAGCCTTCGTCCTACTGCTCCCAGGCAACAACAAAAAATCCACAATTTTTGTAACCCACATACTGTATCACGTGGAAGGAACATTATTTCAACCACTTCCTTTAACCTCCATCGGGCTGTATAGAGACTAGGATTACTGCATGTTTTTGTTTTTTTTTGGAAGGGTATACAGTACCCTATAGGGGACACGGGGAGAACATCCAAACTATACACACTTACGAATTACCCTTCCTGAACACATGGTGAAAAGAAATGCATGAGAATGCAACGGCACATTTTGAAAATAAACTTCCATCCACAAGTTGCGTTGCATCCACAACTTGTCATACACATCCACAACTTGTCATACACATGTCAGGGGAGTTTGTGTTCTCAAAGTTAGCAAGGTTATATAGTGTTATTTAAATCAGTGGTGACTGGTGACATGGGGCACAGTGCTGCCGGCCAGTTTTTTTTGAGGGGCACTAGCCCCTCCAATGCATGGCTTTTATAAGATTATGTCATATCTTGGAGGGGCTAGTGCCCCTCAAATGCATGGCTTTTAGACGAGGTTCAGGTTAATTTATTCTCTTTGTCCCCGAGGGGCGATTTGGTGTACAGCAAAGCATCATAACAGGCAGACAACATCAATCACATAAAATACAGTAAAGGCACATGGTACACATGAAAACATAAAACAGGATGGCAGCTCAAGGTATCAGTGTAGCATTGGAATTCATATCACATTGCAAGAACAGTTGTATATTATGACATATGGCGGCCAAGTCTACGGGATTATTAATGTTTGTTTAGCATGACGTAAATCGTTTGCCAGCCAACACGTCTATGGACTTTGAGGATTTTAGAGCACTTTGGAGCCAGCCAAGTCTATGGACTTTAATGCATGTTCAGGGCACTGAATAACGACGCAAGACGACATGTGGCTGATATCATTACAGTGGGCGCCCCTCACTTCACACAAGTGCAATTGTTATGTATTTATTTACAGTATAGAGTATTATTTTTACCCGCTTTTTCACCCTTTTAGTACCCATTCTGGGTGGGAACCACTTTTATTACGTTATGCTTTAGCTATTGAAAAATAGCAGATCTACAAGCTCATAGCGCGCCACCGAGTGGCGCGCTACGAGCTTGTAGGTCTGCTGTTTTTGAAAAATCGAAGAACGACTGGCATAGAAACATAGCTTTTTCAGAAACTGTCAGGATGTAGAAGACATTTTTAGAATCTGATCTCAGGTCAGAATGGGTTACGGCAATTCCTCACATTTGTGTGCTGTCACTGCTGTTGTGTACTGCATGCCTCAGCTGACAGTGAGTAGCCGCCCGAGCCCCCACCAGGAGGACCTGCCTTCGTTCTCCTCCTCCCGGCCAGCGCTCCATCCCCACTGACAGGTACCGCCCCCAGCCCGTAGTAATCGCGGGGAGGCCAATTATCACCCTCCCGCCCGGCTTCCCTCTGCCAAAAAACGGCTGGGCAGAGACTAAATCTCATCAAGCGGTCTCATCAAATGCTGAATATTTATTCAAATATGGACCTTGATATGAAAAAAAGGTTGAAAACCACTGGGTTAAAGCAAGGGGTCTAACAGGGGCGTGGCCTCGCTGCAGATCTCTGTCCTCATGTCGATGACGACGTCGTTGTGCGAACACAGAGGGCCGTTGGATGGATTTATAAATTGTGGAAAAACAGTCCAATACAAAGAAAGAATTTCACAATATGTGGCGCTGGTCGGTCCAGTGGTTTGTGAGATTAGCCGTGGACAGACTCACAGACTCTTTACTCGATTCTGTGACACCTGTTACAGTATCATAGCCCTCATCCAAAAGAAGAAGCCTTTATACACAGATGTGATCGAGAGAAACGTCGCTGAATGAATTGACGCCGTTCAACCCGACTGACCGCAATTTCAGAGTTTGTCCTAAAAAGATGTCTATTTTTAACCTGGGCTTGGAGGCAGAGACAGTGTGTGAGTGATATGGCCTCGTTCTGCCTGTCTCCCTTCAATAGGACAAAGAGAGAATGTACCTTCATAAAGCTGCTGTGCTTATTGGTGACCTTGAGATTCTGACAACTGATGCTAAGGTTTGTCTTTGTCTTATAATGATGTGCATAGTTAAGTAAGTATACATAATTACTGTATGTACATGCGTACGTAAATCCCCTGGCTTTACACATGCATACTGTACAATGTGTACATGCGGGAATCCGAAGGTTCTCGGTTCGATCCCAGCCTCCCCTGTGTTACTGTTGAAGTGTCCTTGAGCAAGACGCTGAATCCCCCTAATTGCTCCCGAAGAGCAGGTTGGTGCCTCGCATGGTTTCCTCCGCCGTCGATGTGTGAATGTAATGCACATCGTAAAGCGCTTTGGATAAACGGCGCTGTATAAATGCACCATTTATTTGCCATTCCGTGTGTGATTACGTCAGCATGCAGGTCTGGACCCATTTCAACTAATTATGATGACACATAATACACATAATAGTTCTCAAATGGTTCTAAAAGGCTGGTTATGGGTAACAATCATCACCGTCACTTATATAGTGAATGGCTCTTCGTGTCCCTCGATAATCTCCAATGTCCCTCTGCTCGGGGAGTGAGGTGGAGTCAGAAGAGTTGGGTTTTCAGACTGTGGCAGAAGATGCAGGGAGTGTGTCTGCAGTCCTCACTTATGGTCAATCCATATGGTAGCCAGTAGAGATGCACTGATACCAGTGTTTTCCTTCCCGATACCAATTCTGGTACCCACAACTTGTATTGGTGGATATAGCGAGTACCGATCCGATGTACCAGGACTAGGACAGTGGTTCTCAAACTGGGGGGACCCTTCACTATAGGGTTCCTTGAGTGGGTTGGACTCTCTCAGGTCTAGAGAGTGTACACAGTGCACATGGAAACAAATGGAGCCTTACGGGTCCATTTGGTTGACTGATATTGTCCTCCTAATAAGTGAGCAGACAATGTTT